>NW_028123579.1:0-470311 GCF_965194805.1 Balaenoptera borealis
GCTTAAAAAGAGAATCCTAATGTGATTTCTTTATAATGGGTGTGTTCCTTATCTTATCCTAGTGTCTAAACTCTTCTCCATGGCTGGACCCCCAAATAATATTCCTTTACGTGCTAAGGGGGAGCTAGAGAGTGGGATAGGTTTACTAACTACCCTAGCCCTAACGCGTAACCTAACCCTAACCCCTACCCTAACCCTAACACGTACCCTAATCCTAACCCGTACCCTAAACCGAGCCCTAACCCTAACACTAACCCAAACCCTAACCCTAACCCATACCCTACGCCGTACACGAACACCTCCCCGAACCCATACCCCAAGCCGTACCCTAACCCTAACCCTAAGCCTAACCCTAACCCTAGGCTACCCTTGACTGCTTCTGCCTCCAATAGATTTCCTAAGCACTAGTGTTTTAAGGAACAGCTTAAAAAGAGAATCCTAAAGTGATTTCTTTATAATGGGTGTGTTCCTTATCTTATCCTAGTGTCTAAACTCTTCTCCATGGCTGGAACCACAAATAATATTCCTTTACGTGCTGAGGGGTATCTAGAGAGTGGGATAGGTTTACTAACTACCCTAACCCTAACGCGTACCCTAACCCTAACCCCTACCCTAACCCTAACACGTACCCTAATCCTAACCCGTACCCTAAACCGAGACCTAACCGTAACACTAACCCTAACCCTAACCCTAACCCATACCCTACGCCGTACCCGAAACCCTCCCCGAACCCGTACCCTAAGCCGTACCCTAAGCCTAACCCTAAGCCTAACCCTAACCCTAGGCTACCCTTGACTGCTTCTGCCTCCAATAGATTTCCTAAGCACTAGTGTTTTAAGGAACAGCTTAAAAAGAGAATCCTAATGTGATTTCTTTATAATGTGTGTGTTCCTTATCTTATCCTAGTGTCTAAACTCTTCTCCATGGCTGGACCCTCAAATAATATTCCTTTACGTGCTAAGGGGTATCTAGAGAGTGGGATAGGTTTAATAACTACCCTAACCCTAACGCATACCCTAACCCTAACCCCTACCCTAACCCTAACACGTACCCTAATCCTAACCCGTAACCTAAACCGAGCCCTAACCCTAACACTAACCCTAACCCTAACCCTAACCCATACCCTACGCCGTACCCGAACCCCTCCCCGAACCCATTCCCCAAGCCGTACCCTAAAGCTAACCCTAAGCCTAACCCTAACCCTAGGCTACCCTTGACTGCTTCTGCCTCCAATAGATTTCCTAAGCACTAGTGTTTTAAGGAACAGCTTAAAAAGAGAATCCTAATGTGATTTCTTTATAATGGGTGTGTTCCTTATCTTATCCTAGTGTCTAAACTCTTCTCCATGGCTGCACCCCCAAATAATATTGCCTTACGTGCTAAGGGGTATCTAGAGAGTGGGATAGGTTTAATAACTACCCTAACCCTAATGCGTACTCTAACCCTAACCCCTACCCTAACACTAACACGTACCCTAATCCTAACCCGTACCCTAAACCGAGCCCTAACCCTAACACTAACACTAACCCTAACCCTAACCCATACCCTACGCCGTACCTGAACCCCTCCCCAAACCCGTACCCTAAGCCATACCCTAAGCCTAACCCTAAGCCTAACACTAACCCTAGGCTACCCTTGACTGCTTCTGCCTCCAATAGATTTCCTAAGCACTAGTGTTTTAAGCAACAGCTTAAAAAGAGAATCCTAATGTGATTTCTTTATAATGGGTGTGTTCCTTATCTTATCCTAGTGTCTAAATTCTTCTCCATGGCTGGAACCCCAAATAATATTCCTTTACGTGCTAAGGGGTATCTAGAGAGTGGGATAGGTTTACTAACTACCCTAACCCTAACGCGTACCCTAACCCTAACCCCTACCCTAAACCTAACACGTACCCTAATCCTAACCGTACCCTAAACCGAGCCCTAACCCTAACACTAACCCTAACGCTAACCCTAACCCATACCCTACGCCGTACCCGAAACCCTCCCCGAACCCGTACCCTAAGCCGTACCCTAAGCCTAACCCTAAGCCTAACCCTAACCCTAGGCTACCCTTGACTGCTTCTGCCTCCAATAGATTTCCTAAGCACTAGTGTTTTAGGGAACAGCTTAAAAAGAGAATCCTAATGTGATTTCTTTATAATGGGTGTGTTCCTTATCTTATCCTAGTGTCTAAACTCTTCTCCATGGCTGGACCCTCAAATAATATTCCTTTACGTGCTAAGGGGTATCTAGAGAGTGGGATAGGTTTAATAACTACCCTAACCCTAACGCTTACCCTAACCCTAACCCCTACCCTAACCCTAACACGTACCCTAATCCTAACCCGTACCCTAAACCGAGCCCTAACCCTAACACTAACCCTAACCCTAACCCTAACCCATACCCTACGCCGTACCCGCACCCCTCCCCGAACCCGTAACCTAAGCCGTACCCTAAGCCTAACCCTAAGCCTAACCCTAACCCTAGGCTACCCTTGACTGCTTCTGCCTCCAATAGATTTCCTAAGCACTACTGTTTAAGGAACAGCTTAAAAAGAGAATCCTAATGTGATTTCTTTATAATGGGTGTGTTCCTCATCTTATCCTAGTGTCTAAACTCTTCTCCATGGCTGCACCCCCAAATAATATTCCCTTACGTGCTAAGGGGTATCTAGAGAGTGGAATAGGTTTAATAACTACCCTAACCCTAACGCGTACCCTAACCCTAACCCCTACCCTAACCCTAACACGTACCCTAATCCTAACCTGTACCCTAAACCGAGCCCTAACCCTAACACTAACCCTAACCCTAACCCTAACCCATACCCTACGCCGTACCCGCACCCCTCCCCGAACCCGTACCCTAAGCCATACCCTAAACCTAACCCTAAGCCTAACCCTAACCATAGGCTACCCTTGACTGCTTCTGCCTCCAATTGATTTCCTAAGCACTAGTGTTTTAAGGAACAGCTTAAAAAGAGAATCCTAATGTGATTTCTTTATAATGGGTGTGTTCCTTATCTTATCCTAGTGTCTAAACTCTTCTCCATGGCTGGACCCCCAAATAATATTCCTTTACGTGCTAAGGGGGAGCTAGAGAGTGGGATAGGTTTACTAACTACCCTAGCCCTAACGCGTAACCTAACCCTAACCCCTACCCTAACCCTAACACGTACCCTAATCCTAACCCGTACCCTAAACCGAGCCCTAACCCTAACACTAACCCAAACCCTAACCCTAACCCATACCCTACGCCGTACACGAACACCTCCCCGAACCCATACCCCAAGCCGTACCCTAACCCTAACCCTAAGCCTAACCCTAACCCTAGGCTACCCTTGACTGCTTCTGCCTCCAATAGATTTCCTAAGCACTAGTGTTTTAAGGAACAGCTTAAAAAGAGAATCCTAAAGTGATTTCTTTATAATGGGTGTGTTCCTTATCTTATCCTAGTGTCTAAACTCTTCTCCATGGCTGGACCCCCAAATAATATTCCTTTACGTGCTAAGGGGTATCTAGAGAGTGGGATAGGTTTAATAACTACCCTAACCCTAACGCGTACCCTAACCCTAACGCGTACCCTAACCCTAACACGTACCCTAATCCTAACCCGTACCCTAAACCGAGCCCTAACCCTAACACTAACCCTAACCCTAACCCTAACCCATACCCTACGCCGTACCCGCACCCCTCCCCGAACCCGTAACCTAAGCCGTACCCTAAGCCTAACCCTAAGCCTAACCCTAACCCTAGGCTACCCTTGACTGCTTCTGCCTCCAATAGATTTCCTAAGCACTAGTGTTTTAAGGAACAGCTTAAAAAGAGAATCCTAATGTGATTTCTTTATAATGGGTGTGTTCCTCATCTTATCCTAGTGTCTAAACTCTTCTCCATGGCTGCACCCCCAAATAATATTCCCTTACGTGCTAAGGGGTATCTAGAGAGTGGAATAGGTTTAATAACTACCCTAACCCTAACGCGTACCCTAACCCTAACCCCTACCCTAACCCTAACACGTACCCTAATCCTAACCTGTACCCTAAACCGAGCCCTAACCCTAACACTAACCCTAACCCTAACCCTAACCCATACCCTACGCCGTACCCGCACCCCTCCCCGAACCCGTACCCTAAGCCGTACCCTAAGCCTAACCCTAAGCCTAACCCTAACCCTAGGCTACCCTTGACTGCTTCTGCCTCCAATAGATTTCCTAAGCACTAGTGTTTTAAGGAACAGCTTAAAAAGAGAATCCTAATGTGATTTCTTTATAATGGTTGTGTTCCTTATCTTATCCTAGTGTCTAAACTCTTCTCCATGGCTGGACGCCCAAATAATATTCCTTTACGTGCTAAGGGGTATCTAGAGAGTGGGATAGGTTTACTAACTACCCTAACCCTAACGCATACCCTAACCCTAACCCCTACCCTAACCCTAACACGTACCCTAATCCTAACCCGTACCCTAAACCGAGCCCTAACCCTAACACTAACCCTAACCCTAACCCTAACCCATACCCTACGCCGTACCCGAACCCCTCCCCGAACCCATTCCCCAAGCCGTACCCTAAACCTAACCCTAAGCCTAACCCTAACCCTAGGCTACCCTTGACTGCTTCTGCCTCCAATAGATTTCCTAAGCACTAGTGTTTTAAGGAACAGCTTAAAAAGAGAATCCTAATGTGATTTCTTTATAATGGGTGTGTTCCTTATCTTATCCTAGTGTCTAAACTCTTCTCCATGGCTGCACCCCCAAATAATATTGCCTTACGTGCTAAGGGGTATCTAGAGAGTGGGATAGGTTTAATAACTACCCTAACCCTAATGCGTACTCTAACCCTAACCCCTACCCTAACACTAACACGTACCCTAATCCTAACCCGTACCCTAAACCGAGCCCTAACCCTAACACTAACACTAACCCTAACCCTAACCCATACCCTACGCCGTACCTGAACCCCTCCCCAAACCCGTACCCTAAGCCGTACCCTAAGCCTAACCCTAAGCCTAACACTAACCCTAGGCTACCCTTGACTGCTTCTGCCTCCAATAGATTTCCTAAGCACTAGTGTTTTAAGCAACAGCGTAAAAAGAGAATCCTAATGTGATTTCTTTATAATGGGTGTGTTCCTTATCTTATCCTAGTGTCTAAATTCTTCTCCATGGCTGGAACCCCAAATAATATTCCTTTACGTGCTAAGGGGTATCTAGAGAGTGGGATAGGTTTACTAACTACCCTATCCCTAACGCGTACCCTAACCCTAACCCCTACCCTAAACCTAACACGTACCCTAATCCTAACCGTACCCTAAACCGAGCCCTAACCCTAACACTAACCCTAACCCTAACCCTAACCCATACCCTACGCCGTACCCGAAACCCTCCCCGAACCCGTACCCTAAGCCGTACCCTAAGCCTAACCCTAAGCCTAACCCTAACCCTAGGCTACCCTTGACTGCTTCTGCCTCCAATAGATTTCCTAAGCACTAGTGTTTTAAGGAACAGCTTAAAAAGAGAATCCTAATGTGATTTCTTTATAATGGGTGTGTTCCTTATCTTATCCTAGTGTCTAAACTCTTCTCCATGGCTGGACCCTCAAACAATATTCCTTTACGTGCTAAGGGGTATCTAGAGAGTGGGATAGGTTTAATAACTACCCTAACCCTAACGCGTACCCTAACCCTAACCCCTACCCTAACCCTAACACGTACCCTAATCCTAACCCGTACCCTAAACCGAGCCCTAACCCTAACACTAACCCTAACCCTAACCCTAACCCATACCCTACGCCGTACCCGCACCCCTCCCCGAACCCGTAACCTAAGCCGTACCCTAAGCCTAACCCTAAGCCTAACCCTAACCCTAGGCTACCCTTGACTGCTTCTGCCTCCAATAGATTTCCTAAGCACTACTGTTTTAAGGAACAGCTTAAAAAGATAATCCTAATGTGATTTCTTTATAATGGGTGTGTTCCTTATCTTATCCTAGTGTCTAAACTCTTCTCCATGGCTGCACCCCCAAATAATATTCCCTTACGTGCTAAGGGGTATCTAGAGAGTGGAATAGGTTTAATAACTACCCTAACCCTAACGCGTACCCTAACCCTAACCCCTACCCTAACCCTAAAACGTACCCTAATCCTAACCTGTACCCTAAACCGAGCCCTAACCCTAACACTAACCCTAACCCTAACCCTAACCCATACCCTACGCCGTACCCGCACCCCTCCCCGAACCCGTACCCTAAGCCATACCCTAAACCTAACCCTAAGCCTAACCCTAACCCTAGGCTACCCTTGACTGCTTCTGCCTCCAATTGATTTCCTAAGCACTAGTGTTTTAAGGAACAGCTTAAAAAGAGAATCCTAAAGTGATTTCTTTATAATGGGTGTGTTCCTTATCTTATCCTAGTGTCTAAACTCTTCTCCATGGCTGGACCCCCAAATAATATTCCTTTACGTGCTAAGGGGTATCTAGAGAGTGGGATAGGTTTAATAACTACCCTAACCCTAATGCGTACCCTAACCCTAACCCCTACCCTAACCCTAACACGTACCCTAATCCTAACCCGTACCCTAAACCGAGCCCTAACCCTAACACTAACCCTAACCCTAACCCTAATCCATACCCTACGCCGTACCCGAACCCCTCCCCGAACCCATTCCCCAAGCCGTACCCTAAAGCTAACCCTAAGCCTAACCCTAACCCTAGGCTACCCTTGACTGCTTCTGCCTCCAATAGATTTCCTAAGCTCTAGTGTTTTAAGGAACAGCTTAAAAAGAGAATCCTAATGTGATTTCTTTATAATGGGTGTGTTCCTTATCTTATCCTAGTGTCTAAACTCTTCTCCATGGCTGCACCCCCAAATAATATTGCCTTACGTGCTAAGGGGTATCTAGAGAGTGGGATAGGTTTAATAACTACCCTAACCCTAATGCGTACTCTAACCCTAACCCCTACCCTAACACTAACACGTACCCTAATCCTAACCCGTACCCTAAACCGAGCCCTAACCCTAACACTAACACTAACCCTAACCCTAACCCATACCCTACGCCGTACCTGAACCCCTCCCCAAACCCGTACCCTAAGCCATACCCTAAGCCTAACCCTAAGCCTAACACTAACCCTAGGCTACCCTTGACTGCTTCTGCCTCCAATAGATTTCCTAAGCACTAGTGTTTTAAGCAACAGCTTAAAAAGAGAATCCTAATGTGATTTCTTTATAATGGGTGTGTTCCTTATCTTATCCTAGTGTCTAAATTCTTCTCCATGGCTGGAACCCCAAATAATATTCCTTTACGTGCTAAGGGGTATCTAGAGAGTGGGATAGGTTTACTAACTACCCTAACCCTAACGCGTACCCTAACCCTAACCCCTACCCTAAACCTAACACGTACCCTAATCCTAACCGTACCCTAAACCGAGCCCTAACCCTAACACTAACCCTAACCCTAACCCTAACCCATACCCTACGCCGTACCCGAAACCCTCCCCGAACCCGTACCCTAAGCCGTACCCTAAGCCTAACCCTAAGCCTAACCCTAACCCTAGGCTACCCTTGACTGCTTCTGCCTCCAATAGATTTCCTAAGCACTAGTGTTTTAGGGAACAGCTTAAAAAGAGAATCCTAATGTGATTTCTTTATAATGGGTGTGTTCCTTATCTTATCCTAGTGTCTAAACTCTTCTCCATGGCTGGACCCTCAAATAATATTCCTTTACGTGCTAAGGGGTATCTAGAGAGTGGGATAGGTTTAATAACTACCCTAACCCTAACGCGTACCCTAACCCTAACCCCTACCCTAACCCTAACACGTACCCTAATCCTAACCCGTACCCTAAACCGAGCCCTAACCCTAACACTAACCCTAACCCTAACCCTAACCCATACCCTACGCCGTACCCGCACCCCTCCCCGAACCCGTAACCTAAGCCGTACCCTAAGCCTAACCCTAAGCCTAACCCTAACCCTAGGCTACCCTTGACTGCTTCTGCCTCCAATAGATTTCCTAAGCACTACTGTTTAAGGAACAGCTTAAAAAGAGAATCCTAATGTGATTTCTTTATAATGGGTGTGTTCCTCATCTTATCCTAGTGTCTAAACTCTTCTCCATGGCTGCACCCCCAAATAATATTCCCTTACGTGCTAAGGGGTATCTAGAGAGTGGAATAGGTTTAATAAATACCCTAACCCTAACGCGTACCCTAACCCTAACCCCTACCCTAACCCTAACACGTACCCTAATCCTAACCTGTACCCTAAACCGAGCCCTAACCCTAACACTAACCCTAACCCTAACCCTAACCCATACCCTACGCCGTACCCGCACCCCTCCCCGAACCCGTACCCTAAGCCATACCCTAAATCTAACCCTAAGCCTAACCCTAACCATAGGCTACCCTTGACTGCTTCTGCCTCCAATTGATTTCCTAAGCACTAGTGTTTTAAGGAACAGCTTAAAAAGAGAATCCTAATGTGATTTCTTTATAATGGGTGTGTTCCTTATCTTATCCTAGTGTCTAAACTCTTCTCCATGGCTGGACCCCCAAATAATATTCCTTTACGTGCTAAGGGGGAGCTAGAGAGTGGGATAGGTTTACTAACTACCCTAGCCCTAACGCGTAACCTAACCCTAACCCCTACCCTAACCCTAACACGTACCCTAATCCTAACCCGTACCCTAAACCGAGCCCTAACCCTAACACTAACCCAAACCCTAACCCTAACCCATACCCTACGCCGTACACGAACACCTCCCCGAACCCATACCCCAAGCCGTACCCTAACCCTAACCCTAAGCCTAACCCTAACCCTAGGCTACCCTTGACTGCTTCTGCCTCCAATAGATTTCCTAAGCACTAGTGTTTTAAGGAACAGCTTAAAAAGAGAATCCTAAAGTGATTTCTTTATAATGGGTGTGTTCCTTATCTTATCCTAGTGTCTAAACTCTTCTCCATGGCTGGACCCCCAAATAATATTCCTTTACGTGCTAAGGGGTATCTAGAGAGTGGGATAGGTTTAATAACTACCCTAACCCTAACGCGTACCCTAACCCTAACCCCTACCCTAACCCTAACACGTACCCTAATCCTAACCCGTACCCTAAACCGAGCCCTAACCCTAACACTAACCCTAACCCTAACCCTAACCCATACCCTACGCCGTACCCGAACCCCTCCCCGAACCCATTCCCCAAGCCGTACCCTAAAGCTAACCCTAAGCCTAACCCTAACCCTAGGCTACCCTTGACTGCTTCTGCCTCCAATAGATTTCCTAAGCACTAGTGTTTTAGGGAACAGCTTAAAAAGAGAATCCTAATGTGATTTCTTTATAATGGGTGTGTTCCTTATCTTATCCTAGTGTCTAAACTCTTCTCCATGGCTGGACCCTCAAATAATATTCCTTTACGTGCTAAGGGGTATCTAGAGAGTGGGATAGGTTTAATAACTACCCTAACCCTAACGCGTACCCTAACCCTAACCCCTACCCTAACCCTAACACGTACCCTAATCCTAACCCGTACCCTAAACCGAGCCCTAACCCTAACACTAACCCTAACCCTAACCCTAACCCATACCCTACGCCGTACCCGCACCCCTCCCCGAACCCGTAACCTAAGCCGTACCCTAAGCCTAACCCTAAGCCTAACCCTAACCCTAGGCTACCCTTGACTGCTTCTGCCTCCAATAGATTTCCTAAGCACTACTGTTTAAGGAACAGCTTAAAAAGAGAATCCTAATGTGATTTCTTTATAATGGGTGTGTTCCTCATCTTATCCTAGTGTCTAAACTCTTCTCCATGGCTGCACCCCCAAATAATATTCCCTTACGTGCTAAGGGGTATCTAGAGAGTGGAATAGGTTTAATAAATACCCTAACCCTAACGCGTACCCTAACCCTAACCCCTACCCTAACCCTAACACGTACCCTAATCCTAACCTGTACCCTAAACCGAGCCCTAACCCTAACACTAACCCTAACCCTAACCCTAACCCATACCCTACGCCGTACCCGCACCCCTCCCCGAACCCGTACCCTAAGCCATACCCTAAATCTAACCCTAAGCCTAACCCTAACCATAGGCTACCCTTGACTGCTTCTGCCTCCAATTGATTTCCTAAGCACTAGTGTTTTAAGGAACAGCTTAAAAAGAGAATCCTAATGTGATTTCTTTATAATGGGTGTGTTCCTTATCTTATCCTAGTGTCTAAACTCTTCTCCATGGCTGGACCCCCAAATAATATTCCTTTACGTGCTAAGGGGGAGCTAGAGAGTGGGATAGGTTTACTAACTACCCTAGCCCTAACGCGTAACCTAACCCTAACCCCTACCCTAACCCTAACACGTACCCTAATCCTAACCCGTACCCTAAACCGAGCCCTAACCCTAACACTAACCCAAACCCTAACCCTAACCCATACCCTACGCCGTACACGAACACCTCCCCGAACCCATACCCCAAGCCGTACCCTAACCCTAACCCTAAGCCTAACCCTAACCCTAGGCTACCCTTGACTGCTTCTGCCTCCAATAGATTTCCTAAGCACTAGTGTTTTAAGGAACAGCTTAAAAAGAGAATCCTAAAGTGATTTCTTTATAATGGGTGTGTTCCTTATCTTATCCTAGTGTCTAAACTCTTCTCCATGGCTGGACCCCCAAATAATATTCCTTTACGTGCTAAGGGGTATCTAGAGAGTGGGATAGGTTTAATAACTACCCTAACCCTAACGCGTACCCTAACCCTAACCCCTACCCTAACCCTAACACGTACCCTAATCCTAACCCGTACCCTAAACCGAGCCCTAACCCTAACACTAACCCTAACCCTAACCCTAACCCATACCCTACGCCGTACCCGAACCCCTCCCCGAACCCATTCCCCAAGCCGTACCCTAAAGCTAACCCTAAGCCTAACCCTAACCCTAGGCTACCCTTGACTGCTTCTGCCTCCAATAGATTTCCTAAGCACTAGTGTTTTAAGGAACAGCTTAAAAAGAGAATCCTAATGTGATTTCTTTATAATGGGTGTGTTCCTTATCTTATCCTAGTGTCTAAACTCTTCTCCATGGCTGCACCCCCAAATAATATTGCCTTACGTGCTAAGGGGTATCTAGAGAGTGGGATAGGTTTAATAACTACCCTAACCCTAATGCGTACTCTAACCCTAACCCCTACCCTAACACTAACACGTACCCTAATCCTAACCCGTACCCTAAACCGAGCCCTAACCCTAACACTAACACTAACCCTAACCCTAACCCATACCCTACGCCGTACCTGAACCCCTCCCCAAACCCGTACTCTAAGCCATACCCTAAGCCTAACCCTAAGCCTAACACTAACCCTAGGCTACCCTTGACTGCTTCTGCCTCCAATAGATTTCCTAAGCACTAGTGTTTTAAGCAACAGCTTAAAAAGAGAATCCTAATGTGATTTCTTTATAATGGGTGTGTTCCTTATCTTATCCTAGTGTCTAAATTCTTCTCCATGGCTGGAACCCCAAATAATATTCCTTTACGTGCTAAGGGGTATCTAGAGAGTGGGATAGGTTTACTAACTACCCTAACCCTAACGCGTACCCTAACCCTAACCCCTACCCTAAACCTAACACGTACCCTAATCCTAACCGTACCCTAAACCGAGCCCTAACCCTAACACTAACCCTAACCCTAACCCTAACCCATACCCTACGCCGTACCCGAAACCCTCCCCGAACCCGTACCCTAAGCCGTACCCTAAGCCTAACCCTAAGCCTAACCCTAACCCTAGGCTACCCTTGACTGCTTCTGCCTCCAATAGATTTCCTAAGCACTAGTGTTTTAAGGAACAGCTTAAAAAGAGAATCCTAATGTGATTTCTTTATAATGGGTGTGTTCCTTATCTTATCCTAGTGTCTAAACTCTTCTCCATGGCTGGACCCTCAAATAATATTCCTTTACGTGCTAAGGGGTATCTAGAGAGTGGGATAGGTTTAATAACTACCCTAACCCTAACGCGTACCCTAACCCTAACCCCTACCCTAACCCTAACACGTACCCTAATCCTAACCCGTACCCTAAACCGAGCCCTAACCCTAACACTAACCCTAACCCTAACCCTAACCCATACCCTACGCCGTACCCGCACCCCTCCCCGAACCCGTAACCTAAGCCGTACCCTAAGCCTAACCCTAAGCCTAACCCTAACCCTAGGCTACCCTTGACTGCTTCTGCCTCCAATAGATTTCCTAAGCACTACTGTTTTAAGGAACAGCTTAAAAAGAGAATCCTAATGTGATTTCTTTATAATGGGTGTGTTCCTCATCTTATCCTAGTGTCTAAACTCTTCTCCATGGCTGCACCCCCAAATAATATTCCCTTACGTGCTAAGGGGTATCTAGAGAGTGGAATAGGTTTAATAACTACCCTAACCCTAACGCGTACCCTAACCCTAACCCCTACCCTAACCCTAACACGTACCCTAATCCTAACCTGTACCCTAAACCGAGCCCTAACCCTAACACTAACCCTAACCCTAACCCTAACCCATACCCTACGCCGTACCCGCACCCCTCCCCGAACCCGTACCCTAAGCCGTACCCTAAGCCTAACCCTAAGCCTAACCCTAACCCTAGGCTACCCTTGACTGCTTCTGCCTCCAATAGATTTCCTAAGCACTAGTGTTTTAAGGAACAGCTTAAAAAGAGAATCCTAATGTGATTTCTTTATAATGGTTGTGTTCCTTATCTTATCCTAGTGTCTAAACTCTTCTCCATGGCTGGACGCCCAAATAATATTCCTTTACGTGCTAAGGGGTATCTAGAGAGTGGGATAGGTTTAATAACTACCCTAACCCTAACGCATACCCTAACCCTAACCCCTACCCTAACCCTAACACGTACCCTAATCCTAACCCGTACCCTAAACCGAGCCCTAACCCTAACACTAACCCTAACCCTAACCCTAACCCATACCCTACGCCGTACCCGAACCCCTCCCCGAACCCATTCCCCAAGCCGTACCCTAAACCTAACCCTAAGCCTAACCCTAACCCTAGGCTACCCTTGACTGCTTCTGCCTCCAATAGATTTCCTAAGCACTAGTGTTTTAAGGAACAGCTTAAAAAGAGAATCCTAATGTGATTTCTTTATAATGGGTGTGTTCCTTATCTTATCCTAGTGTCTAAACTCTTCTCCATGGCTGCACCCCCAAATAATATTGCCTTACGTGCTAAGGGGTATCTAGAGAGTGGGATAGGTTTAATAACTACCCTAACCCTAATGCGTACTCTAACCCTAACCCCTACCCTAACACTAACACGTACCCTAATCCTAACCCGTACCCTAAACCGAGCCCTAACCCTAACACTAACACTAACCCTAACCCTAACCCATACCCTACGCCGTACCTGAACCCCTCCCCAAACCCGTACCCTAAGCCATACCCTAAGCCTAACCCTAAGCCTAACACTAACCCTAGGCTACCCTTGACTGCTTCTGCCTCCAATAGATTTCCTAAGCACTAGTGTTTTAAGCAACAGCTTAAAAAGAGAATCCTAATGTGATTTCTTTATAATGGGTGTGTTCCTTATCTTATCCTAGTGTCTAAATTCTTCTCCATGGCTGGAACCCCAAATAATATTCCTTTACGTGCTAAGGGGTATCTAGAGAGTGGGATAGGTTTACTAACTACCCTAACCCTAACGCGTACCCTAACCCTAACCCCTACCCTAAACCTAACACGTACCCTAATCCTAACCGTACCCTAAACCGAGCCCTAACCCTAACACTAACCCTAACCCTAACCCTAACCCATACCCTACGCCGTACCCGAAACCCTCCCCGAACCCGTACCCTAAGCCGTACCCTAAGCCTAACCCTAAGCCTAACCCTAACCCTAGGCTACCCTTGACTGCTTCTGCCTCCAATAGATTTCCTAAGCACTAGTGTTTTAGGGAACAGCTTAAAAAGAGAATCCTAATGTGATTTCTTTATAATGGGTGTGTTCCTTATCTTATCCTAGTGTCTAAACTCTTCTCCATGGCTGGACCCTCAAATAATATTCCTTTACGTGCTAAGGGGTATCTAGAGAGTGGGATAGGTTTAATAACTACCCTAACCCTAACGCGTACCCTAACCCTAACCCCTACCCTAACCCTAACACGTACCCTAATCCTAACCCGTACCCTAAACCGAGCCCTAACCCTAACACTAACCCTAACCCTAACCCTAACCCATACCCTACGCCGTACCCGCACCCCTCCCCGAACCCGTAACCTAAGCCGTACCCTAAGCCTAACCCTAAGCCTAACCCTAACCCTAGGCTACCCTTGACTGCTTCTGCCTCCAATAGATTTCCTAAGCACTACTGTTTAAGGAACAGCTTAAAAAGAGAATCCTAATGTGATTTCTTTATAATGGGTGTGTTCCTCATCTTATCCTAGTGTCTAAACTCTTCTCCATGGCTGCACCCCCAAATAATATTCCCTTACGTGCTAAGGGGTATCTAGAGAGTGGAATAGGTTTAATAAATACCCTAACCCTAACGCGTACCCTAACCCTAACCCCTACCCTAACCCTAACACGTACCCTAATCCTAACCTGTACCCTAAACCGAGCCCTAACCCTAACACTAACCCTAACCCTAACCCTAACCCATACCCTACGCCGTACCCGCACCCCTCCCCGAACCCGTACCCTAAGCCATACCCTAAATCTAACCCTAAGCCTAACCCTAACCATAGGCTACCCTTGACTGCTTCTGCCTCCAATTGATTTCCTAAGCACTAGTGTTTTAAGGAACAGCTTAAAAAGAGAATCCTAATGTGATTTCTTTATAATGGGTGTGTTCCTTATCTTATCCTAGTGTCTAAACTCTTCTCCATGGCTGGACCCCCAAATAATATTCCTTTACGTGCTAAGGGGGAGCTAGAGAGTGGGATAGGTTTACTAACTACCCTAGCCCTAACGCGTAACCTAACCCTAACCCCTACCCTAACCCTAACACGTACCCTAATCCTAACCCGTACCCTAAACCGAGCCCTAACCCTAACACTAACCCAAACCCTAACCCTAACCCATACCCTACGCCGTACACGAACACCTCCCCGAACCCATACCCCAAGCCGTACCCTAACCCTAACCCTAAGCCTAACCCTAACCCTAGGCTACCCTTGACTGCTTCTGCCTCCAATAGATTTCCTAAGCACTAGTGTTTTAAGGAACAGCTTAAAAAGAGAATCCTAAAGTGATTTCTTTATAATGGGTGTGTTCCTTATCTTATCCTAGTGTCTAAACTCTTCTCCATGGCTGGACCCCCAAATAATATTCCTTTACGTGCTAAGGGGTATCTAGAGAGTGGGATAGGTTTAATAACTACCCTAACCCTAACGCGTACCCTAACCCTAACCCCTACCCTAACCCTAACACGTACCCTAATCCTAACCCGTACCCTAAACCGAGCCCTAACCCTAACACTAACCCTAACCCTAACCCTAACCCATACCCTACGCCGTACCCGAACCCCTCCCCGAACCCATTCCCCAAGCCGTACCCTAAAGCTAACCCTAAGCCTAACCCTAACCCTAGGCTACCCTTGACTGCTTCTGCCTCCAATAGATTTCCTAAGCACTAGTGTTTTAGGGAACAGCTTAAAAAGAGAATCCTAATGTGATTTCTTTATAATGGGTGTGTTCCTTATCTTATCCTAGTGTCTAAACTCTTCTCCATGGCTGGACCCTCAAATAATATTCCTTTACGTGCTAAGGGGTATCTAGAGAGTGGGATAGCTTTAATAACTACCCTAACCCTAACGCGTACCCTAACCCTAACCCCTACCCTAACCCTAACACGTACCCTAATCCTAACCCGTACCCTAAACCGAGCCCTAACCCTAACACTAACCCTAACCCTAACCCTAACCCATACCCTACGCCGTACCCGCACCCCTCCCCGAACCCGTAACCTAAGCCGTACCCTAAGCCTAACCCTAAGCCTAACCCTAACCCTAGGCTACCCTTGACTGCTTCTGCCTCCAATAGATTTCCTAAGCACTACTGTTTAAGGAACAGCTTAAAAAGAGAATCCTAATGTGATTTCTTTATAATGGGTGTGTTCCTCATCTTATCCTAGTGTCTAAACTCTTCTCCATGGCTGCACCCCCAAATAATATTCCCTTACGTGCTAAGGGGTATCTAGAGAGTGGAATAGGTTTAATAAATACCCTAACCCTAACGCGTACCCTAACCCTAACCCCTACCCTAACCCTAACACGTACCCTAATCCTAACCTGTACCCTAAACCGAGCCCTAACCCTAACACTAACCCTAACCCTAACCCTAACCCATACCCTACGCCGTACCCGCACCCCTCCCCGAACCCGTACCCTAAGCCATACCCTAAATCTAACCCTAAGCCTAACCCTAACCATAGGCTACCCTTGACTGCTTCTGCCTCCAATTGATTTCCTAAGCACTAGTGTTTTAAGGAACAGCTTAAAAAGAGAATCCTAATGTGATTTCTTTATAATGGGTGTGTTCCTTATCTTATCCTAGTGTCTAAACTCTTCTCCATGGCTGGACCCCCAAATAATATTCCTTTACGTGCTAAGGGGGAGCTAGAGAGTGGGATAGGTTTACTAACTACCCTAGCCCTAACGCGTAACCTAACCCTAACCCCTACCCTAACCCTAACACGTACCCTAATCCTAACCCGTACCCTAAACCGAGCCCTAACCCTAACACTAACCCAAACCCTAACCCTAACCCATACCCTACGCCGTACACGAACACCTCCCCGAACCCATACCCCAAGCCGTACCCTAACCCTAACCCTAAGCCTAACCCTAACCCTAGGCTACCCTTGACTGCTTCTGCCTCCAATAGATTTCCTAAGCACTAGTGTTTTAAGGAACAGCTTAAAAAGAGAATCCTAAAGTGATTTCTTTATAATGGGTGTGTTCCTTATCTTATCCTAGTGTCTAAACTCTTCTCCATGGCTGGACCCCCAAATAATATTCCTTTACGTGCTAAGGGGTATCTAGAGAGTGGGATAGGTTTAATAACTACCCTAACCCTAACGCGTACCCTAACCCTAACCCCTACCCTAACCCTAACACGTACCCTAATCCTAACCCGTACCCTAAACCGAGCCCTAACCCTAACACTAACCCTAACCCTAACCCTAACCCATACCCTACGCCGTACCCGAACCCCTCCCCGAACCCATTCCCCAAGCCGTACCCTAAAGCTAACCCTAAGCCTAACCCTAACCCTAGGCTACCCTTGACTGCTTCTGCCTCCAATAGATTTCCTAAGCACTAGTGTTTTAAGGAACAGCTTAAAAAGAGAATCCTAATGTGATTTCTTTATAATGGGTGTGTTCCTTATCTTATCCTAGTGTCTAAACTCTTCTCCATGGCTGCACCCCCAAATAATATTGCCTTACGTGCTAAGGGGTATCTAGAGAGTGGGATAGGTTTAATAACTACCCTAACCCTAATGCGTACTCTAACCCTAACCCCTACCCTAACACTAACACGTACCCTAATCCTAACCCGTACCCTAAACCGAGCCCTAACCCTAACACTAACACTAACCCTAACCCTAACCCATACCCTACGCCGTACCTGAACCCCTCCCCAAACCCGTACTCTAAGCCATACCCTAAGCCTAACCCTAAGCCTAACACTAACCCTAGGCTACCCTTGACTGCTTCTGCCTCCAATAGATTTCCTAAGCACTAGTGTTTTAAGCAACAGCTTAAAAAGAGAATCCTAATGTGATTTCTTTATAATGGGTGTGTTCCTTATCTTATCCTAGTGTCTAAATTCTTCTCCATGGCTGGAACCCCAAATAATATTCCTTTACGTGCTAAGGGGTATCTAGAGAGTGGGATAGGTTTACTAACTACCCTAACCCTAACGCGTACCCTAACCCTAACCCCTACCCTAAACCTAACACGTACCCTAATCCTAACCGTACCCTAAACCGAGCCCTAACCCTAACACTAACCCTAACCCTAACCCTAACCCATACCCTACGCCGTACCCGAAACCCTCCCCGAACCCGTACCCTAAGCCGTACCCTAAGCCTAACCCTAAGCCTAACCCTAACCCTAGGCTACCCTTGACTGCTTCTGCCTCCAATAGATTTCCTAAGCACTAGTGTTTTAAGGAACAGCTTAAAAAGAGAATCCTAATGTGATTTCTTTATAATGGGTGTGTTCCTTATCTTATCCTAGTGTCTAAACTCTTCTCCATGGCTGGACCCTCAAATAATATTCCTTTACGTGCTAAGGGGTATCTAGAGAGTGGGATAGGTTTAATAACTACCCTAACCCTAACGCGTACCCTAACCCTAACCCCTACCCTAACCCTAACACGTACCCTAATCCTAACCCGTACCCTAAACCGAGCCCTAACCCTAACACTAACCCTAACCCTAACCCTAACCCATACCCTACGCCGTACCCGCACCCCTCCCCGAACCCGTAACCTAAGCCGTACCCTAAGCCTAACCCTAAGCCTAACCCTAACCCTAGGCTACCCTTGACTGCTTCTGCCTCCAATAGATTTCCTAAGCACTACTGTTTTAAGGAACAGCTTAAAAAGAGAATCCTAATGTGATTTCTTTATAATGGGTGTGTTCCTCATCTTATCCTAGTGTCTAAACTCTTCTCCATGGCTGCACCCCCAAATAATATTCCCTTACGTGCTAAGGGGTATCTAGAGAGTGGAATAGGTTTAATAACTACCCTAACCCTAACGCGTACCCTAACCCTAACCCCTACCCTAACCCTAACACGTACCCTAATCCTAACCTGTACCCTAAACCGAGCCCTAACCCTAACACTAACCCTAACCCTAACCCTAACCCATACCCTACGCCGTACCCGCACCCCTCCCCGAACCCGTACCCTAAGCCGTACCCTAAGCCTAACCCTAAGCCTAACCCTAACCCTAGGCTACCCTTGACTGCTTCTGCCTCCAATAGATTTCCTAAGCACTAGTGTTTTAAGGAACAGCTTAAAAAGAGAATCCTAATGTGATTTCTTTATAATGGTTGTGTTCCTTATCTTATCCTAGTGTCTAAACTCTTCTCCATGGCTGGACGCCCAAATAATATTCCTTTACGTGCTAAGGGGTATCTAGAGAGTGGGATAGGTTTAATAACTACCCTAACCCTAACGCATACCCTAACCCTAACCCCTACCCTAACACTAACACGTACCCTAATCCTAACCCGTACCCTAAACCGAGCCCTAACCCTAACACTAACCCTAACCCTAACCCTAACCCATACCCTACGCCGTACCCGAACCCCTCCCCGAACCCATTCCCCAAGCCGTACCCTAAACCTAACCCTAAGCCTAACCCTAACCCTAGGCTACCCTTGACTGCTTCTGCCTCCAATAGATTTCCTAAGCACTAGTGTTTTAAGGAACAGCTTAAAAAGAGAATCCTAATGTGATTTCTTTATAATGGGTGTGTTCCTTATCTTATCCTAGTGTCTAAACTCTTCTCCATGGCTGCACCCCCAAATAATATTGCCTTACGTGCTAAGGGGTATCTAGAGAGTGGGATAGGTTTAATAACTACCCTAACCCTAATGCGTACTCTAACCCTAACCCCTACCCTAACACTAACACGTACCCTAATCCTAACCCGTACCCTAAACCGAGCCCTAACCCTAACACTAACACTAACCCTAACCCTAACCCATACCCTACGCCGTACCTGAACCCCTCCCCAAACCCGTACTCTAAGCCATACCCTAAGCCTAACCCTAAGCCTAACACTAACCCTAGGCTACCCTTGACTGCTTCTGCCTCCAATAGATTTCCTAAGCACTAGTGTTTTAAGCAACAGCTTAAAAAGAGAATCCTAATGTGATTTCTTTATAATGGGTGTGTTCCTTATCTTATCCTAGTGTCTAAACTCTTCTCCATGGCTGGACCCCCAAATAATATTCCTTTACGTGCTAAGGGGGAGCTAGAGAGTGGGATAGGTTTACTAACTACCCTAGCCCTAACGCGTAACCTAACCCTAACCCCTACCCTAACCCTAACACGTACCCTAATCCTAACCCGTACCCTAAACCGAGCCCTAACCCTAACACTAACCCAAACCCTAACCCTAACCCATACCCTACGCCGTACACGAACACCTCCCCGAACCCATACCCCAAGCCGTACCCTAACCCTAACCCTAAGCCTAACCCTAACCCTAGGCTACCCTTGACTGCTTCTGCCTCCAATAGATTTCCTAAGCACTAGTGTTTTAAGGAACAGCTTAAAAAGAGAATCCTAAAGTGATTTCTTTATAATGGGTGTGTTCCTTATCTTATCCTAGTGTCTAAACTCTTCTCCATGGCTGGACCCCCAAATAATATTCCTTTACGTGCTAAGGGGTATCTAGAGAGTGGGATAGGTTTA
Source organism: Balaenoptera borealis (assembly GCF_965194805.1). NCBI lineage: Eukaryota > Metazoa > Chordata > Mammalia > Artiodactyla > Balaenopteridae > Balaenoptera > Balaenoptera borealis. The sequence continues at coordinate 20,391 of NW_028123579.1, forward strand.
ATAACTACCCTAACCCTAACGCGTACCCTAACCCTAACCCCTACCCTAACCCTAACACGTACCCTAATCCTAACCCGTACCCTAAACCGAGCCCTAACCCTAACACTAACCCTAACCCTAACCCTAACCCATACCCTACGCCGTACCCGAACCCCTCCCCGAACCCATTCCCCAAGCCGTACCCTAAAGCTAACCCTAAGCCTAACCCTAACCCTAGGCTACCCTTGACTGCTTCTGCCTCCAATAGATTTCCTAAGCACTAGTGTTTTAAGGAACAGCTTAAAAAGAGAATCCTAATGTGATTTCTTTATAATGGGTGTGTTCCTTATCTTATCCTAGTGTCTAAACTCTTCTCCATGGCTGCACCCCCAAATAATATTGCCTTACGTGCTAAGGGGTATCTAGAGAGTGGGATAGGTTTAATAACTACCCTAACCCTAATGCGTACTCTAACCCTAACCCCTACCCTAACACTAACACGTACCCTAATCCTAACCCGTACCCTAAACCGAGCCCTAACCCTAACACTAACACTAACCCTAACCCTAACCCATACCCTACGCCGTACCTGAACCCCTCCCCAAACCCGTACCCTAAGCCGTACCCTAAGCCTAACCCTAAGCCTAACACTAACCCTAGGCTACCCTTGACTGCTTCTGCCTCCAATAGATTTCCTAAGCACTAGTGTTTTAAGCAACAGCTTAAAAAGAGAATCCTAATGTGATTTCTTTATAATGGGTGTGTTCCTTATCTTATCCTAGTGTCTAAATTCTTCTCCATGGCTGGAACCCCAAATAATATTCCTTTACGTGCTAAGGGGTATCTAGAGAGTGGGATAGGTTTAATAACTACCCTATCCCTAACGCGTACCCTAACCCTAACCCCTACCCTAAACCTAACACGTACCCTAATCCTAACCGTACCCTAAACCGAGCCCTAACCCTAACACTAACCCTAACCCTAACCCTAACCCATACCCTACGCCGTACCCGAAACCCTCCCCGAACCCGTACCCTAAGCCGTACCCTAAGCCTAACCCTAAGCCTAACCCTAACCCTAGGCTACCCTTGACTGCTTCTGCCTCCAATAGATTTCCTAAGCACTAGTGTTTTAAGGAACAGCTTAAAAAGAGAATCCTAATGTGATTTCTTTATAATGGGTGTGTTCCTTATCTTATCCTAGTGTCTAAACTCTTCTCCATGGCTGGACCCTCAAACAATATTCCTTTACGTGCTAAGGGGTATCTAGAGAGTGGGATAGGTTTAATAACTACCCTAACCCTAACGCGTACCCTAACCCTAACCCCTACCCTAACCCTAACACGTACCCTAATCCTAACCCGTACCCTAAACCGAGCCCTAACCCTAACACTAACCCTAACCCTAACCCTAACCCATACCCTACGCCGTACCCGCACCCCTCCCCGAACCCGTAACCTAAGCCGTACCCTAAGCCTAACCCTAAGCCTAACCCTAACCCTAGGCTACCCTTGACTGCTTCTGCCTCCAATAGATTTCCTAAGCACTACTGTTTTAAGGAACAGCTTAAAAAGATAATCCTAATGTGATTTCTTTATAATGGGTGTGTTCCTTATCTTATCCTAGTGTCTAAACTCTTCTCCATGGCTGCACCCCCAAATAATATTCCCTTACGTGCTAAGGGGTATCTAGAGAGTGGAATAGGTTTAATAACTACCCTAACCCTAACGCGTACCCTAACCCTAACCCCTACCCTAACCCTAAAACGTACCCTAATCCTAACCTGTACCCTAAACCGAGCCCTAACCCTAACACTAACCCTAACCCTAACCCTAACCCATACCCTACGCCGTACCCGCACCCCTCCCCGAACCCGTACCCTAAGCCATACCCTAAACCTAACCCTAAGCCTAACCCTAACCCTAGGCTACCCTTGACTGCTTCTGCCTCCAATTGATTTCCTAAGCACTAGTGTTTTAAGGAACAGCTTAAAAAGAGAATCCTAAAGTGATTTCTTTATAATGGGTGTGTTCCTTATCTTATCCTAGTGTCTAAACTCTTCTCCATGGCTGGACCCCCAAATAATATTCCTTTACGTGCTAAGGGGTATCTAGAGAGTGGGATAGGTTTAATAACTACCCTAACCCTAATGCGTACCCTAACCCTAACCCCTACCCTAACCCTAACACGTACCCTAATCCTAACCCGTACCCTAAACCGAGCCCTAACCCTAACACTAACCCTAACCCTAACCCTAACCCATACCCTACGCCGTACCCGAACCCCTCCCCAAACCCGTACCCTAAACCGTACCCTAACCCTAACCCTAAGCCTAACCCTAACCCTAGGCTACCCTTGACTGCTTCTGCCTCCAATAGATTTCCTAAGCACTAGTGCTTTAAGGAACAGCTTAAAAAGAGAATCCTAATGTGATTTCTTTATAATGGGTGTGTTCCTTATCTTATCCTAGTGTCTAAACTATTCTCCATGGCTGGACCCCCAAATAATATTCCCTTACGTGCTAAGGGGTATCTAGAGAGTGGGATAGGTTTAATAACTACCCTAACCCTAACGCGTACCCTAACCCTAGCCCCTACCCTAACCCTAACACGTACCCTAATCCTAACCCGTACCCTAAACCGAGCCCTAACCCTAACACTAACCCTAACCCTAACCCTAACCTATACCCTACGCCGTACCCGCACCCCTCCCCGAACCCGTACCCTAAGCCGTACCCTAAGCCTAACCCTAAGCCTAACCCTAACCCTAGGCTACCCTTGACTGTTTCTGCCTCCAATAGATCTAAGCACTAGTGTTTTAAGGAACAGCTTAAAAAGAGTATCCTAATGTGATTTCTTTATAATGGGTGTGTTCCTAATCTTATCCTAGTGTCTAAACTCTTCTCCATGGCTGGACCCCCAAATAATATTCACTTACGTGCTAAGGGGTATCTAGAGAGTGGGATAGGTTTAATAACTACCCTAACCCTAACGCGTACCCTAACCCTAACCCCTACCCTAACCCTAACACGTACCCTAATCCTAACCCGTACCCTAAACCGAGCCCTAACCCTAACACTAACCCTAACCCTAACCCTAACCCATACCCTACGCCGTACCAGAACCCCTCCCCGAACCCGTACCCTAAGCCGTACCCTAACCCTAACCCTAAGCCTAACCCTAACCCTAGGCTACCCTTGACTGCTTCTGCCTCCAATAGATTTCCTAAGTACTAGTGTTTTAAGGAACAGCTTAAAAAGAGAATCCTAATGTGATTTCTTTATAATGGGTGTGTTCCTTATCTTATCCTAGTGTCTAGACTCTTCTCCATGCCTGGACCCCCAATAATATTCCTTTACGTGCTAAGGGGTATCTAGAGAGTGCGATAGGTTTAATAACTACCCTAACCCTAACGCGTACCCTAACCGTAACCCCTACCATAACCCTAACACGTACCCTAAACCGAACCCGTACCCTAAACCGAGCCCTAACCCTAACACTAACCCTAACCCTAACCCTAACCCATACCCTACGCCGTACCCGAACCCCTCCCCGAACCCGTACCCTAAACCGTACCCTAAGCCTAACCCTAAGTCAAACCCTAACCCTAGGCTACCCTTGACTGCTTCTGCCTCCAATAGATTTCCTAAGCAGTAGTGTTTTAAGGAACAGCTTAAAAAGAGAATCCTAATGTGATTTCTTTATAATGGGTGTGTTCCTTATCTTATCATAGTGTCTAAACTCTTCTCCATGGCTGGACCCCCAAATAATATTCCCTTACGTGATAAGGGGTATCTAGAGAGTGGGATAGGTTTAATAACTACCCTAACCCTAACGCGTACCCTAACCCTAACCCTAACCCCTACCCTAACCCTAACACGTACCCTAATCCTAACCCGTACCCTAAACCGAGCCCTAACCCTAACCCTAACCCTAACCCTAAGCCGTACCCTAACCCTAACCCTAAGCCTAACCCTTACCCTAGGCTACCCTTGACTGCTTCTGCCTCCAATTGATTTCCTAAGCAGTAGTGTTTTAAGGAACAGCTTAAAAAGAGAATCCTAATGTGATTTCTTTATAATGGGTGTGTTCCTTATTTATCCTAGTGTCTAAACTCTTCTCCATGGCTGGACCCCCAAATAATATTCCTTTACGTGCTAAGGGGTATCTAGAGAATGGGATAGGTTTAATAACTACCCTAACCCTAACGCGTACCCTAACCCTAACCCCTAACCTAACCCTAACGCGTACCCTAACCGTAACCACTACCCTAACCCTAACATGTACCCTAATCCGAACCCGTACCCTAAACCGAGCCCTAACCCTAACACTAACCCTAACCCTAACCCTAACCCATACCCTACGCCGTACCCGAAACCCTCCCCGAACCCGTACCCTAAACCGTACCCTAACCCTAACCCTAAGCCTAACCCAAACCCTAGGCTACCCTTGACTGCTTCTGCCTCCAATTGATTTCCTAAGCACTAGTGCTTTAAGGAACAGCTTAAAAAGAGAATCCTAATGTGATTTCTTTATAATGGTTGTGTTCCTTATCTTATCCTAGTGTCTAAACTCTTCTCCATGGCTGGACCCGCAAACAATATTCCTTTACGTGCTAAGGGGTATCTAGAGAGTGGGATAGGTTTAATAACTACCCTAACCCTAACGCGTACCCTAACCCTAACCCCTACCCTAACCCTAACACGTACCCTAATCCTAACCCGTACTCTAAACCGAGCCCTAACCCTAACACTAACCCTAACCCTAACCCTAACCCATACCGTACGCCGTACCCGCACCCCTCCCCGAACCCGTACCCTAAGCCGTACCCTAAGCCGAACCCTAAGCCTAACCCTAACCCTAGGCTACCCTTGACTGCTTCTGCCTCCAATAGATTTCCTAAGCACTAGTGTTTTAAGGAACAGCTTAAAAAGAGAATCCTAATGTGATTTCTTTATAATGGGTGTGTTCCTTATCTTATCCTAGTGCCTAAACTCTTCTCCATGGCTGGACCCCCAAATAATACTCCTTTACGTGCTAAGGGGTATCTAGAGAGTGGGATAGGTTTACTAACTACCCTAACCCTAACGCGTACCCTAACCCTAACCCCTACCCTAAACCTAACACGTACCCTAATCCTAACCGTACCCTAAACCGAGCCCTAACCCTAACACTAACCCTAACCCTAACCCTAACCCATACCCTATGTCGTACCCGAAACCCTCCCCGAACCCGTACCCTAAGCCGTACCCTAAGCCTAACCCTAAGCCTAACCCTAACCCTAGGCTACCCTTGACTGCTTCTGCCTCCAATAGATTTCCTAAGCACTAGTGTTTTAAGGAACAGCTTAAAAAGAGAATCCTAATGTGATTTCTTTATAATGGGTGTGTTCCTTATCTTATCCTAGTGTCTAAACTCTTCTCCATGGCTGGACCCTCAAATAATATTCCTTTACGTGCTAAGGGGTATCTAGAGAGTGGGATAGGTTTAATAACTACCCTAACCCTAACGCGTACCCTAACCCTAACCCCTACCCTAACCCTAACACGTACCCTAATCCTAACCCGTACCCTAAACCGAGCCCTAACCCTAACACTAACCCTAACCCTAACCCTAACCCATACCCTACGCCGTACCCGCACCCCTCCCCGAACCCGTAACCTAAGCCGTACCCTAAGCCTAACCCTAAGCCTAACCCTAACCCTAGGCTACCCTTGACTGCTTCTGCCTCCAATTGATTTCCTAAGCAGTAGTGTTTTAAGGAACAGCTTAAAAAGAGAATCCTAATGTGATTTCTTTATAATGGGTGTGTTCCTTATCTTATCCTAGTGTCTAAACTCTTCTCCATGGCTGGACCCCCAAATAATATTCCTTTACGTGCTAAGGGGGAGCTAGAGAGTGGGATAGGTTTACTAACTACCCTAGCCCTAACGCGTAACCTAACCCTAACCCCTACCCTAACCCTAACACGTACCCTAATCCTAACCCGTACCCTAAACCGAGCCCTAACCCTAACACTAACCCAAACCCTAACCCTAACCCATACCCTACGCCGTACACGAACACCTCCCCGAACCCATACCCCAAGCCGTACCCTAACCCTAACCCTAAGCCTAACCCTAACCCTAGGCTACCCTTGACTGCTTCTGCCTCCAATAGATTTCCTAAGCACTAGTGTTTTAAGGAACAGCTTAAAAAGAGAATCCTAAAGTGATTTCTTTATAATGGGTGTGTTCCTTATCTTATCCTAGTGTCTAAACTCTTCTCCATGGCTGGAACCCCAAATAATATTCCTTTACGTGCTGAGGGGTATCTAGAGAGTGGGATAGGTTTAATAACTACCCTAACCCTAACGCGTACCCTAACCCTAACCCCTACCCTAACCCTAACACGTACCCTAATCCTAACCCGTACCCTAAACCGAGACCTAACCGTAACACTAACCCTAACCCTAACCCTAACCCATACCCTACGCCGTACCCGAAACCCTCCCCGAACCCGTACCCTAAGCCGTACCCTAAGCCTAACCCTAAGCCTAACCCTAACCCTAGGCTACCCTTGACTGCTTCTGCCTCCAATAGATTTCCTAAGCACTAGTGTTTTAAGGAACAGCTTAAAAAGAGAATCCTAATGTGATTTCTTTATAATGTGTGTGTTCCTTATCTTATCCTAGTGTCTAAACTCTTCTCCATGGCTGGACCCTCAAATAATATTCCTTTACGTGCTAAGGGGTATCTAGAGAGTGGGATAGGTTTAATAACTACCCTAACCCTAACGCGTACCCTAACCCTAACCCCTACCCTAACCCTAACACGTACCCTAATACTAACCTGTACCCTAAACCGAGCCCTAACCCTAACACTAACCCTAACCCTAACCCTAACCCATACCCTACGCCGTACCCGCACCCCTCCCCGAACCCGTACCCTAAGCCGTACCCTAAGCCTAACCCTAAGCCTAACCCTAACCCTAGGCTACCCTTGACTGCTTCTGCCTCCAATAGATTTCCTAAGCACTAGTGTTTTAAGGAACAGCTTAAAAAGAGAATCCTAATGTGATTTCTTTATAATGGTTGTGTTCCTTATCTTATCCTAGTGTCTAAACTCTTCTCCATGGCTGGACCCGCAAATAATATTCCTTTACGTGCTAAGGGGTATCTAGAGAGTGGGATAGGTTTAATAACTACCCTAACCCTAACGCATACCCTAACCCTAACCCCTACCCTAACCCTAACACGTACCCTAATCCTAACCCGTACCCTAAACCGAGCCCTAACCCTAACACTAACCCTAACCCTAACCCTAACCCATACCCTACGCCGTACCCGAACCCCTCCCCGAACCCATTCCCCAAGCCGTACCCTAAAGCTAACCCTAAGCCTAACCCTAACCCTAGGCTACCCTTGACTGCTTCTGCCTCCAATAGATTTCCTAAGCACTAGTGTTTTAAGGAACAGCTTAAAAAGAGAATCCTAATGTGATTTCTTTATAATGGTTGTGTTCCTTATCTTATCCTAGTGTCTAAACTCTTCTCCATGGCTGGACCCGCAAATAATATTCCTTTACGTGCTAAGGGGTATCTAGAGAGTGGGATAGGTTTAATAACTACCCTAACCCTAACGCGTACCCTAACCCTAACCCCTACCCTAACCCTAACACGTACCCTAATCCTAACCCGTACTCTAAACCGAGCCCTAACCCTAACACTAACCCTAACCCTAACCCTAACCCATACCGTACGCCGTACCCGCACCCCTCCCCGAACCCGTACCCTAAGCCGTACCCTAAGCCGAACCCTAAGCCTAACCCTAACCCTAGGCTACCCTTGACTGCTTCTGCCTCCAATAGATTTCCTAAGCACTAGTGTTTTAAGGAACAGCTTAAAAAGAGAATCCTAATGTGATTTCTTTATAATGGGTGTGTTCCTTATCTTATCCTAGTGCCTAAACTCTTCTCCATGGCTGGACCCCCAAATAATACTCCTTTACGTGCTAAGGGGTATCTAGAGAGTGGGATAGGTTTACTAACTACCCTAACCCTAACGCGTACCCTAACCCTAACCCCTACCCTAAACCTAACACGTACCCTAATCCTAACCGTACCCTAAACCGAGCCCTAACCCTAACACTAACCCTAACCCTAACCCTAACCCATACCCTATGTCGTACCCGAAACCCTCCCCGAACCCGTACCCTAAGCCGTACCCTAAGCCTAACCCTAAGCCTAACCCTAACCCTAGGCTACCCTTGACTGCTTCTGCCTCCAATAGATTTCCTAAGCACTAGTGTTTTAAGGAACAGCTTAAAAAGAGAATCCTAATGTGATTTCTTTATACTGGGTGTGTTCCTTATCTTATCCTAGTGTCTAAACTCTTCTCCATGGCTGGACCCTCAAATAATATTCCTTTACGTGCTAAGGGGTATCTAGAGAGTGGGATAGGTTTAATAACTACCCTAACCCTAACGCGTACCCTAACCCTAACCCCTACCCTAACCCTAACACGTACCCTAATCCTAACCCGTACCCTAAACCGAGCCCTAACCCTAACACTAACCCTAACCCTAACCCTAACCCATACCCTACGCCGTACCCGCACCCCTCCCCGAACCCGTAACCTAAGCCGTACCCTAAGCCTAACCCTAAGCCTAACCCTAACCCTAGGCTACCCTTGACTGCTTCTGCCTCCAATAGATTTCCTAAGCACTACTGTTTTAAGGAACAGCTTAAAAAGAGAATCCTAATGTGATTTCTTTATAATGGGTGTGTTCCTTATCTTATCCTAGTGTCTAAACTCTTCTCCATGGCTGCACCCCCAAATAATATTCCCTTACGTGCTAAGGGGTATCTAGAGAGTGGGATAGGTTTAATAACTACCCTAACCCTAACGCGTACCCTAACCCTAACCCCTACCCTAACCCTAACACGTACCCTAATCCTAACCTGTACCCTAAACCGAGCCCTAACCCTAACACTAACCCTAAACCTAACCCTAACCCATACCCTACGCCGTACCCGCACCCCTCCCCGAACCCGTACCCTAAGCCATATCCTAAACCTAACCCTAAGCCTAACCCTAACCCTAGGCTACCCTTGACTGCTTCTGCCTCCAATTGATTTCCTAAGCAGTAGTGTTTTAAGGAACAGCTTAAAAAGAGAATCCTAATGTGATTTCTTTATAATGGGTGTGTTCCTTATCTTATCCTAGTGTCTAAACTCTTCTCCATGGCTGGACCCCCAAATAATATTCCTTTACGTGCTAAGGGGGAGCTAGAGAGTGGGATAGGTTTACTAACTACCCTAGCCCTAACGCGTAACCTAACCCTAACCCCTACCCTAACCCTAACACGTACCCTAATCCTAACCCGTACCCTAAACCGAGCCCTAACCCTAACACTAACCCAAACCCTAACCCTAACCCATACCCTACGCCGTACACGAACACCTCCCCGAACCCATACCCCAAGCCGTACCCTAACCCTAACCCTAAGCCTAACCCTAACCCTAGGCTACCCTTGACTGCTTCTGCCTCCAATAGATTTCCTAAGCACTAGTGTTTTAAGGAACAGCTTAAAAAGAGAATCCTAAAGTGATTTCTTTATAATGGGTGTGTTCCTTATCTTATCCTAGTGTCTAAACTCTTCTCCATGGCTGGAACCCCAAATAATATTCCTTTACGTGCTGAGGGGTATCTAGAGAGTGGGATAGGTTTAATAACTACCCTAACCCTAACGCGTACCCTAACCCTAACCCCTACCCTAACCCTAACACGTACCCTAATCCTAACCCGTACCCTAAACCGAGACCTAACCGTAACACTAACCCTAACCCTAACCCTAACCCATACCCTACGCCGTACCCGAAACCCTCCCCGAACCCGTACCCTAAGCCGTACCCTAAGCCTAACCCTAAGCCTAACCCTAACCCTAGGCTACCCTTGACTGCTTCTGCCTCCAATAGATTTCCTAAGCACTAGTGTTTTAAGGAACAGCTTAAAAAGAGAATCGTAATGTGATTTCTTTATAATGTGTGTGTTCCTTATCTTATCCTAGTGTCTAAACTCTTCTCCATGGCTGGACCCTCAAATAATATTCCTTTACGTGCTAAGGGGTATCTAGAGAGTGGGATAGGTTTAATAACTACCCTAACCCTAACGCGTACCCTAACCCTAACCCCTACCCTAACCCTAACACGTACCCTAATACTAACCTGTACCCTAAACCGAGCCCTAACCCTAACACTAACCCTAACCCTAACCCTAACCCATACCCTACGCCGTACCCGCACCCCTCCCCGAACCCGTACCCTAAGCCGTACCCTAAGCCTAACCCTAAGCCTAACCCTAACCCTAGGCTACCCTTGACTGCTTCTGCCTCCAATAGATTTCCTAAGCACTAGTGTTTTAAGGAACAGCTTAAAAAGAGAATCCTAATGTGATTTCTTTATAATGGTTGTGTTCCTTATCTTATCCTAGTGTCTAAACTCTTCTCCATGGCTGGACCCGCAAATAATATTCCTTTACGTGCTAAGGGGTATCTAGAGAGTGGGATAGGTTTAATAACTACCCTAACCCTAACGCATACCCTAACCCTAACCCCTACCCTAACCCTAACACGTACCCTAATCCTAACCCGTAACCTAAACCGAGCCCTAACCCTAACACTAACCCTAACCCTAACCCTAACCCATACCCTACGCCGTACCCGAACCCCTCCCCGTACCCATTCCCCAAGCCGTACCCTAAAGCTAACCCTAAGCCTAACCCTAACCCTAGGCTACCCTTGACTGCTTCTGCCTCCAATAGATTTCCTAAGCACTAGTGTTTTAAGGAACAGCTTAAAAAGAGAATCCTAATGTGATTTCTTTATAATGGGTGTGTTCCTTATCTTATCCTAGTGTCTAAACTCTTCTCCATGGCTGCACCCCCAAATAATATTGCCTTACGTGCTAAGGGGTATCTAGAGAGTGGGATAGGTTTAATAACTACCCTAACCCTAATGCGTACTCTAACCCTAACCCCTACCCTAACACTAACACGTACCCTAATCCTAACCCGTACCCTAAACCGAGCCCTAACCCTAACACTAACACTAACCCTAACCCTAACCCATACCCTACGCCGTACCTGAACCCCTCCCCAAACCCGTACCCAAAGCCATACCCTAAGCCTAACCCTAAGCCTAACACTAACCCTAGGCTACCCTTGACTGCTTCTGCCTCCAATAGATTTCCTAAGCACTAGTGTTTTAAGCAACAGCTTAAAAAGAGAATCCTAATGTGATTTCTTTATAATGGGTGTGTTCCTTATCTTATCCTAGTGTCTAAATTCTTCTCCATGGCTGGAACCCCAAATAATATTCCTTTACGTGCTAAGGGGTATCTAGAGAGTGGGATAGGTTTACTAACTACCCTAACCCTAACGCGTACCCTAACCCTAACCCCTACCCTAAACCTAACACGTACCCTAATCCTAACCGTACCCTAAACCGAGCCCTAACCCTAACACTAACCCTAACCCTAACCCTAACCCATACCCTACGCCGTACCCGAAACCCTCCCCGAACCCGTACCCTAAGCCGTACCCTAAGCCTAACCCTAAGCCTAACCCTAACCCTAGGCTACCCTTGACTGCTTCTGCCTCCAATAGATTTCCTAAGCACTAGTGTTTTAGGGAACAGCTTAAAAAGAGAATCCTAATGTGATTTCTTTATAATGGGTGTGTTCCTTATCTTATCCTAGTGTCTAAACTCTTCTCCATGGCTGGACCCTCAAATAATATTCCTTTACGTGCTAAGGGGTATCTAGAGAGTGGGATAGGTTTAATAACTACCCTAACCCTAACGCGTACCCTAACCCTAACCCCTACCCTAACCCTAACACGTACCCTAATCCTAACCCGTACCCTAAACCGAGCCCTAACCCTAACACTAACCCTAACCCTAACCCTAACCCATACCCTACGCCGTACCCGCACCCCTCCCCGAACCCGTAACCTAAGCCGTACCCTAAGCCTAACCCTAAGCCTAACCCTAACCCTAGGCTACCCTTGACTGCTTCTGCCTCCAATAGATTTCCTAAGCACTACTGTTTAAGGAACAGCTTAAAAAGAGAATCCTAATGTGATTTCTTTATAATGGGTGTGTTCCTCATCTTATCCTAGTGTCTAAACTCTTCTCCATGGCTGCACCCCCAAATAATATTCCCTTACGTGCTAAGGGGTATCTAGAGAGTGGAATAGGTTTAATAACTACCCTAACCCTAACGCGTACCCTAACCCTAACCCCTACCCTAACCCTAACACGTACCCTAATCCTAACCTGTACCCTAAACCGAGCCCTAACCCTAACACTAACCCTAACCCTAACCCTAACCCATACCCTACGCCGTACCCGCACCCCTCCCCGAACCCGTACCCTAAGCCATACCCTAAACCTAACCCTAAGCCTAACCCTAACCATAGGCTACCCTTGACTGCTTCTGCCTCCAATTGATTTCCTAAGCACTAGTGTTTTAAGGAACAGCTTAAAAAGAGAATCCTAATGTGATTTCTTTATAATGGGTGTGTTCCTTATCTTATCCTAGTGTCTAAACTCTTCTCCATGGCTGGACCCCCAAATAATATTCCTTTACGTGCTAAGGGGGAGCTAGAGAGTGGGATAGGTTTACTAACTACCCTAGCCCTAACGCGTAACCTAACCCTAACCCCTACCCTAACCCTAACACGTACCCTAATCCTAACCCGTACCCTAAACCGAGCCCTAACCCTAACACTAACCCAAACCCTAACCCTAACCCATACCCTACGCCATACACGAACACCTCCCCGAACCCATACCCCAAGCCGTACCCTAACCCTAACCCTAAGCCTAACCCTAACCCTAGGCTACCCTTGACTGCTTCTGCCTCCAATAGATTTCCTAAGCACTAGTGTTTTAAGGAACAGCTTAAAAAGAGAATCCTAAAGTGATTTCTTTATAATGGGTGTGTTCCTTATCTTATCCTAGTGTCTAAACTCTTCTCCATGGCTGGACCCCCAAATAATATTCCTTTACGTGCTAAGGGGTATCTAGAGAGTGGGATAGGTTTAATAACTACCCTAACCCTAACGCGTACCCTAACCCTAACCCCTACCCTAACCCTAACACGTACCCTAATCCTAACCCGTACCCTAAACCGAGCCCTAACCCTAACACTAACCCTAACCCTAACCCTAACCCATACCCTACGCCGTACCCGAACCCCTCCCCGAACCCATTCCCCAAGCCGTACCCTAAAGCTAACCCTAAGCCTAACCCTAACCCTAGGCTACCCTTGACTGCTTCTGCCTCCAATAGATTTCCTAAGCACTAGTGTTTTAAGGAACAGCTTAAAAAGAGAATCCTAATGTGATTTCTTTATAATGGGTGTGTTCCTTATCTTATCCTAGTGTCTAAACTCTTCTCCATGGCTGCACCCCCAAATAATATTGCCTTACGTGCTAAGGGGTATCTAGAGAGTGGGATAGGTTTAATAACTACCCTAACCCTAATGCGTACTCTAACCCTAACCCCTACCCTAACACTAACACGTACCCTAATCCTAACCCGTACCCTAAACCGAGCCCTAACCCTAACACTAACACTAACCCTAACCCTAACCCATACCCTACGCCGTACCTGAACCCCTCCCCAAACCCGTACTCTAAGCCATACCCTAAGCCTAACCCTAAGCCTAACACTAACCCTAGGCTACCCTTGACTGCTTCTGCCTCCAATAGATTTCCTAAGCACTAGTGTTTTAAGCAACAGCTTAAAAAGAGAATCCTAATGTGATTTCTTTATAATGGGTGTGTTCCTTATCTTATCCTAGTGTCTAAATTCTTCTCCATGGCTGGAACCCCAAATAATATTCCTTTACGTGCTAAGGGGTATCTAGAGAGTGGGATAGGTTTACTAACTACCCTAACCCTAACGCGTACCCTAACCCTAACCCCTACCCTAAACCTAACACGTACCCTAATCCTAACCGTACCCTAAACCGAGCCCTAACCCTAACACTAACCCTAAACCTAACCCTAACCCATACCCTACGCCGTACCCGAAACCCTCCCCGAACCCGTACCCTAAGCCGTACCCTAAGCCTAACCCTAAGCCTAACCCTAACCCTAGGCTACCCTTGACTGCTTCTGCCTCCAATAGATTTCCTAAGCACTACTGTTTTAAGGAACAGCTTAAAAAGAGAATCCTAATGTGATTTCTTTATAATGGGTGTGTTCCTCATCTTATCCTAGTGTCTAAACTCTTCTCCATGGCTGCACCCCCAAATAATATTGCCTTACGTGCTAAGGGGTATCTAGAGAGTGGGATAGGTTTAATAACTACCCTAACCCTAATGCGTACTCTAACCCTAACCCCTACCCTAACACTAACACGTACCCTAATCCTAACCCGTACCCTAAACCGAGCCCTAACCCTAACACTAACACTAACCCTAACCCTAACCCATACCCTACGCCGTACCTGAACCCCTCCCCAAACCCGTACCCTAAGCCGTACCCTAAGCCTAACCCTAAGCCTAACACTAACCCTAGGCTACCCTTGACTGCTTCTGCCTCCAATAGATTTCCTAAGCACTAGTGTTTTAAGCAACAGCTTAAAAAGAGAATCCTAATGTGATTTCTTTATAATGGGTGTGTTCCTTATCTTATCCTAGTGTCTAAATTCTTCTCCATGGCTGGAACCCCAAATAATATTCCTTTACGTGCTAAGGGGTATCTAGAGAGTGGGATAGGTTTACTAACTACCCTATCCCTAACGCGTACCGTAACCCTAACCCCTACCCTAAACCTAACACGTACCCTAATCCTAACCGTACCCTAAACCGAGCCCTAACCCTAACACTAACCCTAACCCTAACCCTAACCCATACCCTACGCCGTACCCGAAACCCTCCCCGAACCCGTACCCTAAGCCGTACCCTAAGCCTAACCCTAAGCCTAACCCTAACCCTAGGCTACCCTTGACTGCTTCTGCCTCCAATAGATTTCCTAAGCACTAGTGTTTTAAGGAACAGCTTAAAAAGAGAATCCTAATGTGATTTCTTTATAATGGGTGTGTTCCTTATCTTATCCTAGTGTCTAAACTCTTCTCCATGGCTGGACCCTCAAACAATATTCCTTTACGTGCTAAGGGGTATCTAGAGAGTGGGATAGGTTTAATAACTACCCTAACCCTAACGCGTACCCTAACCCTAACCCCTACCCTAACCCTAACACGTACCCTAATCCTAACCCGTACCCTAAACCGAGCCCTAACCCTAACACTAACCCTAACCCTAACCCTAACCCATACCCTACGCCGTACCCGAACCCCTCCCCGAACCCGTAACCTAAGCCGTACCCTAAGCCTAACCCTAAGCCTAACCCTAACCCTAGGCTACCCTTGACTGCTTCTGCCTCCAATAGATTTCCTAAGCACTACTGTTTTAAGGAACAGCTTAAAAAGATAATCCTAATGTGATTTCTTTATAATGGGTGTGTTCCTTATCTTATCCTAGTGTCTAAACTCTTCTCCATGGCTGCACCCCCAAATAATATTCCCTTACGTGCTAAGGGGTATCTAGAGAGTGGAATAGGTTTAATAACTACCCTAACCCTAACGCGTACCCTAACCCTAACCCCTACCCTAACCCTAACACGTACCCTAATCCTAACCTGTACCCTAAACCGAGCCCTAACCCTAACACTAACCCTAACCCTAACCCTAACCCATACCCTACGCCGTACCCGCACCCCTCCCCGAACCCGTACCCTAAGCCATACCCTAAACCTAACCCTAAGCCTAACCCTAACCCTAGGCTACCCTTGACTGCTTCTGCCTCCAATTGATTTCCTAAGCACTAGTGTTTTAAGGAACAGCTTAAAAAGAGAATCCTAAAGTGATTTCTTTATAATGGGTGTGTTCCTTATCTTATCCTAGTGTCTAAACTCTTCTCCATGGCTGGACCCCCAAATAATATTCCTTTACGTGCTAAGGGGTATCTAGAGAGTGGGATAGGTTTAATAACTACCCTAACCCTAATGCGTACCCTAACCCTAACCCCTACCCTAACCCTAACACGTACCCTAATCCTAACCCGTACCCTAAACCGAGCCCTAACCCTAACACTAACCCTAACCCTAACCCTAACCCATACCCTACGCCGTACCCGAACCCCTCCCCAAACCCGTACCCTAAACCGTACCCTAACCCTAACCCTAAGCCTAACCCTAACCCTAGGCTACCCTTGACTGCTTCTGCCTCCAATAGATTTCCTAAGCACTAGTGCTTTAAGGAACAGCTTAAAAAGAGAATCCTAATGTGATTTCTTTATAATGGGTGTGTTCCTTATCTTATCCTAGTGTCTAAACTATTCTCCATGGCTGGACCCCCAAATAATATTCCCTTACGTGCTAAGGGGTATCTAGAGAGTGGGATAGGTTTAATAACTACCCTAACCCTAACGCGTACCCTAACCCTAGCCCCTACCCTAACCCTAACACGTACCCTAATCCTAACCCGTACCCTAAACCGAGCCCTAACCCTAACACTAACCCTAACCCTAACCCTAACCTATACCCTACGCCGTACCCGCACCCCTCCCCGAACCCGTACCCTAAGCCGTACCCTAAGCCTAACCCTAAGCCTAACCCTAACCCTAGGCTACCCTTGACTGTTTCTGCCTCCAATAGATCTAAGCACTAGTGTTTTAAGGAACAGCTTAAAAAGAGTATCCTAATGTGATTTCTTTATAATGGGTGTGTTCCTAATCTTATCCTAGTGTCTAAACTCTTCTCCATGGCTGGACCCCCAAATAATATTCACTTACGTGCTAAGGGGTATCTAGAGAGTGGGATAGGTTTAATAACTACCCTAACCCTAACGCGTACCCTAACCCTAACCCCTACCCTAACCCTAACACGTACCCTAATCCTAACCCGTACCCTAAACCGAGCCCTAACCCTAACACTAACCCTAACCCTAACCCTAACCCATACCCTACGCCGTACCAGAACCCCTCCCCGAACCCGTACCCTAAGCCGTACCCTAACCCTAACCCTAAGCCTAACCCTAACCCTAGGCTACCCTTGACTGCTTCTGCCTCCAATAGATTTCCTAAGTACTAGTGTTTTAAGGAACAGCTTAAAAAGAGAATCCTAATGTGATTTCTTTATAATGGGTGTGTTCCTTATCTTATCCTAGTGTCTAGACTCTTCTCCATGCCTGGACCCCCAATAATATTCCTTTACGTGCTAAGGGGTATCTAGAGAGTGCGATAGGTTTAATAACTACCCTAACCCTAACGCGTACCCTAACCGTAACCCCTACCATAACCCTAACACGTACCCTAAACCGAACCCGTACCCTAAACCGAGCCCTAACCCTAACACTAACCCTAACCCTAACCCTAACCCATACCCTACGCCGTACCCGAACCCCTCCCCGAACCCGTACCCTAAACCGTACCCTAAGCCTAACCCTAAGTCAAACCCTAACCCTAGGCTACCCTTGACTGCTTCTGCCTCCAATAGATTTCCTAAGCAGTAGTGTTTTAAGGAACAGCTTAAAAAGAGAATCCTAATGTGATTTCTTTATAATGGGTGTGTTCCTTATCTTATCATAGTGTCTAAACTCTTCTCCATGGCTGGACCCCCAAATAATATTCCCTTACGTGATAAGGGGTATCTAGAGAGTGGGATAGGTTTAATAACTACCCTAACCCTAACGCGTACCCTAACCCTAACCCTAACCCCTACCCTAACCCTAACACGTACCCTAATCCTAACCCGTACCCTAAACCGAGCCCTAACCCTAACCCTAACCCTAACCCTAAGCCGTACCCTAACCCTAACCCTAAGCCTAACCCTTACCCTAGGCTACCCTTGACTGCTTCTGCCTCCAATTGATTTCCTAAGCAGTAGTGTTTTAAGGAACAGCTTAAAAAGAGAATCCTAATGTGATTTCTTTATAATGGGTGTGTTCCTTATTTATCCTAGTGTCTAAACTCTTCTCCATGGCTGGACCCCCAAATAATATTCCTTTACGTGCTAAGGGGTATCTAGAGAATGGGATAGGTTTAATAACTACCCTAACCCTAACGCGTACCCTAACCCTAACCCCTAACCTAACCCTAACGCGTACCCTAACCGTAACCACTACCCTAACCCTAACATGTACCCTAATCCGAACCCGTACCCTAAACCGAGCCCTAACCCTAACACTAACCCTAACCCTAACCCTAACCCATACCCTACGCCGTACCCGAAACCCTCCCCGAACCCGTACCCTAAACCGTACCCTAACCCTAACCCTAAGCCTAACCCAAACCCTAGGCTACCCTTGACTGCTTCTGCCTCCAATTGATTTCCTAAGCACTAGTGCTTTAAGGAACAGCTTAAAAAGAGAATCCTAATGTGATTTCTTTATAATGGGTGTGTTCCTTATCTTATCCTAGTGTCTAAACTCTTCTCCATGGCTGGACCCCCAAATAATATTCCTTTACGTGCTAAGGGGGAGCTAGAGAGTGGGATAGGTTTACTAACTACCCTAGCCCTAACGCGTAACCTAACCCTAACCCCTACCCTAACCCTAACACGTACCCTAATCCTAACCCGTACCCTAAACCGAGCCCTAACCCTAACACTAACCCAAACCCTAACCCTAACCCATACCCTACGCCGTACACGAACACCTCCCCGAACCCATACCCCAAGCCGTACCCTAACCCTAACCCTAAGCCTAACCCTAACCCTAGGCTACCCTTGACTGCTTCTGCCTCCAATAGATTTCCTAAGCACTAGTGTTTTAAGGAACAGCTTAAAAAGAGAATCCTAAAGTGATTTCTTTATAATGGGTGTGTTCCTTATCTTATCCTAGTGTCTAAACTCTTCTGCATGGCTGGACCCCCAAATAATATTCCTTTACGTGCTAAGGGGTATCTAGAGAGTGGGATAGGTTTAATAACTACCCTAACCCTAATGCGTACCCTAACCCTAACCCCTACCCTAACCCTAACACGTACCCTAATCCTAACCCGTACCCTAAACCGAGCCCTAACCCTAACACTAACCCTAACCCTAACCCATACCCTACGCCGTACCCGCACCCCTCCCCGAACCCGTACCCTAAGCCGTACCCTAAGCCTAACCCTAAGCCTAACCCTAACCCTAGGCTACCCTTGACTGCTTCTGCCTCCAATAGATTTCCTAAGCACTAGTGTTTTAAGGAACAGCTTAAAAAGAGAATCCTAATGTGATTTCTTTATAATGGTTGTGTTCCTTATCTTATCCTAGTGTCTAAACTCTTTTCCATGGCTGGACGCCCAAATAATATTCCTTTACGTGCTAAGGGGTATCTAGAGAGTGGGATAGGTTTAATAACTACCCTAACCCTAACGCATACCCTAACCCTAACCCCTACCCTAACCCTAACACGTACCCTAATCCTAACCCGTACCCTAAACCGAGCCCTAACCCTAACACTAACCCTAACCCTAACCCTAACCCATACCCTACGCCGTACCCGAACCCCTCCCCGAACCCATTCCCCAAGCCGTACCCTAAACCTAACCCTAAGCCTAACCCTAACCCTAGGCTACCCTTGACTGCTTCTGCCTCCAATAGATTTCCTAAGCACTAGTGTTTTAAGGAACAGCTTAAAAAGAGAATCCTAATGTGATTTCTTTATAATGGGTGTGTTCCTTATCTTATCCTAGTGTCTAAACTCTTCTCCATGGCTGCACCCCCAAATAATATTGCCTTACGTGCTAAGGGGTATCTAGAGAGTGGGATAGGTTTAATAACTACCCTAACCCTAATGCGTACTCTAACCCTAACCCCTACCCTAACACTAACACGTACCCTAATCCTAACCCGTACCCTAAACCGAGCCCTAACCCTAACACTAACACTAACCCTAACCCTAACCCATACCCTACGCCGTACCTGAACCCCTCCCCAAACCCGTACCCTAAGCCGTACCCTAAGCCTAACCCTAAGCCTAACACTAACCCTAGGCTACCCTTGACTGCTTCTGCCTCCAATAGATTTCCTAAGCACTAGTGTTTTAAGCAACAGCTTAAAAAGAGAATCCTAATGTGATTTCTTTATAATGGGTGTGTTCCTTATCTTATCCTAGTGTCTAAATTCTTCTCCATGGCTGGAACCCCAAATAATATTCCTTTACGTGCTAAGGGGTATCTAGAGAGTGGGATAGGTTTACTAACTACCCTATCCCTAACGCGTACCCTAACCCTAACCCCTACCCTAAACCTAACACGTACCCTAATCCTAACCGTACCCTAAACCGAGCCCTAACCCTAACACTAACCCTAACCCTAACCCTAACCCATACCCTACGCCGTACCCGAAACCCTCCCCGAACCCGTACCCTAAGCCGTACCCTAAGCCTAACCCTAAGCCTAACCCTAACCCTAGGCTACCCTTGACTGCTTCTGCCTCCAATAGATTTCCTAAGCACTAGTGTTTTAAGGAACAGCTTAAAAAGAGAATCCTAATGTGATTTCTTTATAATGGTTGTGTTCCTTATCTTATCCTAGTGTCTAAACTCTTCTCCATGGCTGGACCCCCAAAAAATATTCACTTACGTGCTAAGGGGTATCTAGAGAGTGGGATAGGTTTTATAACTACCCTAACCCTAACGCGTACCCTAACCCTAACCCCTACCCTAACCCTAACACGTACCCTAATCCTAACCCGTACCCTAAACCGAGCCCTAACCCTAACACTAACCCTAACCCTAACCCTAACCTATACCCTACGCCGTACCCGCACCCCTCCCCGAACCCGTACCCTAAGCCGTACCCTAAGCCTAACCCTAAGCCTAACCCTAACCCTAGGCTACCCTTGACTGTTTCTGCCTCCAATAGATCTAAGCACTAGTGTTTTAAGGAACAGCTTAAAAAGAGTATCCTAATGTGATTTCTTTATAATGGGTGTGTTCCTAATCTTATCCTAGTGTCTAAACTCTTCTCCATGGCTGGACCCCCAAATAATATTCACTTACGTGCTAAGGGGTATCTAGAGAGTGGGATAGGTTTAATAACTACCCTAACCCTAACGCGTACCCTAACCCTAACCCCTACCCTAACCCTAACACGTACCCTAATCCTAACCCGTACCCTAAACCGAGCCCTAACCCTAACACTAACCCTAACCCTAACCCTAACCCATACCCTACGCCGTACCAGAACCCCTCCCCGAACCCGTACCCTAAGCCGTACCCTAACCCTAACCCTAAGCCTAACCCTAACCCTAGGCTACCCTTGACTGCTTCTGCCTCCAATAGATTTCCTAAGTACTAGTGTTTTAAGGAACAGCTTAAAAAGAGAATCCTAATGTGATTTCTTTATAATGGGTGTGTTCCTTATCTTATCCTAGTGTCTAGACTCTTCTCCATGCCTGGACCCCCAATAATATTCCTTTACGTGCTAAGGGGTATCTAGAGAGTGCGATAGGTTTAATAACTACCCTAACCCTAACGCGTACCCTAACCGTAACCCCTACCATAACCCTAACACGTACCCTAAACCGAACCCGTACCCTAAACCGAGCCCTAACCCTAACACTAACCCTAACCCTAACCCTAACCCATACCCTACGCCGTACCCGAACCCCTCCCCGAACCCGTACCCTAAACCGTACCCTAAGCCTAACCCTAAGTCAAACCCTAACCCTAGGCTACCCTTGACTGCTTCTGCCTCCAATAGATTTCCTAAGCAGTAGTGTTTTAAGGAACAGCTTAAAAAGAGAATCCTAATGTGATTTCTTTATAATGGGTGTGTTCCTTATCTTATCATAGTGTCTAAACTCTTCTCCATGGCTGGACCCCCAAATAATATTCCCTTACGTGATAAGGGGTATCTAGAGAGTGGGATAGGTTTAATAACTACCCTAACCCTAACGCGTACCCTAACCCTAACCCTAACCCCTACCCTAACCCTAACACGTACCCTAATCCTAACCCGTACCCTAAACCGAGCCCTAACCCTAATCCTAACCCTAACCCTAAGCCGTACCCTAACCCTAACCCTAAGCCTAACCCTTACCCTAGGCTACCCTTGACTGCTTCTGCCTCCAATTGATTTCCTAAGCAGTAGTGTTTTAAGGAACAGCTTAAAAAGAGAATCCTAATGTGATTTCTTTATAATGGGTGTGTTCCTTATTTATCCTAGTGTCTAAACTCTTCTCCATGGCTGGACCCCCAAATAATATTCCTTTACGTGCTAAGGGGTATCTAGAGAATGGGATAGGTTTAATAACTACCCTAACCCTAACGCGTACCCTAACCCTAACCCCTAACCTAACCCTAACGCGTACCCTAACCGTAACCACTACCCTAACCCTAACATGTACCCTAATCCGAACCCGTACCCTAAACCGAGCCCTAACCCTAACACTAACCCTAACCCTAACCCTAACCCATACCCTACGCCGTACCCGAAACCCTCCCCGAACCCGTACCCTAAACCGTACCCTAACCCTAACCCTAAGCCTAACCCAAACCCTAGGCTACCCTTGACTGCTTCTGCCTCCAATTGATTTCCTAAGCACTAGTGCTTTAAGGAACAGCTTAAAAAGAGAATCCTAATGTGATTTCTTTATAATGGGTGTGTTCCTTATCTTATCCTAGTGTCTAAACTCTTCTCCATGGCTGGACCCTCAAACAATATTCCTTTACGTGCTAAGGGGTATCTAGAGAGTGGGATAGGTTTAATAACTACCCTAACCCTAACGCGTACCCTAACCCTAACCCCTACCCTAACCCTAACACGTACCCTAATCCTAACCCGTACCCTAAACCGAGCCCTAACCCTAACACTAACCCTAACCCTAACCCTAACCCATACCCTACGCCGTACCCGCACCCCTCCCCGAACCCGTAACCTAAGCCGTACCCTAAGCCTAACCCTAAGCCTAACCCTAACCCTAGGCTACCCTTGACTGCTTCTGCCTCCAATAGATTTCCTAAGCACTACTGTTTTAAGGAACAGCTTAAAAAGATAATCCTAATGTGATTTCTTTATAATGGGTGTGTTCCTTATCTTATCCTAGTGTCTAAACTCTTCTCCATGGCTGCACCCCCAAATAATATTCCCTTACGTGCTAAGGGGTATCTAGAGAGTGGAATAGGTTTAATAACTACCCTAACCCTAACGCGTACCCTAACCCTAACCCCTACCCTAACCCTAACACGTACCCTAATCCTAACCTGTACCCTAAACCGAGCCCTAACCCTAACACTAACCCTAACCCTAACCCTAACCCATACCCTACGCCGTACCCGCACCCCTCCCCGAACCCGTACCCTAAGCCATACCCTAAACCTAACCCTCAGCCTAACCCTAACCCTAGGCTACCCTTGACTGCTTCTGCCTCCAATTGATTTCCTAAGCACTAGTGTTTTAAGGAACAGCTTAAAAAGAGAATCCTAAAGTGATTTCTTTATAATGGGTGTGTTCCTTATCTTATCCTAGTGTCTAAACTCTTCTCCATGGCTGGACCCCCAAATAATATTCCTTTACGTGCTAAGGGGTATCTAGAGAGTGGGATAGGTTTAATAACTACCCTAACCCTAATGCGTACCCTAACCCTAACCCCTACCCTAACCCTAACACGTACCCTAATCCTAACCCGTACCCTAAACCGAGCCCTAACCCTAACACTAACCCTAACCCTAACCCTAACCCATACCCTACGCCGTACCCGAACCCCTCCCCAAACCCGTACCCTAAACCGTACCCTAACCCTAACCCTAAGCCTAACCCTAACCCTAGGCTACCCTTGACTGCTTCTGCCTCCAATAGATTTCCTAAGCACTAGTGCTTTAAGGAACAGCTTAAAAAGAGAATCCTAATGTGATTTCTTTATAATGGGTGTGTTCCTTATCTTATCCTAGTGTCTAAACTATTCTCCATGGCTGGACCCCCAAATAATATTCCCTTACGTGCTAAGGGGTATCTAGAGAGTGGGATAGGTTTAATAACTACCCTAACCCTAACGCGTACCCTAACCCTAGCCCCTACCCTAACCCTAACACGTACCCTAATCCTAACCCGTACCCTAAACCGAGCCCTAACCCTAACACTAACCCTAACCCTAACCCTAACCTATACCCTACGCCGTACCCGCACCCCTCCCCGAACCCGTACCCTAAGCCGTACCCTAAGCCTAACCCTAAGCCTAACCCTAACCCTAGGCTACCCTTGACTGTTTCTGCCTCCAATAGATCTAAGCACTAGTGTTTTAAGGAACAGCTTAAAAAGAGTATCCTAATGTGATTTCTTTATAATGGGTGTGTTCCTAATCTTATCCTAGTGTCTAAACTCTTCTCCATGGCTGGACCCCCAAATAATATTCACTTACGTGCTAAGGGGTATCTAGAGAGTGGGATAGGTTTAATAACTACCCTAACCCTAACGCGTACCCTAACCCTAACCCCTACCCTAACCCTAACACGTACCCTAATCCTAACCCGTACCCTAAACCGAGCCCTAACCCTAACACTAACCCTAACCCTAACCCTAACCCATACCCTACGCCGTACCAGAACCCCTCCCCGAACCCGTACCCTAAGCCGTACCCTAACCCTAACCCTAAGCCTAACCCTAACCCTAGGCTACCCTTGACTGCTTCTGCCTCCAATAGATTTCCTAAGTACTAGTGTTTTAAGGAACAGCTTAAAAAGAGAATCCTAATGTGATTTCTTTATAATGGGTGTGTTCCTTATCTTATCCTAGTGTCTAGACTCTTCTCCATGCCTGGACCCCCAATAATATTCCTTTACGTGCTAAGGGGTATCTAGAGAGTGCGATAGGTTTAATAACTACCCTAACCCTAACGCGTACCCTAACCGTAACCCCTACCATAACACTAACACGTACCCTAAACCGAACCCGTACCCTAAACCGAGCCCTAACCCTAACACTAACCCTAACCCTAACCCTAACCCATACCCTACGCCGTACCCGAACCCCTCCCCGAACCCGTACCCTAAACCGTACCCTAAGCCTAACCCTAAGTCAAACCCTAACCCTAGGCTACCCTTGACTGCTTCTGCCTCCAATAGATTTCCTAAGCAGTAGTGTTTTAAGGAACAGCTTAAAAAGAGAATCCTAATGTGATTTCTTTATAATGGGTGTGTTCCTTATCTTATCATAGTGTCTAAACTCTTCTCCATGGCTGGACCCCCAAATAATATTCCCTTACGTGATAAGGGGTATCTAGAGAGTGGGATAGGTTTAATAACTACCCTAACCCTAACGCGTACCCTAACCTTAACCCTAACCCCTACCCTAACCCTAACACGTACCCTAATCCTAACCCGTACCCTAAACCGAGCCCTAACCCTAACCCTAACCCTAACCCTAAGCCGTACCCTAACCCTAACCCTAAGCCTAACCCTTACCCTAGGCTACCCTTGACTGCTTCTGCCTCCAATTGATTTCCTAAGCAGTAGTGTTTTAAGGAACAGCTTAAAAAGAGAATCCTAATGTGATTTCTTTATAATGGGTGTGTTCCTTATTTATCCTAGTGTCTAAACTCTTCTCCATGGCTGGACCCCCAAATAATATTCCTTTACGTGCTAAGGGGTATCTAGAGAATGGGATAGGTTTAATAACTACCCTAACCCTAACGCGTACCCTAACCCTAACCCCTAACCTAACCCTAACGCGTACCCTAACCGTAACCACTACCCTAACCCTAACATGTACCCTAATCCGAACCCGTACCCTAAACCGAGCCCTAACCCTAACACTAACCCTAACCCTAACCCTAACCCATACCCTACGCCGTACCCGAAACCCTCCCCGAACCCGTACCCTAAACCGTACCCTAACCCTAACCCTAAGCCTAACCCAAACCCTAGGCTACCCTTGACTGCTTCTGCCTCCAATTGATTTCCTAAGCACTAGTGCTTTAAGGAACAGCTTAAAAAGAGAATCCTAATGTGATTTCTTTATAATGGGTGTGTTCCTTATCTTATCCTAGTGTCTAAACTCTTCTCCATGGCTGGACCCCCAAATAATATTCCTTTACGTGCTAAGGGGGAGCTAGAGAGTGGGATAGGTTTACTAACTACCCTAGCCCTAACGCGTAACCTAACCCTAACCCCTACCCTAACCCTAACACGTACCCTAATCCTAACCCGTACCGTAAACCGAGCCCTAACCCTAACACTAACCCAAACCCTAACCCTAACCCATACCCTACGCCGTACACGAACACCTCCCCGAACCCATACCCCAAGCCGTACCCTAACCCTAACCCTAAGCCTAACCCTAACCCTAGGCTACCCTTGACTGCTTCTGCCTCCAATAGATTTCCTAAGCACTAGTGTTTTAAGGAACAGCTTAAAAAGAGAATCCTAAAGTGATTTCTTTATAATGGGTGTGTTCCTTATCTTATCCTAGTGTCTAAACTCTTCTGCATGGCTGGACCCCCAAATAATATTCCTTTACGTGCTAAGGGGTATCTAGAGAGTGGGATAGGTTTAATAACTACCCTAACCCTAATGCGTACCCTAACCCTAACCCCTACCCTAACCCTAACACGTACCCTAATCCTAACCCGTACCCTAAACCGAGCCCTAACCCTAACACTAACCCTAACCCTAACCCATACCCTACGCCGTACCCGAAACCCTCCCCGAACCCGTACCCTAAGCCGTACCCTAAGCCTAACCCTAAGCCTAACCTTACCCTAGGCTACCCTTGACTGCTTCTGCCTCCAATAGATTTCCTAAGCACTAGTGTTTTAAGGAACAGCTTAAAAAGAGAATCCTAATGTGATTTCTTTATAATGGGTGTGTTCCTTATCTTATCCTAGTGTCTAAACTCTTCTCCATGGCTGCACCCCCAAATAATATTGCCTTACGTGCTAAGGGGTATCTAGAGAGTGGGATAGGTTTAATAACTACCCTAACCCTAATGCGTACTCTAACCCTAACCCCTAACCTAACACTAACACGTACCCTAATCCTAACCCGTACCCTAAACCGAGCCCTAACCCTAACACTAACACTAACCCTAACCCTAACCCATACCCTACGCCGTACCTGAACCCCTCCCAAAACCCGTACCCTAAGCCGTACCCTAAGCCTAACCCTAAGCCTAACACTAACCCTAGGCTACCCTTGACTGCTTCTGCCTCCAATAGATTTCCTAAGCACTAGTGTTTTAAGCAACAGCTTAAAAAGAGAATCCTAATGTGATTTCTTTATAATGGGTGTGTTCCTTATCTTATCGTAGTGTCTAAATTCTTCTCCATGGCTGGAACCCCAAATAATATTCCTTTACGTGCTAAGGGGTATCTAGAGAGTGGGATAGGTTTACTAACTACCCTAACCCTAACGCGTACCCTAACCCTAACCCCTACCCTAAACCTAACACGTACCCTAATCCTAACCGTACCCTAAACCGAGCCCTAACCCTAACACTAATCCTAACCCTAACCCTAACCCATACCCTACGCCGTACCCGAAACCCTCCCCGAACCCGTACCCTAAGCCGTACCCTAAGCCTAACCCTAAGCCTAAACCTAACCCTACGCTACCCTTGACTGCTTCTGCCTCCAATAGATTTCCTAAGCACTAGTGTTTTAAGGAACAGCTTAAAAAGAGAATCCTAATGTGATTTCTTTATAATGTGTGTGTTCCTTATCTTATCCTAGTGTCTAAACTCTTCTCCATGGCTGGACCCTCAAATAATATTCCTTTACGTGCTAAGGGGTATCTAGAGAGTGGGATAGGTTTAATAACTACCCTAACCCTAACGCGTACCCTAACCCTAACCACTACCCTAACCCTAACACGTACCCTAATACTAACCTGTACCCTAAACCGAGCCCTAACCCTAACACTAACCCTAACCCTAACCCTAACCCATACCCTACGCCGTACCCGCACCCCTCCCCGAACCCGTACCCTAAGCCGTACCCTAAGCCTAACCCTAAGCCTAACCCTAACCCTAGGCTACCCTTGACTGCTTCTGCCTCCAATAGATTTCCTAAGCACTAGTGTTTTAAGGAACAGCTTAAAAAGAGAATCCTAATGTGATTTCTTTATAATGGTTGTGTTCCTTATCTTATCCTAGTGTCTAAACTCTTCTCCATGGCTGGACGCCCAAATAATATTCCTTTACGTGCTAAGGGGTATCTAGAGAGTGGGATAGGTTTAATAACTACCCTAACCCTAACGCATACCCTAACCCTAACCCCTACCCTAACCCTAACACGTACCCTAATCCTAACCCGTACCCTAAACCGAGCCCTAACCCTAACACTAACCCTAACCCTAACCCTAACCCATACCCTACGCCGTACACGAACCCCTCCCCGAACCCATTCCCCAAGCCGTACCCTAAACCTAACCCTAAGCCTAACCCTAACCCTAGGCTACCCTTGACTGCTTCTGCCTCCAATAGATTTCCTAAGCACTAGTGTTTTAAGGAACAGCTTAAAAAGAGAATCCTAATGTGATTTCTTTATAATGGGTGTGTTCCTTATCTTATCCTAGTGTCTAAACTCTTCTCCATGGCTGCACCCCCAAATAATATTGCCTTACGTGCTAAGGGGTATCTAGAGAGTGGGATAGGTTTAATAACTACCCTAACCCTAATGCGTACTCTAACCCTAACCCCTACCCTAACACTAACACGTACCCTAATCCTAACCCGTAACCTAAACCGAGCCCTAACCCTAACACTAACACTAACCCTAACCCTAACCCATACCCTACGCCGTACCTGAACCCCTCCCCAAACCCGTACCCTAAGCCGTACCCTAAGCCTAACCCTAAGCCTAACACTAACCCTAGGCTACCCTTGACTGCTTCTGCCTCCAATAGATTTCCTAAGCACTAGTGTTTTAAGCAACAGCTTAAAAAGAGAATCCTAATGTGATTTCTTTATAATGGGTGTGTTCCTTATCTTATCCTAGTGTCTAAATTCTTCTCCATGGCTGGAACCCCAAATAATATTCCTTTACGTGCTAAGGGGTATCTAGAGAGTGGGATAGGTTTACTAACTACCCTATCCCTAACGCGTACCCTAACCCTAACCCCTACCCTAAACCTAACACGTACCCTAATCCTAACCGTACCCTAAACCGAGCCCTAACCCTAACACTAACCCTAACCCTAACCCTAACCCATACCCTACGCCGTACCCGAAACCCTCCCCGAACCCGTACCCTAAGCCGTACCCTAAGCCTAACCCTAAGCCTAACCCTAACCCTAGGCTACCCTTGACTGCTTCTGCCTCCAATAGATTTCCTAAGCACTAGTGTTTTAAGGAACAGCTTAAAAAGAGAATCCTAATGTGATTTCTTTATAATGGGTGTGTTCCTTATCTTATCCTAGTGTCTAAACTCTTCTCCATGGCTGGACCCCCAAAAAATATTCACTTACGTGCTAAGGGGTATCTAGAGAGTGGGATAGGTTTTATAACTACCCTAACCCTAACGCGTACCCTAACCCTAACCCCTACCCTAACCCTAACACGTACCCTAATCCTAACCCGTACCCTAAACCGAGCCCTAACCCTAACACTAACCCTAACCCTAACCCTAACCCATACCCTACGCCGTACCAGAACCCCTCCCCGAACCCGGACCCTAAGCCGTACCCTAACCCTAACCCTAAGCCTAACCCTAACCCTAGGCTACCCTTGACTGCTTCTGCCTCCAATAGATTTTCTAAGTACTAGTGTTTTAAGGAACAGCTTAAAAAGAGAATCCTAATGTGATTTCTTTATAATGGGTGTGTTCCTTATCTTATCCTAGTGTCTAGACTCTTCTCCATGACTGGACCCCCAATAATATTCCTTTACGTGCTAAGGGGTATCTACAGAGTGCGATAGGTTTAATAACTACCCTAACCCTAACGCGTACCCTAATCGTAACCCCTACCATAACCCTAACACGTACCCTAATCCGAACCCGTACCCTAAACCGAGCCCTAACCCTAACACTAACCCTAACCCTAACCCTAACCCATACCCTACGCCGTACCCGAACCCCTCCCCGAACCCGTACCCTAAACCGTACCCTAAGCCTAACCCTAAGTCTAACCCTAAGCCTAGGCTACCCTTGACTGCTTCTGCCTCCAATAGATTTCCTAAGCAGTAGTGTTTTAAGGAACAGCTTAAAAAGAGAATCCTAATGTGATTTCTTTATAATGGTTGTGTTCCTTATCTTATCATAGTGTCTAAACTCTTCTCCATGGCTGGACCCCCAAATAATATTCCCTTACGTGATAAGGGGTATCTAGAGAGTGGGATAGGTTTAATAACTACCCTAACCCTAACGCGTACCCTAACCCTAACCCTAACCCCTACCCTAACCCTAACACGTACCCTAATCCTAACCCGTACCCTAAACCGAGCCCTAACCCTAACCCTAACCCTAACCCTAAGCCGTACCCTAACCCTAACCCTAAGCCTAACCCTTACCCTAGGCTACCCTTGACTGCTTCTGCCTCCAATTGATTTCCTAAGCAGTAGTGTTTTAAGGAACAGCTTAAAAAGAGAATCCTAATGTGATTTCTTTATAATGGGTGTGTTCCTTATTTATCCTAGTGTCTAAACTCTTCTCCATGGCTGGACCCCCAAATAATATTCCTTTACGTGCTAAGGGGTATCTAGAGAATGGGATAGGTTTAATAACTACCCTAACCCTAACGCGTACCCTAACCCTAACCCCTAACCTAACCCTAACGCGTACCCTAACCGTAACCACTACCCTAACCCTAACATGTACCCTAATCCGAACCCGTACCCTAAACCGAGCCCTAACCCTAACACTAACCCTAACCCTAACCCTAACCCATACCCTACGCCGTACCCGAAACCCTCCCCGAACCCGTACCCTAAACCGTACCCTAACCCTAACCCTAAGCCTAACCCAAACCCTAGGCTACCCTTGACTGCTTCTGCCTCCAATTGATTTCCTAAGCACTAGTGCTTTAAGGAACAGCTTAAAAAGAGAATCCTAATGTGATTTCTTTATAATGGGTGTGTTCCTTATCTTATCCTAGTGTCTAAACTCTTCTCCATGGCTGGACCCCCAAATAATATTCCTTTACGTGCTAAGGGGGAGCTAGAGAGTGGGATAGGTTTACTAACTACCCTAGCCCTAACGCGTAACCTAACCCTAACCCCTACCCTAACCCTAACACGTACCCTAATCCTAACCCGTACTCTAAACCGAGCCCTAACCCTAACACTAACCCTAACCCTAACCCTAACCCATACCGTACGCCGTACCCGCACCCCTCCCCGAACCCGTACCCTAAGCCGTACCCTAAGCCGAACCCTAAGCCTAACCCTAACCCTAGGCTACCCTTGACTGCTTCTGCCTCCAATAGATTTCCTAAGCACTAGTGTTTTAAGGAACAGCTTAAAAAGAGAATCCTAATGTGATTTCTTTATAATGGGTGTGTTCCTTATCTTATCCTAGTGCCTAAACTCTTCTCCATGGCTGGACCCTCAAATAATATTCCTTTACGTGCTAAGGGGTATCTAGAGAGTGGGATAGGTTTAATAACTACCCTAACCCTAACGCGTACCCTAACCCTAACCACTACCCTAACCCTAACACGTACCCTAATACTAACCTGTACCCTAAACCGAGCCCTAACCCTAACACTAACCCTAACCCTAACCCTAACCCATACCCTACGCCGTACCCGCACCCCTCCCCGAACCCGTACCCTAAGCCGTACCCTAAGCCTAACCCTAAGCCTAACCCTAACCCTAGGCTACCCTTGACTGCTTCTGCCTCCAATAGATTTCCTAAGCACTAGTGTTTTAAGGAACAGCTTAAAAAGAGAATCCTAATGTGATTTCTTTATAATGGTTGTGTTCCTTATCTTATCCTAGTGTCTAAACTCTTCTCCATGGCTGGACGCCCAAATAATATTCCTTTACGTGCTAAGGGGTATCTAGAGAGTGGGATAGGTTTAATAACTACCCTAACCCTAACGCATACCCTAACCCTAACCCCTACCCTAACCCTAACACGTACCCTAATCCTAACCCGTACCCTAAACCGAGCCCTAACCCTAACACTAACCCTAACCCTAACCCTAACCCATACCCTACGCCGTACACGAACCCCTCCCCGAACCCATTCCCCAAGCCGTACCCTAAACCTAACCCTAAGCCTAACCCTAACCCTAGGCTACCCTTGACTGCTTCTGCCTCCAATAGATTTCCTAAGCACTAGTGTTTTAAGGAACAGCTTAAAAAGAGAATCCTAATGTGATTTCTTTATAATGGGTGTGTTCCTTATCTTATCCTAGTGTCTAAACTCTTCTCCATGGCTGCACCCCCAAATAATATTGCCTTACGTGCTAAGGGGTATCTAGAGAGTGGGATAGGTTTAATAACTACCCTAACCCTAATGCGTACTCTAACCCTAACCCCTACCCTAACACTAACACGTACCCTAATCCTAACCCGTAACCTAAACCGAGCCCTAACCCTAACACTAACACTAACCCTAACCCTAACCCATACCCTACGCCGTACCTGAACCCCTCCCCAAACCCGTACCCTAAGCCGTACCCTAAGCCTAACCCTAAGCCTAACACTAACCCTAGGCTACCCTTGACTGCTTCTGCCTCCAATAGATTTCCTAAGCACTAGTGTTTTAAGCAACAGCTTAAAAAGAGAATCCTAATGTGATTTCTTTATAATGGGTGTGTTCCTTATCTTATCCTAGTGTCTAAATTCTTCTCCATGGCTGGAACCCCAAATAATATTCCTTTACGTGCTAAGGGGTATCTAGAGAGTGGGATAGGTTTACTAACTACCCTATCCCTAACGCGTACCCTAACCCTAACCCCTACCCTAAACCTAACACGTACCCTAATCCTAACCGTACCCTAAACCGAGCCCTAACCCTAACACTAACCCTAACCCTAACCCTAACCCATACCCTACGCCGTACCCGAAACCCTCCCCGAACCCGTACCCTAAGCCGTACCCTAAGCCTAACCCTAAGCCTAACCCTAACCCTAGGCTACCCTTGACTGCTTCTGCCTCCAATAGATTTCCTAAGCACTAGTGTTTTAAGGAACAGCTTAAAAAGAGAATCCTAATGTGATTTCTTTATAATGGGTGTGTTCCTTATCTTATCCTAGTGTCTAAACTCTTCTCCATGGCTGGACCCCCAAAAAATATTCACTTACGTGCTAAGGGGTATCTAGAGAGTGGGATAGGTTTTATAACTACCCTAACCCTAACGCGTACCCTAACCCTAACCCCTACCCTAACCCTAACACGTACCCTAATCCTAACCCGTACCCTAAACCGAGCCCTAACCCTAACACTAACCCTAACCCTAACCCTAACCCATACCCTACGCCGTACCAGAACCCCTCCCCGAACCCGGACCCTAAGCCGTACCCTAACCCTAACCCTAAGCCTAACCCTAACCCTAGGCTACCCTTGACTGCTTCTGCCTCCAATAGATTTTCTAAGTACTAGTGTTTTAAGGAACAGCTTAAAAAGAGAATCCTAATGTGATTTCTTTATAATGGGTGTGTTCCTTATCTTATCCTAGTGTCTAGACTCTTCTCCATGACTGGACCCCCAATAATATTCCTTTACGTGCTAAGGGGTATCTACAGAGTGCGATAGGTTTAATAACTACCCTAACCCTAACGCGTACCCTAATCGTAACCCCTACCATAACCCTAACACGTACCCTAATCCGAACCCGTACCCTAAACCGAGCCCTAACCCTAACACTAACCCTAACCCTAACCCTAACCCATACCCTACGCCGTACCCGAACCCCTCCCCGAACCCGTACCCTAAACCGTACCCTAAGCCTAACCCTAAGTCTAACCCTAAGCCTAGGCTACCCTTGACTGCTTCTGCCTCCAATAGATTTCCTAAGCAGTAGTGTTTTAAGGAACAGCTTAAAAAGAGAATCCTAATGTGATTTCTTTATAATGGTTGTGTTCCTTATCTTATCATAGTGTCTAAACTCTTCTCCATGGCTGGACCCCCAAATAATATTCCCTTACGTGATAAGGGGTATCTAGAGAGTGGGATAGGTTTAATAACTACCCTAACCCTAACGCGTACCCTAACCCTAACCCTAACCCCTACCCTAACCCTAACACGTACCCTAATCCTAACCCGTACCCTAAACCGAGCCCTAACCCTAACCCTAACCCTAACCCTAAGCCGTACCCTAACCCTAACCCTAAGCCTAACCCTTACCCTAGGCTACCCTTGACTGCTTCTGCCTCCAATTGATTTCCTAAGCAGTAGTGTTTTAAGGAACAGCTTAAAAAGAGAATCCTAATGTGATTTCTTTATAATGGGTGTGTTCCTTATTTATCCTAGTGTCTAAACTCTTCTCCATGGCTGGACCCCCAAATAATATTCCTTTACGTGCTAAGGGGTATCTAGAGAATGGGATAGGTTTAATAACTACCCTAACCCTAACGCGTACCCTAACCCTAACCCCTAACCTAACCCTAACGCGTACCCTAACCGTAACCACTACCCTAACCCTAACATGTACCCTAATCCGAACCCGTACCCTAAACCGAGCCCTAACCCTAACACTAACCCTAACCCTAACCCTAACCCATACCCTACGCCGTACCCGAAACCCTCCCCGAACCCGTACCCTAAACCGTACCCTAACCCTAACCCTAAGCCTAACCCAAACCCTAGGCTACCCTTGACTGCTTCTGCCTCCAATTGATTTCCTAAGCACTAGTGCTTTAAGGAACAGCTTAAAAAGAGAATCCTAATGTGATTTCTTTATAATGGGTGTGTTCCTTATCTTATCCTAGTGTCTAAACTCTTCTCCATGGCTGGACCCCCAAATAATATTCCTTTACGTGCTAAGGGGGAGCTAGAGAGTGGGATAGGTTTACTAACTACCCTAGCCCTAACGCGTAACCTAACCCTAACCCCTACCCTAACCCTAACACGTACCCTAATCCTAACCCGTACTCTAAACCGAGCCCTAACCCTAACACTAACCCTAACCCTAACCCTAACCCATACCGTACGCCGTACCCGCACCCCTCCCCGAACCCGTACCCTAAGCCGTACCCTAAGCCGAACCCTAAGCCTAACCCTAACCCTAGGCTACCCTTGACTGCTTCTGCCTCCAATAGATTTCCTAAGCACTAGTGTTTTAAGGAACAGCTTAAAAAGAGAATCCTAATGTGATTTCTTTATAATGGGTGTGTTCCTTATCTTATCCTAGTGCCTAAACTCTTCTCCATGGCTGGACCCCCAAATAATACTCCTTTACGTGCTAAGGGGTATCTAGAGAGTGGGATAGGTTTACTAACTACCCTAACCCTAACGCGTACCCTAACCCTAACCCCTACCCTAAACCTAACACGTACCCTAATCCTAACCGTACCCTAAACCGAGCCCTAACCCTAACACTAACCCTAACCCTAACCCTAACCCATACCCTATGTCGTACCCGAAACCCTCCCCGAACCCGTACCCTAAGCCGTACCCTAAGCCTAACCCTAAGCCTAACCCTAACCCTAGGCTACCCTTGACTGCTTCTGCCTCCAATAGATTTCCTAAGCACTAGTGTTTTAAGGAACAGCTTAAAAAGAGAATCCTAATGTGATTTCTTTATAATGGGTGTGTTCCTTATCTTATCCTAGTGTCTAAACTCTTCTCCATGGCTGCACCCCCAAATAATATTCCCTTACGTGCTAAGGGGTATCTAGAGAGTGGGATAGGTTTAATAACTACCCTAACCCTAACGCGTACCCTAACCCTAACCCCTACCCTAACCCTAACACGTACCCTAATCCTAACCTGTACCCTAAACCGAGCCCTAACCCTAACACTAACCCTAAACCTAACCCTAACCCATACCCTACGCCGTACCCGCACCCCTCCCCGAACCCGTACCCTAAGCCATATCCTAAACCTAACCCTAAGCCTAACCCTAACCCTAGGCTACCCTTGACTGCTTCTGCCTCCAATTGATTTCCTAAGCAGTAGTGTTTTAAGGAACAGCTTAAAAAGAGAATCCTAATGTGATTTCTTTATAATGGGTGTGTTCCTTATCTTATCCTAGTGTCTAAACTCTTCTCCATGGCTGGACCCCCAAATAATATTCCTTTACGTGCTAAGGGGGAGCTAGAGAGTGGGATAGGTTTCCTAACTACCCTAGCCCTAACGCGTAACCTAACCCTAACCCCTACCCTAACCCTAACACGTACCCTAATCCTAACCCGTACCCTAAACCGAGCCCTAACCCTAACACTAACCCAAACCCTAACCCTAACCCATACCCTACGCCGTACACGAACACCTCCCCGAACCCATACCCCAAGCCGTACCCTAACCCTAACCCTAAGCCTAACCCTAACCCTAGGCTACCCTTGACTGCTTCTGCCTCCAATAGATTTCCTAAGCACTAGTGTTTTAAGGAACAGCTTAAAAAGAGAATCCTAAAGTGATTTCTTTATAATGGGTGTGTTCCTTATCTTATCCTAGTGTCTAAACTCTTCTCCATGGCTGGAACCCCAAATAATATTCCTTTACGTGCTGAGGGGTATCTAGAGAGTGGGATAGGTTTAATAACTACCCTAACCCTAACGCGTACCCTAACCCTAACCCCTACCCTAACCCTAACACGTACCCTAATCCTAACCCGTACCCTAAACCGAGACCTAACCGTAACACTAACCCTAACCCTAACCCTAACCCATACCCTACGCCGTACCCAAAACCCTCCCCGAACCCGTACCCTAAGCCGTACCCTAAGCCTAACCCTAAGCCTAACCCTAACCCTAGGCTACCCTTGACTGCTTCTGCCTCCAATAGATTTCCTAAGCACTAGTGTTTTAAGGAACAGCTTAAAAAGAGAATCCTAATGTGATTTCTTTATAATGTGTGTGTTCCTTATCTTATCCTAGTGTCTAAACTCTTCTCCATGGCTGGACCCTCAAATAATATTCCTTTACGTGCTAAGGGGTATCTAGAGAGTGGGATAGGTTTAATAACTACCCTAACCCTAATGCGTACCCTAACCCTAACCCCTACCCTAACCCTAACACGTACCCTAATACTAACCTGTACCCTAAACCGAGCCCTAACCCTAACACTAACCCTAACCCTAACCCTAACCCATACCCTACGCCGTACCCGCACCCCTCCCCGAACCCGTACCCTAAGCCGTACCCTAAGCCTAACCCTAAGCCTAACCCTAACCCTAGGCTACCCTTGACTGCTTCTGCCTCCAATAGATTTCCTAAGCACTAGTGTTTTAAGGAACAGCTTAAAAAGAGAATCCTAATGTGATTTCTTTATAATGGTTGTGTTCCTTATCTTATCCTAGTGTCTAAACTCTTCTCCATGGCTGGACCCCCAAATAATATTCCTTTACGTGCTAAGGGGTATCTAGAGAGTGGGATAGGTTTAATAACTACCCTAACCCTAACGCATACCCTAACCCTAACCCCTACCCTAACCCTAACACGTACCCTAATCCTAACCCGTACCCTAAACCGAGCCCTAACCCTAACACTAACCCTAACCCTAACCCTAACCCATACCCTACGCCGTACCCGAACCCCTCCCCGAACCCATTCCCCAAGCCGTACCCTAAAGCTAACCCTAAGCCTAACCCTAACCCTAGGCTACCCTTGACTGCTTCTGCCTCCAATAGATTTCCTAAGCACTAGTGTTTTAAGGAACAGCTTAAAAAGAGAATCCTAATGTGATTTCTTTATAATGGGTGTGTTCCTTATCTTATCCTAGTGTCTAAACTCTTCTCCATGGCTGCACCCCCAAATAATATTGCCTTACGTGCTAAGGGGTATCTAGAGAGTGGGATAGGTTTAATAACTACCCTAACCCTAATGCGTACTCTAACCCTAACCCCTACCCTAACACTAACACGTACCCTAATCCTAACCCGTACCCTAAACCGAGCCCTAACCCTAACACTAACACTAACCCTAACCCTAACCCATACCCTACGCCGTACCTGAACCCCTCCCCAAACCCGTACCCTAAGCCATACCCTAAGCCTAACCCTAAGCCTAACACTAACCCTAGGCTACCCTTGACTGCTTCTGCCTCCAATAGATTTCCTAAGCACTAGTGTTTTAAGCAACAGCTTAAAAAGAGAATCCTAATGTGATTTCTTTATAATGGGTGTGTTCCTTATCTTATCCTAGTGTCTAAATTCTTCTCCATGGCTGGAACCCCAAATAATATTCCTTTACGTGCTAAGGGGTATCTAGAGAGTGGGATAGGTTTACTAACTACCCTAACCCTAACGCGTACACTAACCCTAACCCCTACCCTAAACCTAACACGTACCCTAATCCTAACCGTACCCTAAACCGAGCCCTAACCCTAACACTAACCCTAACCCTAACCCTAACCCATACCCTACGCCGTACCCGAAACCTTCCCCGAACCCGTACCCTAAGCCGTACCCTAAGCCTAACCCTAAGCCTAACCCTAACCCTAGGCTACCCTTGACTGCTTCTGCCTCCAATAGATTTCCTAAGCACTAGTGTTTTAGGGAACAGCTTAAAAAGAGAATCCTAATGTGATTTCTTTATAATGGGTGTGTTCCTTATCTTATCCTAGTGTCTAAACTCTTCTCCATGGCTGGACCCTCAAATAATATTCCTTTACGTGCTAAGGGGTATCTAGAGAGTGGGATAGGTTTAATAACTACCCTAACCCTAACGCGTACCCTAACCCTAACCCCTACCCTAACCCTAACACGTACCCTAATCCTAACCCGTACCCTAAACCGAGCCCTAACCCTAACACTAACCCTAACCCTAACCCTAACCCATACCCTACGCCGTACCCGCACCCCTCCCCGAACCCGTAACCTAAGCCGTACCCTAAGCCTAACCCTAAGCCTAACCCTAACCCTAGGCTACCCTTGACTGCTTCTGCCTCCAATAGATTTCCTAAGCACTACTGTTTTAAGGAACAGCTTAAAAAGAGAATCCTAATGTGATTTCTTTATAATGGGTGTGTTCCTCATCTTATCCTAGTGTCTAAACTCTTCTCCATAGCTGCACCCCCAAATAATATTCCCTTTCGTGCTAAGGGGTATCTAGAGAGTGGAATAGGTTTAATAACTACCCTAACCCTAACGCGTACCCTAACCCTAACCCCTACCCTAACCCTAACACGTACCCTAATCCTAACCTGTACCCTAAACCGAGCCCTAACCCTAACACTAACCCTAACCCTAACCCTAACCCATACCCTACGCCGTACCCGCACCCCTCCCCGAACCCGTACCCTAAGCCATACCCTAAACCTAACCCTAAGCCTAACCCTAACCCTAGGCTACCCTTGACTGCTTCTGCCTCCAATTGATTTCCTAAGCACTAGTGTTTTAAGGAACAGCTTAAAAAGAGAATCCTAATGTGATTTCTTTATAATGGGTGTGTTCCTTATCTTATCCTAGTGTCTAAACTCTTCTCCATGGCTGGACCCCCAAATAATATTCCTTTACGTGCTAAGGGGGAGCTAGAGAGTGGGATAGGTTTACTAACTACCCTAGCCCTAACGCGTAACCTAACCCTAACCCCTACCCTAACCCTAACACGTACCCTAATCCTAACCCGTACCCTAAACCGAGCCCTAACCCTAACACTAACCCAAACCCTAACCCTAACCCATACCCTACGCCGTACACGAACACCTCCCCGAACCCATACCCCAAGCCGTACCCTAACCCTAACCCTAAGCCTAACCCTAACCCTAGGCTACCCTTGACTGCTTCTGCCTCCAATAGATTTCCTAAGCACTAGTGTTTTAAGGAACAGCTTAAAAAGAGAATCCTAAAGTGATTTCTTTATAATGGGTGTGTTCCTTATCTTATCCTAGTGTCTAAACTCTTCTCCATGGCTGGACCCCCAAATAATATTCCTTTACGTGCTAAGGGGTATCTAGAGAGTGGGATAGGTTTAATAACTACCCTAACCCTAATGCGTACCCTAACCCTAACCCCTACCCTAACCCATACGCTACGCCGTACCCGAAACCCTCCCCGAACCCGTACCCTAAGCCGTACCCTAAGCCTAACCCTAAGCCTAACCTTACCCTAGGCTACCCTTGACTGCTTCTGCCTCCAATAGATTTCCTAAGCACTAGTGTTTTAAGGAACAGCTTAAAAAGAGAATCCTAATGTGATTTCTTTATAATGGGTGTGTTCCTTATCTTATCCTAGTGTCTAGACTCTTCTCCATGCCTGGACCCCCAATAATATTCCTTTACGTGCTAAGGGGTATCTAGAGAGTGCGATAGGTTTAATAACTACCCTAACCCTAACGCGTACCCTAACCGTAACCCCTACCCTAACCCTAACACGTACCCTAATCCGAACCCGTACCCTAAACCGAGCCCTAACCCTAACACTAACCCTAACCCTAACCCTAACCCATACCCTACGCCGTACCCGAACCCCTCCCCGAACCCGTACCCTAAACCGTACCCTAAGCCTAACCCTAAGCCTAACCCTAACCCTAGGCTACCCTTGACTGCTTCTGCCTCCAATAGATTTCCTAAGCAGTAGTGTTTTAAGGAACAGCTTAAAAAGAGAATCCTAATGTGATTTCTTTATAATGGGTGTGTTCCTTATCTTATCCTAGTGTCTAAACTCTTCTCCATGGCTGGACCCCCAAATAATATTCCCTTACGTGATAAGGGGTATCTAGAGAGTGGGATAGTTTTAATAACTACCCTAATCCTAACGCGTACCCTAACCCTAACCCTAACCCCTACCCTAACCCTAACACGTACCCTAATCCTAACCCGTACCCTAAACCGAGCCCTAACCCTAACACTAACCCTAACCCTAACCCTAACCCATACCCTACGCCGTACCCACACCCCTCCCCGAACCCGTACCCTAAGCCGTACCCTAACCCTAACCCTAAGCCTAACCCTAACCCTAGGCTACCCTTGATTGCTTCTGCCTCCAATAGATTTCCTAAGCACTATTGTTTTAAGGAACAGCTTAAAAAGAGAATCCTAATGTGATTTCTTTATAATGGGTGTGTTCCTTATCTTATCCTAGTGTCTAAACTCTTCTCCATGGCTGGACCCCCAAATAATATTCCCTTACGTGATAAGGGGTATCTAGAGAGTGGGATAGGTTTAATAACTACCCTAACCCTAATGCGTACCCTAACCCTAACCCCTAACCTAACCCTAACGCGTACCCTAACCGTAACCACTACCCTAACCCTAACATGTACCCTAATCCGAACCCGGACCCTAAACCGAGCCCTAACCCTAACACTAACCCTAACCCTAACCCTAACCCATACCCTACGCCGTACCCGAACCCCTCCCCAAACCCGTACCCTAAACCGTACCCTAACCCTAACCCTAAGCCTAACCCTAACCCTAGGCTACCCTTGACTGCTTCTGCCTCCAATAGATTTCCTAAGCACTAGTGCTTTAAGGAACAGCTTAAAAAGAGAATCCTAATGTGATTTCTTTATAATGGGTGTGTTCCTTATCTTATCCTAGTGTCTAAACTATTCTCCATGGCTGGACCCCCAAATAATATTCCCTTACGTGCTAAGGGGTATCTAGAGAGTGGGATAGGTTTAATAACTACCCTAACCCTAACGCGTACCCTAACCCTAACCCCTACCCTAACCCTAACACGTACCCTAATCCTAACCCGTACCCTAAACCGAGCCCTAACCCTAACACTAACCCTAACCCTAACCCTAACCTATACCCTACGCCGTACCCGCACCCCTCCCCGAACCCGTACCCTAAGCCGTACCCTAAGCCTAACCCTAAGCCTAACCCTAACCCTAGGCTACCCTTGACTGTTTCTGCCTCCAATAGATCTAAGCACTAGTGTTTAAAGGAACAGCTTAAAAAGAGAATCCTAATGTGATTTCTTTATAATGGGTGTGTTCCTTATCTTATCATAGTGTCTAAACTCTTCTCCATGGCTGGACCCCCAAATAATATTCCCTTACGTGATAAGGGGTATCTAGAGAGTGGGATAGGTTTAATAACTACCCTAAACCTAACGCGTACCCTAACCCTAACCCTAACACCTACCCTAACCCTAACACGTACCCTAATCCTAACCCGTACCCTAAACCGAGCCCTAACCCTAACCCTAACCCTAACCCTAAGCCGTACCCTAACCCTAACCCTAAGCCTAACCCTTACCCTAGGCTACCCTTGACTGCCTCTGCCTCCAATTGATTTCCTAAGCAGTAGTGTTTTAAGGAACAGCTTAAAAAGAGAATCCTAATGTGATTTCTTTATAATGGGTGTGTTCCTTATTTATCCTAGTGTCTAAACTCTTCTCCATGGCTGGACCCCCAAATAATATTCCTTTACGTGCTAAGGGGTATCTAGAGAATGGGATAGGTTTAATAACTACCCTAACCCTAACGCGTACCCTAACCCTAACCCCTAACCTAACCCTAACGCGTACCCTAACCGTAACCACTACCCTAACCCTAACATGTACCCTAATCCGAACCCGTACCCTAAACCGAGCCCTAACCCTAACACTAACCCTAACCCTAACCCTAACCCATACCCTACGCCGTACCCGAAACCCTCCCCGAACCCGTACCCTAAACCGTACCCTAACCCTAACCCTAAGCCTAACCCAAACCCTAGGCTACCCTTGACTGCTTCTGCCTCCAATTGATTTCCTAAGCACTAGTGCTTTAAGGAACAGCTTAAAAAGAGAATCCTAATGTGATTTCTTTATAATGGGTGTGTTCCTTATCTTATCCTAGTGTCTAAACTCTTCTCCATGGCTGGACCCCCAAATAATATTCCTTTACGTGCTAAGGGGGAGCTAGAGAGTGGGATAGGTTTACTAACTACCCTAGCCCTAACGCGTAACCTAACCCTAACCCCTACCCTAACCCTAACACGTACCCTAATCCTAACCCGTACCCTAAACCGAGCCCTAACCCTAACACTAACCCAAACCCTAACCCTAACCCATACCCTACGCCGTACACGAACACCTCCCCGAACCCATACCCCAAGCCGTACCCTAACCCTAACCCTAAGCCTAACCCTAACCCTAGGCTACCCTTGACTGCTTCTGCCTCCAATAGATTTCCTAAGCACTAGTGTTTTAAGGAACAGCTTAAAAAGAGAATCCTAAAGTGATTTCTTTATAATGGGTGTGTTCCTTATCTTATCCTAGTGTCTAAACTCTTCTCCATGGCTGGACCCCCAAATAATATTCCTTTACGTGCTAAGGGGTATCTAGAGAGTGGGATAGGTTTAATAACTACCCTAACCCTAATACGTACCCTAACCCTAACCCCTACCCTAACCCTAACACGTATCCTAATCCTAACCCGTACCCTAAACCGAGCCCTAACCCTAACACTAACCCTAACCCTAACCCATACCCTACGCCGTACCCGAAACCCTCCCCGAACCCGTACCCTAAGCCGTACCCTAAGCCTAACCCTAAGCCTAACCTTACCCTAGGCTACCCTTGACTGCTTCTGCCTCCAATAGATTTCCTAAGCACTAGTGTTTTAAGGAACAGCTTAAAAAGAGAATCCTAATGTGATTTCTTTATAATGGGTGTGTTCCTTATCTTATCCTAGTGTCTAAACTCTTCTCCATGGCTGCACCCCCAAATAATATTGCCTTACGTGCTAAGGGGTATCTAGAGAGTGGGATAGGTTTAATAACTACCCTAACCCTAATGCGTACTCTAACCCTAACCCCTACCCTAACACTAACACGTACCCTAATCCTAACCCGTACCCTAAACCGAGCCCTAACCCTAACACTAACACTAACCCTAACCCTAACCCATACCCTACGCCGTACCTGAACCCCTCCCCAAACCCGTACTCTAAGCCATACCCTAAGCCTAACCCTAAGCCTAACACTAACCCTAGGCTACCCTTGACTGCTTCTGCCTCCAATAGATTTCCTAAGCACTAGTGTTTTAAGCAACAGCTTAAAAAGAGAATCCTAATGTGATTTCTTTATAATGGGTGTGTTCCTTATCTTATCCTAGTGTCTAAACTCTTCTCCATGGCTGGACCCCCAAATAATATTCCTTTACGTGCTAAGGGGGAGCTAGAGAGTGGGATAGGTTTACTAACTACCCTAGCCCTAACGCGTAACCTAACCCTAACCCCTACCCTAACCCTAACACGTACCCTAATCCTAACCCGTACCCTAAACCGAGCCCTAACCCTAACACTAACCCAAACCCTAACCCTAACCCATACCCTACGCCGTACACGAACACCTCCCCGAACCCATACCCCAAGCCGTACCCTAACCCTAACCCTAAGCCTAACCCTAACCCTAGGCTACCCTTGACTGCTTCTGCCTCCAATAGATTTCCTAAGCACTAGTGTTTTAAGGAACAGCTTAAAAAGAGAATCCTAAAGTGATTTCTTTATAATGGGTGTGTTCCTTATCTT
Source organism: Balaenoptera borealis (assembly GCF_965194805.1). Classification (NCBI taxonomy): domain Eukaryota; kingdom Metazoa; phylum Chordata; class Mammalia; order Artiodactyla; family Balaenopteridae; genus Balaenoptera; species Balaenoptera borealis. Next base: position 64,850 of record NW_028123579.1, read on the forward strand.
ATCCTAGTGTCTAAACTCTTCTCCATGGCTGGACCCCCAAATAATATTCCTTTACGTGCTAAGGGGTATCTAGAGAGTGGGATAGGTTTAATAACTACCCTAACCCTAACGCGTACCCTAACCCTAACCCCTACCCTAACCCTAACACGTACCCTAATCCTAACCCGTACCCTAAACCGAGCCCTAACCCTAACACTAACCCTAACCCTAACCCTAACCCATACCCTACGCCGTACCCGAACCCCTCCCCGAACCCATTCCCCAAGCCGTACCCTAAAGCTAACCCTAAGCCTAACCCTAACCCTAGGCTACCCTTGACTGCTTCTGCCTCCAATAGATTTCCTAAGCACTAGTGTTTTAAGGAACAGCTTAAAAAGAGAATCCTAATGTGATTTCTTTATAATGGGTGTGTTCCTTATCTTATCCTAGTGTCTAAACTCTTCTCCATGGCTGCACCCCCAAATAATATTGCCTTACGTGCTAAGGGGTATCTAGAGAGTGGGATAGGTTTAATAACTACCCTAACCCTAATGCGTACTCTAAACCTAACCCCTACCCTAACACTAACACGTACCCTAATCCTAACCCGTACCCTAAACCGAGCCCTAACCCTAACACTAACACTAACCCTAACCCTAACCCATACCCTACGCCGTACCTGAACCCCTCCCCAAACCCGTACCCTAAGCCGTACCCTAAGCCTAACCCTAAGCCTAACACTAACCCTAGGCTACCCTTGACTGCTTCTGCCTCCAATAGATTTCCTAAGCACTAGTGTTTTAAGGAACAGCTTAAAAAGAGAATCCTAAAGTGATTTCTTTATAATGGGTGTGTTCCTTATCTTATCCTAGTGTCTAGACTCTTCTCCATGCCTGGACCCCCAATAATATTCCTTTACGTGCTAAGGGGTATCTAGAGAGTGCGATAGGTTTAATAACTACCCTAACCCTAACGCGTACCCTAACCGTAACCCCTACCCTAACCCTAACACGTACCCTAATCCGAACCCGTACCCTAAACCGAGCCCTAACCCTAACACTAACCCTAACCCTAACCCTAACCCATACCCTACGCCGTACCCGAACCCCTCCCCGAACCCGTACCCTAAACCGTACCCTAAGCCTAACCCTAAGCCTAACCCTAACCCTAGGCTACCCTTGACTGCTTCTGCCTCCAATAGATTTCCTAAGCAGTAGTGTTTTAAGGAACAGCTTAAAAAGAGAATCCTAATGTGATTTCTTTATAATGGGTGTGTTCCTTATCTTATCCTAGTGTCTAAACTCTTCTCCATGGCTGGACCCCCAAATAATATTCCCTTACGTGATAAGGGGTATCTAGAGAGTGGGATAGTTTTAATAACTACCCTAATCCTAACGCGTACCCTAACCCTAACCCTAACCCCTACCCTAACCCTAACACGTACCCTAATCCTAACCCGTACCCTAAACCGAGCCCTAACCCTAACACTAACCCTAACCCTAACCCTAACCCATACCCTACGCCGTACCCACACCCCTCCCCGAACCCGTACCCTAAGCCGTACCCTAACCCTAACCCTAAGCCTAACCCTAACCCTAGGCTACCCTTGATTGCTTCTGCCTCCAATAGATTTCCTAAGCACTATTGTTTTAAGGAACAGCTTAAAAAGAGAATCCTAATGTGATTTCTTTATAATGGGTGTGTTCCTTATCTTATCCTAGTGTCTAAACTCTTCTCCATGGCTGGACCCCCAAATAATATTCCCTTACGTGATAAGGGGTATCTAGAGAGTGGGATAGGTTTAATAACTACCCTAACCCTAATGCGTACCCTAACCCTAACCCCTAACCTAACCCTAACGCGTACCCTAACCGTAACCACTACCCTAACCCTAACATGTACCCTAATCCGAACCCGGACCCTAAACCGAGCCCTAACCCTAACACTAACCCTAACCCTAACCCTAACCCATACCCTACGCCGTACCCGAACCCCTCCCCAAACCCGTACCCTAAACCGTACCCTAACCCTAACCCTAAGCCTAACCCTAACCCTAGGCTACCCTTGACTGCTTCTGCCTCCAATAGATTTCCTAAGCACTAGTGCTTTAAGGAACAGCTTAAAAAGAGAATCCTAATGTGATTTCTTTATAATGGGTGTGTTCCTTATCTTATCCTAGTGTCTAAACTATTCTCCATGGCTGGACCCCCAAATAATATTCCCTTACGTGCTAAGGGGTATCTAGAGAGTGGGATAGGTTTAATAACTACCCTAACCCTAACGCGTACCCTAACCCTAACCCCTACCCTAACCCTAACACGTACCCTAATCCTAACCCGTACCCTAAACCGAGCCCTAACCCTAACACTAACCCTAACCCTAACCCTAACCTATACCCTACGCCGTACCCGCACCCCTCCCCGAACCCGTACCCTAAGCCGTACCCTAAGCCTAACCCTAAGCCTAACCCTAACCCTAGGCTACCCTTGACTGTTTCTGCCTCCAATAGATCTAAGCACTAGTGTTTAAAGGAACAGCTTAAAAAGAGAATCCTAATGTGATTTCTTTATAATGGGTGTGTTCCTTATCTTATCATAGTGTCTAAACTCTTCTCCATGGCTGGACCCCCAAATAATATTCCCTTACGTGATAAGGGGTATCTAGAGAGTGGGATAGGTTTAATAACTACCCTAAACCTAACGCGTACCCTAACCCTAACCCTAACACCTACCCTAACCCTAACACGTACCCTAATCCTAACCCGTACCCTAAACCGAGCCCTAACCCTAACCCTAACCCTAACCCTAAGCCGTACCCTAACCCTAACCCTAAGCCTAACCCTTACCCTAGGCTACCCTTGACTGCCTCTGCCTCCAATTGATTTCCTAAGCAGTAGTGTTTTAAGGAACAGCTTAAAAAGAGAATCCTAATGTGATTTCTTTATAATGGGTGTGTTCCTTATTTATCCTAGTGTCTAAACTCTTCTCCATGGCTGGACCCCCAAATAATATTCCTTTACGTGCTAAGGGGTATCTAGAGAATGGGATAGGTTTAATAACTACCCTAACCCTAACGCGTACCCTAACCCTAACCCCTAACCTAACCCTAACGCGTACCCTAACCGTAACCACTACCCTAACCCTAACATGTACCCTAATCCGAACCCGTACCCTAAACCGAGCCCTAACCCTAACACTAACCCTAACCCTAACCCTAACCCATACCCTACGCCGTACCCGAAACCCTCCCCGAACCCGTACCCTAAACCGTACCCTAACCCTAACCCTAAGCCTAACCCAAACCCTAGGCTACCCTTGACTGCTTCTGCCTCCAATTGATTTCCTAAGCACTAGTGCTTTAAGGAACAGCTTAAAAAGAGAATCCTAATGTGATTTCTTTATAATGGGTGTGTTCCTTATCTTATCCTAGTGTCTAAACTCTTCTCCATGGCTGGACCCCCAAATAATATTCCTTTACGTGCTAAGGGGGAGCTAGAGAGTGGGATAGGTTTACTAACTACCCTAGCCCTAACGCGTAACCTAACCCTAACCCCTACCCTAACCCTAACACGTACCCTAATCCTAACCCGTACCCTAAACCGAGCCCTAACCCTAACACTAACCCAAACCCTAACCCTAACCCATACCCTACGCCGTACACGAACACCTCCCCGAACCCATACCCCAAGCCGTACCCTAACCCTAACCCTAAGCCTAACCCTAACCCTAGGCTACCCTTGACTGCTTCTGCCTCCAATAGATTTCCTAAGCACTAGTGTTTTAAGGAACAGCTTAAAAAGAGAATCCTAAAGTGATTTCTTTATAATGGGTGTGTTCCTTATCTTATCCTAGTGTCTAAACTCTTCTCCATGGCTGGACCCCCAAATAATATTCCTTTACGTGCTAAGGGGTATCTAGAGAGTGGGATAGGTTTAATAACTACCCTAACCCTAATACGTACCCTAACCCTAACCCCTACCCTAACCCTAACACGTATCCTAATCCTAACCCGTACCCTAAACCGAGCCCTAACCCTAACACTAACCCTAACCCTAACCCATACCCTACGCCGTACCCGAAACCCTCCCCGAACCCGTACCCTAAGCCGTACCCTAAGCCTAACCCTAAGCCTAACCTTACCCTAGGCTACCCTTGACTGCTTCTGCCTCCAATAGATTTCCTAAGCACTAGTGTTTTAAGGAACAGCTTAAAAAGAGAATCCTAATGTGATTTCTTTATAATGGGTGTGTTCCTTATCTTATCCTAGTGTCTAAACTCTTCTCCATGGCTGCACCCCCAAATAATATTGCCTTACGTGCTAAGGGGTATCTAGAGAGTGGGATAGGTTTAATAACTACCCTAACCCTAATGCGTACTCTAACCCTAACCCCTACCCTAACACTAACACGTACCCTAATCCTAACCCGTACCCTAAACCGAGCCCTAACCCTAACACTAACACTAACCCTAACCCTAACCCATACCCTACGCCGTACCTGAACCCCTCCCCAAACCCGTACTCTAAGCCATACCCTAAGCCTAACCCTAAGCCTAACACTAACCCTAGGCTACCCTTGACTGCTTCTGCCTCCAATAGATTTCCTAAGCACTAGTGTTTTAAGCAACAGCTTAAAAAGAGAATCCTAATGTGATTTCTTTATAATGGGTGTGTTCCTTATCTTATCCTAGTGTCTAAACTCTTCTCCATGGCTGGACCCCCAAATAATATTCCTTTACGTGCTAAGGGGGAGCTAGAGAGTGGGATAGGTTTACTAACTACCCTAGCCCTAACGCGTAACCTAACCCTAACCCCTACCCTAACCCTAACACGTACCCTAATCCTAACCCGTACCCTAAACCGAGCCCTAACCCTAACACTAACCCAAACCCTAACCCTAACCCATACCCTACGCCGTACACGAACACCTCCCCGAACCCATACCCCAAGCCGTACCCTAACCCTAACCCTAAGCCTAACCCTAACCCTAGGCTACCCTTGACTGCTTCTGCCTCCAATAGATTTCCTAAGCACTAGTGTTTTAAGGAACAGCTTAAAAAGAGAATCCTAAAGTGATTTCTTTATAATGGGTGTGTTCCTTATCTTATCCTAGTGTCTAAACTCTTCTCCATGGCTGGACCCCCAAATAATATTCCTTTACGTGCTAAGGGGTATCTAGAGAGTGGGATAGGTTTAATAACTACCCTAACCCTAACGCGTACCCTAACCCTAACCCCTACCCTAACCCTAACACGTACCCTAATCCTAACCCGTACCCTAAACCGAGCCCTAACCCTAACACTAACCCTAACCCTAACCCTAACCCATACCCTACGCCGTACCCGAACCCCTCCCCGAACCCATTCCCCAAGCCGTACCCTAAAGCTAACCCTAAGCCTAACCCTAACCCTAGGCTACCCTTGACTGCTTCTGCCTCCAATAGATTTCCTAAGCACTAGTGTTTTAAGGAACAGCTTAAAAAGAGAATCCTAATGTGATTTCTTTATAATGGGTGTGTTCCTTATCTTATCCTAGTGTCTAAACTCTTCTCCATGGCTGCACCCCCAAATAATATTGCCTTACGTGCTAAGGGGTATCTAGAGAGTGGGATAGGTTTAATAACTACCCTAACCCTAATGCGTACTCTAAACCTAACCCCTACCCTAACACTAACACGTACCCTAATCCTAACCCGTACCCTAAACCGAGCCCTAACCCTAACACTAACACTAACCCTAACCCTAACCCATACCCTACGCCGTACCTGAACCCCTCCCCAAACCCGTACCCTAAGCCGTACCCTAAGCCTAACCCTAAGCCTAACACTAACCCTAGGCTACCCTTGACTGCTTCTGCCTCCAATAGATTTCCTAAGCACTAGTGTTTTAAGCAACAGCTTAAAAAGAGAATCCTAATGTGATTTCTTTATAATGGGTGTGTTCCTTATCTTATCCTAGTGTCTAAATTCTTCTCCATGGCTGGAACCCCAAATAATATTCCTTTACGTGCTAAGGGGTATCTAGAGAGTGGGATAGGTTTACTAACTACCCTATCCCTAACGCGTACCCTAACCCTAACCCCTACCCTAAACCTAACACGTACCCTAATCCTAACCGTACCCTAAACCGAGCCCTAACCCTAACACTAACCCTAACCCTAACCCTAACCCATACCCTACGCCGTACCCGAAACCCTCCCCGAACCCGTACCCTAAGCCGTACCCTAAGCCTAACCCTAAGCCTAACCCTAACCCTAGGCTACCCTTGACTGCTTCTGCCTCCAATAGATTTCCTAAGCACTAGTGTTTTAAGGAACAGCTTAAAAAGAGAATCCTAATGTGATTTCTTTATAATGGGTGTGTTCCTTATCTTATCCTAGTGTCTAAACTCTTCTCCATGGCTGGACCCTCAAACAATATTCCTTTACGTGCTAAGGGGTATCTAGAGAGTGGGATAGGTTTAATAACTACCCTAACCCTAACGCGTACCCTAACCCTAACCCCTACCCTAACCCTAACACGTACCCTAATCCTAACCCGTACCCTAAACCGAGCCCTAACCCTAACACTAACCCTAACCCTAACCCTAACCCATACCCTACGCCGTACCCGCACCCCTCCCAGAACCCGTAACCTAAGCCGTACCCTAAGCCTAACCCTAAGCCTAACCCTAACCCTAGGCTACCCTTGACTGCTTCTGCCTCCAATAGATTTCCTAAGCACTACTGTTTTAAGGAACAGCTTAAAAAGATAATCCTAATGTGATTTCTTTATAATGGGTGTGTTCCTTATCTTATCCTAGTGTCTAAACTCTTCTCCATGGCTGCACCCCCAAATAATATTCCCTTACGTGCTAAGGGGTATCTAGAGAGTGGAATAGGTTTAATAACTACCCTAACCCTAACGCGTACCCTAACCCTAACCCCTACCCTAACCCTAAAACGTACCCTAATCCTAACCTGTACCCTAAACCGAGCCCTAACCCTAACACTAACCCTAACCCTAACCCTAACCCATACCCTACGCCGTACCCGCACCCCTCCCCGAACCCGTACCCTAAGCCATACCCTAAACCTAACCCTAAGCCTAACCCTAACCCTAGGCTACCCTTGACTGCTTCTGCCTCCAATTGATTTCCTAAGCACTAGTGTTTTAAGGAACAGCTTAAAAAGAGAATCCTAAAGTGATTTCTTTATAATGGGTGTGTTCCTTATCTTATCCTAGTGTCTAAACTCTTCTGCATGGCTGGACCCCCAAATAATATTCCTTTACGTGCTAAGGGGTATCTAGAGAGTGGGATAGGTTTAATAACTACCCTAACCCTAATGCGTACCCTAACCCTAACCCCTACCCTAACCCTAACACGTACCCTAATCCTAACCCGTACCCTAAACCGAGCCCTAACCCTAACACTAACCCTAACCCTAACCCTAACCCATACCCTACGCCGTACCCGAACCCCTCCCCAAGCCCGTACCCTAAACCGTACCCTAACCCTAACCCTAAGCCTAACCCTAACCCTAGGCTACCCTTGACTGCTTCTGCCTCCAATAGATTTCCTAAGCACTAGTGCTTTAAGGAACAGCTTAAAAAGAGAATCCTAATGTGATTTCTTTATAATGGGTGTGTTCCTTATCTTATCCTAGTGTCTAAACTATTCTCCATGGCTGGACCCCCAAATAATATTCCCTTACGTGCTAAGGGGTATCTAGAGAGTGGGATAGGTTTAATAACTACCCTAACCCTAACGCGTACCCTAACCCTAGCCCCTACCCTAACCCTAACACGTACCCTAATCCTAACCCGTACCCTAAACCGAGCCCTAACCCTAACACTAACCCTAACCCTAACCCTAACCTATACCCTACGCCGTACCCGCACCCCTCCCCGAACCCGTACCCTAAGCCGTACCCTAAGCCTAACCCTAAGCCTAACCCTAACCCTAGGCTACCCTTGACTGTTTCTGCCTCCAATAGATCTAAGCACTAGTGTTTTAAGGAACAGCTTAAAAAGAGTATCCTAATGTGATTTCTTTATAATGGGTGTGTTCCTAATCTTATCCTAGTGTCTAAACTCTTCTCCATGGCTGGACCCCCAAATAATATTCACTTACGTGCTAAGGGGTATCTAGAGAGTGGGATAGGTTTAATAACTACCCTAACCCTAACGCGTACCCTAACCCTAACCCCTACCCTAACCCTAACACGTACCCTAATCCTAACCCGTACCCTAAACCGAGCCCTAACCCTAACACTAACCCTAACCCTAACCCTAACCCATACCCTACGCCGTACCAGAACCCCTCCCCGAACCCGTACCCTAAGCCGTACCCTAACCCTAACCCTAAGCCTAACCCTAACCCTAGGCTACCCTTGACTGCTTCTGCCTCCAATAGATTTCCTAAGTACTAGTGTTTTAAGGAACAGCTTAAAAAGAGAATCCTAATGTGATTTCTTTATAATGGGTGTGTTCCTTATCTTATCCTAGTGTCTAGACTCTTCTCCATGCCTGGACCCCCAATAATATTCCTTTACGTGCTAAGGGGTATCTAGAGAGTGCGATAGGTTTAATAACTACCCTAACCCTAACGCGTACCCTAACCGTAACCCCTACCATAACCCTAACACGTACCCTAAACCGAACCCGTACCCTAAACCGAGCCCTAACCCTAACACTAACCCTAACCCTAACCCTAACCCATACCCTACGCCGTACCCGAACCCCTCCCCGAACCCGTACCCTAAACCGTACCCTAAGCCTAACCCTAAGTCAAACCCTAACCCTAGGCTACCCTTGACTGCTTCTGCCTCCAATAGATTTCCTAAGCAGTAGTGTTTTAAGGAACAGCTTAAAAAGAGAATCCTAATGTGATTTCTTTATAATGGGTGTGTTCCTTATCTTATCATAGTGTCTAAACTCTTCTCCATGGCTGGACCCCCAAATAATATTCCCTTACGTGATAAGGGGTATCTAGAGAGTGGGATAGGTTTAATAACTACCCTAACCCTAACGCGTACCCTAACCCTAACCCTAACCCCTACCCTAACCCTAACACGTACCCTAATCCTAACCCGTACCCTAAACCGAGCCCTAACCCTAACCCTAACCCTAACCCTAAGCCGTACCCTAACCCTAACCCTAAGCCTAACCCTTACCCTAGGCTACCCTTGACTGCTTCTGCCTCCAATTGATTTCCTAAGCAGTAGTGTTTTAAGGAACAGCTTAAAAAGAGAATCCTAATGTGATTTCTTTATAATGGGTGTGTTCCTTATTTATCCTAGTGTCTAAACTCTTCTCCATGGCTGGACCCCCAAATAATATTCCTTTACGTGCTAAGGGGTATCTAGAGAATGGGATAGGTTTAATAACTACCCTAACCCTAACGCGTACCCTAACCCTAACCCCTAACCTAACCCTAACGCGTACCCTAACCGTAACCACTACCCTAACCCTAACATGTACCCTAATCCGAACCCGTACCCTAAACCGAGCCCTAACCCTAACACTAACCCTAACCCTAACCCTAACCCATACCCTACGCCGTACCCGAAACCCTCCCCGAACCCGTACCCTAAACCGTACCCTAACCCTAACCCTAAGCCTAACCCAAACCCTAGGCTACCCTTGACTGCTTCTGCCTCCAATTGATTTCCTAAGCACTAGTGCTTTAAGGAACAGCTTAAAAAGAGAATCCTAATGTGATTTCTTTATAATGGTTGTGTTCCTTATCTTATCCTAGTGTCTAAACTCTTCTCCATGGCTGGACCCGCAAATAATATTCCTTTACGTGCTAAGGGGTATCTAGAGAGTGGGATAGGTTTAATAACTACCCTAACCCTAACGCGTACCCTAACCCTAACCCCTACCCTAACCCTAACACGTACCCTAATCCTAACCCGTACTCTAAACCGAGCCCTAACCCTAACACTAACCCTAACCCTAACCCTAACCCATACCGTACGCCGTACCCGCACCCCTCCCCGAACCCGTACCCTAAGCCGTACCCTAAGCCGAACCCTAAGCCTAACCCTAACCCTAGGCTACCCTTGACTGCTTCTGCCTCCAATAGATTTCCTAAGCACTAGTGTTTTAAGGAACAGCTTAAAAAGAGAATCCTAATGTGATTTCTTTATAATGGGTGTGTTCCTTATCTTATCCTAGTGCCTAAACTCTTCTCCATGGCTGGACCCCCAAATAATACTCCTTTACGTGCTAAGGGGTATCTAGAGAGTGGGATAGGTTTACTAACTACCCTAACCCTAACGCGTACCCTAACCCTAACCCCTACCCTAAACCTAACACGTACCCTAATCCTAACCGTACCCTAAACCGAGCCCTAACCCTAACACTAACCCTAACCCTAACCCTAACCCATACCCTATGTCGTACCCGAAACCCTCCCCGAACCCGTACCCTAAGCCGTACCCTAAGCCTAACCCTAAGCCTAACCCTAACCCTAGGCTACCCTTGACTGCTTCTGCCTCCAATAGATTTCCTAAGCACTAGTGTTTTAAGGAACAGCTTAAAAAGAGAATCCTAATGTGATTTCTTTATAATGGGTGTGTTCCTTATCTTATCCTAGTGTCTAAACTCTTCTCCATGGCTGGACCCTCAAATAATATTCCTTTACGTGCTAAGGGGTATCTAGAGAGTGGGATAGGTTTAATAACTACCCTAACCCTAACGCGTACCCTAACCCTAACCCCTACCCTAACCCTAACACGTACCCTAATCCTAACCCGTACCCTAAACCGAGCCCTAACCCTAACACTAACCCTAACCCTAACCCTAACCCATACCCTACGCCGTACCCGCACCCCTCCCCGAACCCGTAACCTAAGCCGTACCCTAAGCCTAACCCTAAGCCTAACCCTAACCCTAGGCTACCCTTGACTGCTTCTGCCTCCAATAGATTTCCTAAGCACTACTGTTTTAAGGAACAGCTTAAAAAGAGAATCCTAATGTGATTTCTTTATAATGGGTGTGTTCCTTATCTTATCCTAGTGTCTAAACTCTTCTCCATGGCTGCACCCCCAAATAATATTCCCTTACGTGCTAAGGGGTATCTAGAGAGTGGGATAGGTTTAATAACTACCCTAACCCTAACGCGTACCCTAACCCTAACCCCTACCCTAACCCTAACACGTACCCTAATCCTAACCTGTACCCTAAACCGAGCCCTAACCCTAACACTAACCCTAAACCTAACCCTAACCCATACCCTACGCCGTACCCGCACCCCTCCCCGAACCCGTACCCTAAGCCATATCCTAAACCTAACCCTAAGCCTAACCCTAACCCTAGGCTACCCTTGACTGCTTCTGCCTCCAATTGATTTCCTAAGCAGTAGTGTTTTAAGGAACAGCTTAAAAAGAGAATCCTAATGTGATTTCTTTATAATGGGTGTGTTCCTTATCTTATCCTAGTGTCTAAACTCTTCTCCATGGCTGGACCCCCAAATAATATTCCTTTACGTGCTAAGGGGGAGCTAGAGAGTGGGATAGGTTTACTAACTACCCTAGCCCTAACGCGTAACCTAACCCTAACCCCTACCCTAACCCTAACACGTACCCTAATCCTAACCCGTACCCTAAACCGAGCCCTAACCCTAACACTAACCCAAACCCTAACCCTAACCCATACCCTACGCCGTACACGAACACCTCCCCGAACCCATACCCCAAGCCGTACCCTAACCCTAACCCTAAGCCTAACCCTAACCCTAGGCTACCCTTGACTGCTTCTGCCTCCAATAGATTTCCTAAGCACTAGTGTTTTAAGGAACAGCTTAAAAAGAGAATCCTAAAGTGATTTCTTTATAATGGGTGTGTTCCTTATCTTATCCTAGTGTCTAAACTCTTCTCCATGGCTGGAACCCCAAATAATATTCCTTTACGTGCTGAGGGGTATCTAGAGAGTGGGATAGGTTTAATAACTACCCTAACCCTAACGCGTACCCTAACCCTAACCCCTACCCTAACCCTAACACGTACCCTAATCCTAACCCGTACCCTAAACCGAGACCTAACCGTAACACTAACCCTAACCCTAACCCTAACCCATACCCTACGCCGTACCCGAAACCCTCCCCGAACCCGTACCCTAAGCCGTACCCTAAGCCTAACCCTAAGCCTAACCCTAACCCTAGGCTACCCTTGACTGCTTCTGCCTCCAATAGATTTCCTAAGCACTAGTGTTTTAAGGAACAGCTTAAAAAGAGAATCCTAATGTGATTTCTTTATAATGTGTGTGTTCCTTATCTTATCCTAGTGTCTAAACTCTTCTCCATGGCTGGACCCTCAAATAATATTCCTTTACGTGCTAAGGGGTATCTAGAGAGTGGGATAGGTTTAATAACTACCCTAACCCTAACGCGTACCCTAACCCTAACCCCTACCCTAACCCTAACACGTACCCTAATACTAACCTGTACCCTAAACCGAGCCCTAACCCTAACACTAACCCTAACCCTAACCCTAACCCATACCCTACGCCGTACCCGCACCCCTCCCCGAACCCGTACCCTAAGCCGTACCCTAAGCCTAACCCTAAGCCTAACCCTAACCCTAGGCTACCCTTGACTGCTTCTGCCTCCAATAGATTTCCTAAGCACTAGTGTTTTAAGGAACAGCTTAAAAAGAGAATCCTAATGTGATTTCTTTATAATGGTTGTGTTCCTTATCTTATCCTAGTGTCTAAACTCTTCTCCATGGCTGGACCCGCAAATAATATTCCTTTACGTGCTAAGGGGTATCTAGAGAGTGGGATAGGTTTAATAACTACCCTAACCCTAACGCATACCCTAACCCTAACCCCTACCCTAACCCTAACACGTACCCTAATCCTAACCCGTACCCTAAACCGAGCCCTAACCCTAACACTAACCCTAACCCTAACCCTAACCCATACCCTACGCCGTACCCGAACCCCTCCCCGAACCCATTCCCCAAGCCGTACCCTAAAGCTAACCCTAAGCCTAACCCTAACCCTAGGCTACCCTTGACTGCTTCTGCCTCCAATAGATTTCCTAAGCACTAGTGTTTTAAGGAACAGCTTAAAAAGAGAATCCTAATGTGATTTCTTTATAATGGTTGTGTTCCTTATCTTATCCTAGTGTCTAAACTCTTCTCCATGGCTGGACCCGCAAATAATATTCCTTTACGTGCTAAGGGGTATCTAGAGAGTGGGATAGGTTTAATAACTACCCTAACCCTAACGCGTACCCTAACCCTAACCCCTACCCTAACCCTAACACGTACCCTAATCCTAACCCGTACTCTAAACCGAGCCCTAACCCTAACACTAACCCTAACCCTAACCCTAACCCATAGCGTACGCCGTACCCGCACCCCTCCCCGAACCCGTACCCTAAGCCGTACCCTAAGCCGAACCCTAAGCCTAACCCTAACCCTAGGCTACCCTTGACTGCTTCTGCCTCCAATAGATTTCCTAAGCACTAGTGTTTTAAGGAACAGCTTAAAAAGAGAATCCTAATGTGATTTCTTTATAATGGGTGTGTTCCTTATCTTATCCTAGTGCCTAAACTCTTCTCCATGGCTGGACCCCCAAATAATACTCCTTTACGTGCTAAGGGGTATCTAGAGAGTGGGATAGGTTTACTAACTACCCTAACCCTAACGCGTACCCTAACCCTAACCCCTACCCTAAACCTAACACGTACCCTAATCCTAACCGTACCCTAAACCGAGCCCTAACCCTAACACTAACCCTAACCCTAACCCTAACCCATACCCTATGTCGTACCCGAAACCCTCCCCGAACCCGTACCCTAAGCCGTACCCTAAGCCTAACCCTAAGCCTAACCCTAACCCTAGGCTACCCTTGACTGCTTCTGCCTCCAATAGATTTCCTAAGCACTAGTGTTTTAAGGAACAGCTTAAAAAGAGAATCCTAATGTGATTTCTTTATACTGGGTGTGTTCCTTATCTTATCCTAGTGTCTAAACTCTTCTCCATGGCTGGACCCTCAAATAATATTCCTTTACGTGCTAAGGGGTATCTAGAGAGTGGGATAGGTTTAATAACTACCCTAACCCTAACGCGTACCCTAACCCTAACCCCTACCCTAACCCTAACACGTACCCTAATCCTAACCCGTACCCTAAACCGAGCCCTAACCCTAACACTAACCCTAACCCTAACCCTAACCCATACCCTACGCCGTACCCGCACCCCTCCCCGAACCCGTAACCTAAGCCGTACCCTAAGCCTAACCCTAAGCCTAACCCTAACCCTAGGCTACCCTTGACTGCTTCTGCCTCCAATAGATTTCCTAAGCACTACTGTTTTAAGGAACAGCTTAAAAAGAGAATCCTAATGTGATTTCTTTATAATGGGTGTGTTCCTTATCTTATCCTAGTGTCTAAACTCTTCTCCATGGCTGCACCCCCAAATAATATTCCCTTACGTGCTAAGGGGTATCTAGAGAGTGGGATAGGTTTAATAACTACCCTAACCCTAACGCGTACCCTAACCCTAACCCCTACCCTAACCCTAACACGTACCCTAATCCTAACCTGTACCCTAAACCGAGCCCTAACCCTAACACTAACCCTAAACCTAACCCTAACCCATACCCTACGCCGTACCCGCACCCCTCCCCGAACCCGTACCCTAAGCCATATCCTAAACCTAACCCTAAGCCTAACCCTAACCCTAGGCTACCCTTGACTGCTTCTGCCTCCAATTGATTTCCTAAGCAGTAGTGTTTTAAGGAACAGCTTAAAAAGAGAATCCTAATGTGATTTCTTTATAATGGGTGTGTTCCTTATCTTATCCTAGTGTCTAAACTCTTCTCCATGGCTGGACCCCCAAATAATATTCCTTTACGTGCTAAGGGGGAGCTAGAGAGTGGGATAGGTTTACTAACTACCCTAGCCCTAACGCGTAACCTAACCCTAACCCCTACCCTAACCCTAACACGTACCCTAATCCTAACCCGTACCCTAAACCGAGCCCTAACCCTAACACTAACCCAAACCCTAACCCTAACCCATACCCTACGCCGTACACGAACACCTCCCCGAACCCATACCCCAAGCCGTACCCTAACCCTAACCCTAAGCCTAACCCTAACCCTAGGCTACCCTTGACTGCTTCTGCCTCCAATAGATTTCCTAAGCACTAGTGTTTTAAGGAACAGCTTAAAAAGAGAATCCTAAAGTGATTTCTTTATAATGGGTGTGTTCCTTATCTTATCCTAGTGTCTAAACTCTTCTCCATGGCTGGAACCCCAAATAATATTCCTTTACGTGCTGAGGGGTATCTAGAGAGTGGGATAGGTTTAATAACTACCCTAACCCTAACGCGTACCCTAACCCTAACCCCTACCCTAACCCTAACACGTACCCTAATCCTAACCCGTACCCTAAACCGAGACCTAACCGTAACACTAACCCTAACCCTAACCCTAACCCATACCCTACGCCGTACCCGAAACCCTCCCCGAACCCGTACCCTAAGCCGTACCCTAAGCCTAACCCTAAGCCTAACCCTAACCCTAGGCTACCCTTGACTGCTTCTGCCTCCAATAGATTTCCTAAGCACTAGTGTTTTAAGG
This sequence comes from Balaenoptera borealis, assembly GCF_965194805.1. NCBI lineage: Eukaryota > Metazoa > Chordata > Mammalia > Artiodactyla > Balaenopteridae > Balaenoptera > Balaenoptera borealis. The sequence goes on from NW_028123579.1 coordinate 80,403, forward strand.
AACAGCTTAAAAAGAGAATCCTAATGTGATTTCTTTATAATGGGTGTGTTCCTTATCTTATCCTAGTGTCTAAACTCTTCTCCATGGCTGGACCCTCAAATAATATTCCTTTACGTGCTAAGGGGTATCTAGAGAGTGGGATAGGTTTAATAACTACCCTAACCCTAACGCGTACCCTAACCCTAACCCCTACCCTAACCCTAACACGTACCCTAATACTAACCTGTACCCTAAACCGAGCCCTAACCCTAACACTAACCCTAACCCTAACCCTAACCCATACCCTACGCCGTACCCGCACCCCTCCCCGAACCCGTACCCTAAGCCGTACCCTAAGCCTAACCCTAAGCCTAACCCTAACCCTAGGCTACCCTTGACTGCTTCTGCCTCCAATAGATTTCCTAAGCACTAGTGTTTTAAGGAACAGCTTAAAAAGAGAATCCTAATGTGATTTCTTTATAATGGTTGTGTTCCTTATCTTATCCTAGTGTCTAAACTCTTCTCCATGGCTGGACCCGCAAATAATATTCCTTTACGTGCTAAGGGGTATCTAGAGAGTGGGATAGGTTTAATAACTACCCTAACCCTAACGCATACCCTAACCCTAACCCCTACCCTAACCCTAACACGTACCCTAATCCTAACCCGTAACCTAAACCGAGCCCTAACCCTAACACTAACCCTAACCCTAACCCTAACCCATACCCTACGCCGTACCCGAACCCCTCCCCGTACCCATTCCCCAAGCCGTACCCTAAAGCTAACCCTAAGCCTAACCCTAACCCTAGGCTACCCTTGACTGCTTCTGCCTCCAATAGATTTCCTAAGCACTAGTGTTTTAAGGAACAGCTTAAAAAGAGAATCCTAATGTGATTTCTTTATAATGGGTGTGTTCCTTATCTTATCCTAGTGTCTAAACTCTTCTCCATGGCTGCACCCCCAAATAATATTGCCTTACGTGCTAAGGGGTATCTAGAGAGTTGGATAGGTTTAATAACTACCCTAACCCTAATGCGTACTCTAACCCTAACCCCTACCCTAACACTAACACGTACCCTAATCCTAACCCGTACCCTAAACCGAGCCCTAACCCTAACACTAACACTAACCCTAACCCTAACCCATACCCTACGCCGTACCTGAACCCCTCCCCAAACCCGTACCCAAAGCCATACCCTAAGCCTAACCCTAAGCCTAACACTAACCCTAGGCTACCCTTGACTGCTTCTGCCTCCAATAGATTTCCTAAGCACTAGTGTTTTAAGCAACAGCTTAAAAAGAGAATCCTAATGTGATTTCTTTATAATGGGTGTGTTCCTTATCTTATCCTAGTGTCTAAATTCTTCTCCATGGCTGGAACCCCAAATAATATTCCTTTACGTGCTAAGGGGTATCTAGAGAGTGGGATAGGTTTACTAACTACCCTAACCCTAACGCGTACCCTAACCCTAACCCCTACCCTAAACCTAACACGTACCCTAATCCTAACCGTACCCTAAACCGAGCCCTAACCCTAACACTAACCCTAACCCTAACCCTAACCCATACCCTACGCCGTACCCGAACCCCTCCCCGAACCCATTCCCCAAGCCGTACCCTAAAGCTAACCCTAAGCCTAACCCTAACCCTAGGCTACCCTTGACTGCTTCTGCCTCCAATAGATTTCCTAAGCACTAGTGTTTTAAGGAACAGCTTAAAAAGAGAATCCTAATGTGATTTCTTTATAATGGGTGTGTTCCTTATCTTATCCTAGTGTCTAAACTCTTCTCCATGGCTGCACCCCCAAATAATATTGCCTTACGTGCTAAGGGGTATCTAGAGAGTGGGATAGGTTTAATAACTACCCTAACCCTAATGCGTACTCTAACCCTAACCCCTACCCTAACACTAACACGTACCCTAATCCTAACCCGTACCCTAAACCGAGCCCTAACCCTAACACTAACACTAACCCTAACCCTAACCCATACCCTACGCCGTACCTGAACCCCTCCCCAAACCCGTACTCTAAGCCATACCCTAAGCCTAACCCTAAGCCTAACACTAACCCTAGGCTACCCTTGACTGCTTCTGCCTCCAATAGATTTCCTAAGCACTAGTGTTTTAAGCAACAGCTTAAAAAGAGAATCCTAATGTGATTTCTTTATAATGGGTGTGTTCCTTATCTTATCCTAGTGTCTAAATTCTTCTCCATGGCTGGAACCCCAAATAATATTCCTTTACGTGCTAAGGGGTATCTAGAGAGTGGGATAGGTTTACTAACTACCCTAACCCTAACGCGTACCCTAACCCTAACCCCTACCCTAAACCTAACACGTACCCTAATCCTAACCGTACCCTAAACCGAGCCCTAACCCTAACACTAACCCTAACCCTAACCCTAACCCATACCCTACGCCGTACCCGAAACCCTCCCCGAACCCGTACCCTAAGCCGTACCCTAAGCCTAACCCTAAGCCTAACCCTAACCCTAGGCTACCCTTGACTGCTTCTGCCTCCAATAGATTTCCTAAGCACTAGTGTTTTAGGGAACAGCTTAAAAAGAGAATCCTAATGTGATTTCTTTATAATGGGTGTGTTCCTTATCTTATCCTAGTGTCTAAACTCTTCTCCATGGCTGGACCCTCAAATAATATTCCTTTACGTGCTAAGGGGTATCTAGAGAGTGGGATAGGTTTAATAACTACCCTAACCCTAACGCGTACCCTAACCCTAACCCCTACCCTAACCCTAACACGTACCCTAATCCTAACCCGTACCCTAAACCGAGCCCTAACCCTAACACTAACCCTAACCCTAACCCTAACCCATACCCTACGCCGTACCCGCACCCCTCCCCGAACCCGTAACCTAAGCCGTACCCTAAGCCTAACCCTAAGCCTAACCCTAACCCTAGGCTACCCTTGACTGCTTCTGCCTCCAATAGATTTCCTAAGCACTACTGTTTTAAGGAACAGCTTAAAAAGAGAATCCTAATGTGATTTCTTTATAATGGGTGTGTTCCTCATCTTATCCTAGTGTCTAAACTCTTCTCCATGGCTGCACCCCCAAATAATATTGCCTTACGTGCTAAGGGGTATCTAGAGAGTGGGATAGGTTTAATAACTACCCTAACCCTAATGCGTACTCTAACCCTAACCCCTACCCTAACACTAACACGTACCCTAATCCTAACCCGTACCCTAAACCGAGCCCTAACCCTAACACTAACACTAACCCTAACCCTAACCCATACCCTACGCCGTACCTGAACCCCTCCCCAAACCCGTACCCTAAGCCGTACCCTAAGCCTAACCCTAAGCCTAACACTAACCCTAGGCTACCCTTGACTGCTTCTGCCTCCAATAGATTTCCTAAGCACTAGTGTTTTAAGCAACAGCTTAAAAAGAGAATCCTAATGTGATTTCTTTATAATGGGTGTGTTCCTTATCTTATCCTAGTGTCTAAATTCTTCTCCATGGCTGGAACCCCAAATAATATTCCTTTACGTGCTAAGGGGTATCTAGAGAGTGGGATAGGTTTAATAACTACCCTATCCCTAACGCGTACCCTAACCCTAACCCCTACCCTAAACCTAACACGTACCCTAATCCTAACCGTACCCTAAACCGAGCCCTAACCCTAACACTAACCCTAACCCTAACCCTAACCCATACCCTACGCCGTACCCGAAACCCTCCCCGAACCCGTACCCTAAGCCGTACCCTAAGCCTAACCCTAAGCCTAACCCTAACCCTAGGCTACCCTTGACTGCTTCTGCCTCCAATAGATTTCCTAAGCACTAGTGTTTTAAGGAACAGCTTAAAAAGAGAATCCTAATGTGATTTCTTTATAATGGGTGTGTTCCTTATCTTATCCTAGTGTCTAAACTCTTCTCCATGGCTGGACCCTCAAACAATATTCCTTTACGTGCTAAGGGGTATCTAGAGAGTGGGATAGGTTTAATAACTACCCTAACCCTAACGCGTACCCTAACCCTAACCCCTACCCTAACCCTAACACGTACCCTAATCCTAACCCGTACCCTAAACCGAGCCCTAACCCTAACACTAACCCTAACCCTAACCCTAACCCATACCCTACGCCGTACCCGCACCCCTCCCCGAACCCGTAACCTAAGCCGTACCCTAAGCCTAACCCTAAGCCTAACCCTAACCCTAGGCTACCCTTGACTGCTTCTGCCTCCAATAGATTTCCTAAGCACTACTGTTTTAAGGAACAGCTTAAAAAGATAATCCTAATGTGATTTCTTTATAATGGGTGTGTTCCTTATCTTATCCTAGTGTCTAAACTCTTCTCCATGGCTGGAACCCCAAATAATATTCCCTTACGTGCTAAGGGGTATCTAGAGAGTGGAATAGGTTTAATAACTACCCTAACCCTAACGCGTACCCTAACCCTAACCCCTACCCTAACCCTAACACGTACCCTAATCCTAACCCGTACCCTAAACCGAGACCTAACCGTAACACTAACCCTAACCCTAACCCTAACCCATACCCTACGCCGTACCCGAAACCCTCCCCGAACCCGTACCCTAAGCCGTACCCTAAGCCTAACCCTAAGCCTAACCCTAACCCTAGGCTACCCTTGACTGCTTCTGCCTCCAATAGATTTCCTAAGCACTAGTGTTTTAAGGAACAGCTTAAAAAGAGAATCCTAATGTGATTTCTTTATAATGTGTGTGTTCCTTATCTTATCCTAGTGTCTAAACTCTTCTCCATGGCTGGACCCTCAAATAATATTCCTTTACGTGCTAAGGGGTATCTAGAGAGTGGGATAGGTTTAATAACTACCCTAACCCTAACGCGTACCCTAACCCTAACCCCTACCCTAACCCTAACACGTACCCTAATACTAACCTGTACCCTAAACCGAGCCCTAACCCTAACACTAACCCTAACCCTAACCCTAACCCATACCCTACGCCGTACCCGCACCCCTCCCCGAACCCGTACCCTAAGCCGTACCCTAAGCCTAACCCTAAGCCTAACCCTAACCCTAGGCTACCCTTGACTGCTTCTGCCTCCAATAGATTTCCTAAGCACTAGTGTTTTAAGGAACAGCTTAAAAAGAGAATCCTAATGTGATTTCTTTATAATGGTTGTGTTCCTTATCTTATCCTAGTGTCTAAACTCTTCTCCATGGCTGGACCCGCAAATAATATTCCTTTACGTGCTAAGGGGTATCTAGAGAGTGGGATAGGTTTAATAACTACCCTAACCCTAACGCATACCCTAACCCTAACCCCTACCCTAACCCTAACACGTACCCTAATCCTAACCCGTAACCTAAACCGAGCCCTAACCCTAACACTAACCCTAACCCTAACCCTAACCCATACCCTACGCCGTACCCGAACCCCTCCCCGTACCCATTCCCCAAGCCGTACCCTAAAGCTAACCCTAAGCCTAACCCTAACCCTAGGCTACCCTTGACTGCTTCTGCCTCCAATAGATTTCCTAAGCACTAGTGTTTTAAGGAACAGCTTAAAAAGAGAATCCTAATGTGATTTCTTTATAATGGGTGTGTTCCTTATCTTATCCTAGTGTCTAAACTCTTCTCCATGGCTGCACCCCCAAATAATATTGCCTTACGTGCTAAGGGGTATCTAGAGAGTTGGATAGGTTTAATAACTACCCTAACCCTAATGCGTACTCTAACCCTAACCCCTACCCTAACACTAACACGTACCCTAATCCTAACCCGTACCCTAAACCGAGCCCTAACCCTAACACTAACACTAACCCTAACCCTAACCCATACCCTACGCCGTACCTGAACCCCTCCCCAAACCCGTACCCAAAGCCATACCCTAAGCCTAACCCTAAGCCTAACACTAACCCTAGGCTACCCTTGACTGCTTCTGCCTCCAATAGATTTCCTAAGCACTAGTGTTTTAAGCAACAGCTTAAAAAGAGAATCCTAATGTGATTTCTTTATAATGGGTGTGTTCCTTATCTTATCCTAGTGTCTAAATTCTTCTCCATGGCTGGAACCCCAAATAATATTCCTTTACGTGCTAAGGGGTATCTAGAGAGTGGGATAGGTTTACTAACTACCCTAACCCTAACGCGTACCCTAACCCTAACCCCTACCCTAAACCTAACACGTACCCTAATCCTAACCGTACCCTAAACCGAGCCCTAACCCTAACACTAACCCTAACCCTAACCCTAACCCATACCCTACGCCGTACCCGAACCCCTCCCCGAACCCATTCCCCAAGCCGTACCCTAAAGCTAACCCTAAGCCTAACCCTAACCCTAGGCTACCCTTGACTGCTTCTGCCTCCAATAGATTTCCTAAGCACTAGTGTTTTAAGGAACAGCTTAAAAAGAGAATCCTAATGTGATTTCTTTATAATGGGTGTGTTCCTTATCTTATCCTAGTGTCTAAACTCTTCTCCATGGCTGCACCCCCAAATAATATTGCCTTACGTGCTAAGGGGTATCTAGAGAGTGGGATAGGTTTAATAACTACCCTAACCCTAATGCGTACTCTAACCCTAACCCCTACCCTAACACTAACACGTACCCTAATCCTAACCCGTACCCTAAACCGAGCCCTAACCCTAACACTAACACTAACCCTAACCCTAACCCATACCCTACGCCGTACCTGAACCCCTCCCCAAACCCGTACTCTAAGCCATACCCTAAGCCTAACCCTAAGCCTAACACTAACCCTAGGCTACCCTTGACTGCTTCTGCCTCCAATAGATTTCCTAAGCACTAGTGTTTTAAGCAACAGCTTAAAAAGAGAATCCTAATGTGATTTCTTTATAATGGGTGTGTTCCTTATCTTATCCTAGTGTCTAAATTCTTCTCCATGGCTGGAACCCCAAATAATATTCCTTTACGTGCTAAGGGGTATCTAGAGAGTGGGATAGGTTTACTAACTACCCTAACCCTAACGCGTACCCTAACCCTAACCCCTACCCTAAACCTAACACGTACCCTAATCCTAACCGTACCCTAAACCGAGCCCTAACCCTAACACTAACCCTAACCCTAACCCTAACCCATACCCTACGCCGTACCCGAAACCCTCCCCGAACCCGTACCCTAAGCCGTACCCTAAGCCTAACCCTAAGCCTAACCCTAACCCTAGGCTACCCTTGACTGCTTCTGCCTCCAATAGATTTCCTAAGCACTAGTGTTTTAGGGAACAGCTTAAAAAGAGAATCCTAATGTGATTTCTTTATAATGGGTGTGTTCCTTATCTTATCCTAGTGTCTAAACTCTTCTCCATGGCTGGACCCTCAAATAATATTCCTTTACGTGCTAAGGGGTATCTAGAGAGTGGGATAGGTTTAATAACTACCCTAACCCTAACGCGTACCCTAACCCTAACCCCTACCCTAACCCTAACACGTACCCTAATCCTAACCCGTACCCTAAACCGAGCCCTAACCCTAACACTAACCCTAACCCTAACCCTAACCCATACCCTACGCCGTACCCGCACCCCTCCCCGAACCCGTAACCTAAGCCGTACCCTAAGCCTAACCCTAAGCCTAACCCTAACCCTAGGCTACCCTTGACTGCTTCTGCCTCCAATAGATTTCCTAAGCACTACTGTTTTAAGGAACAGCTTAAAAAGAGAATCCTAATGTGATTTCTTTATAATGGGTGTGTTCCTCATCTTATCCTAGTGTCTAAACTCTTCTCCATGGCTGCACCCCCAAATAATATTGCCTTACGTGCTAAGGGGTATCTAGAGAGTGGGATAGGTTTAATAACTACCCTAACCCTAATGCGTACTCTAACCCTAACCCCTACCCTAACACTAACACGTACCCTAATCCTAACCCGTACCCTAAACCGAGCCCTAACCCTAACACTAACACTAACCCTAACCCTAACCCATACCCTACGCCGTACCTGAACCCCTCCCCAAACCCGTACCCTAAGCCGTACCCTAAGCCTAACCCTAAGCCTAACACTAACCCTAGGCTACCCTTGACTGCTTCTGCCTCCAATAGATTTCCTAAGCACTAGTGTTTTAAGCAACAGCTTAAAAAGAGAATCCTAATGTGATTTCTTTATAATGGGTGTGTTCCTTATCTTATCCTAGTGTCTAAATTCTTCTCCATGGCTGGAACCCCAAATAATATTCCTTTACGTGCTAAGGGGTATCTAGAGAGTGGGATAGGTTTACTAACTACCCTATCCCTAACGCGTACCCTAACCCTAACCCCTACCCTAAACCTAACACGTACCCTAATCCTAACCGTACCCTAAACCGAGCCCTAACCCTAACACTAACCCTAACCCTAACCCTAACCCATACCCTACGCCGTACCCGAAACCCTCCCCGAACCCGTACCCTAAGCCGTACCCTAAGCCTAACCCTAAGCCTAACCCTAACCCTAGGCTACCCTTGACTGCTTCTGCCTCCAATAGATTTCCTAAGCACTAGTGTTTTAAGGAACAGCTTAAAAAGAGAATCCTAATGTGATTTCTTTATAATGGGTGTGTTCCTTATCTTATCCTAGTGTCTAAACTCTTCTCCATGGCTGGACCCTCAAACAATATTCCTTTACGTGCTAAGGGGTATCTAGAGAGTGGGATAGGTTTAATAACTACCCTAACCCTAACGCGTACCCTAACCCTAACCCCTACCCTAACCCTAACACGTACCCTAATCCTAACCCGTACCCTAAACCGAGCCCTAACCCTAACACTAACCCTAACCCTAACCCTAACCCATACCCTACGCCGTACCCGCACCCCTCCCCGAACCCGTAACCTAAGCCGTACCCTAAGCCTAACCCTAAGCCTAACCCTAACCCTAGGCTACCCTTGACTGCTTCTGCCTCCAATAGATTTCCTAAGCACTACTGTTTTAAGGAACAGCTTAAAAAGATAATCCTAATGTGATTTCTTTATAATGGGTGTGTTCCTTATCTTATCCTAGTGTCTAAACTCTTCTCCATGGCTGCACCCCCAAATAATATTCCCTTACGTGCTAAGGGGTATCTAGAGAGTGGAATAGGTTTAATAACTACCCTAACCCTAACGCGTACCCTAACCCTAACCCCTACCCTAACCCTAACACGTACCCTAATCCTAACCTGTACCCTAAACCGAGCCCTAACCCTAACACTAACCCTAACCCTAACCCTAACCCATACCCTACGCCGTACCCGCACCCCTCCCCGAACCCGTACCCTAAGCCATACCCTAAACCTAACCCTAAGCCTAACCCTAACCCTAGGCTACCCTTGACTGCTTCTGCCTCCAATTGATTTCCTAAGCACTAGTGTTTTAAGGAACAGCTTAAAAAGAGAATCCTAAAGTGATTTCTTTATAATGGGTGTGTTCCTTATCTTATCCTAGTGTCTAAACTCTTCTCCATGGCTGGACCCCCAAATAATATTCCTTTACGTGCTAAGGGGTATCTAGAGAGTGGGATAGGTTTAATAACTACCCTAACCCTAATGCGTACCCTAACCCTAACCCCTACCCTAACCCTAACACGTACCCTAATCCTAACCCGTACCCTAAACCGAGCCCTAACCCTAACACTAACCCTAACCCTAACCCTAACCCATACCCTACGCCGTACCCGAACCCCTCCCCAAACCCGTACCCTAAACCGTACCCTAACCCTAACCCTAAGCCTAACCCTAACCCTAGGCTACCCTTGACTGCTTCTGCCTCCAATAGATTTCCTAAGCACTAGTGCTTTAAGGAACAGCTTAAAAAGAGAATCCTAATGTGATTTCTTTATAATGGGTGTGTTCCTTATCTTATCCTAGTGTCTAAACTATTCTCCATGGCTGGACCCCCAAATAATATTCCCTTACGTGCTAAGGGGTATCTAGAGAGTGGGATAGGTTTAATAACTACCCTAACCCTAACGCGTACCCTAACCCTAGCCCCTACCCTAACCCTAACACGTACCCTAATCCTAACCCGTACCCTAAACCGAGCCCTAACCCTAACACTAACCCTAACCCTAACCCTAAACTATACCCTACGCCGTACCCGCACCCCTCCCCGAACCCGTACCCTAAGCCGTACCCTAAGCCTAACCCTAAGCCTAACCCTAACCCTAGGCTACCCTTGACTGTTTCTGCCTCCAATAGATCTAAGCACTAGTGTTTTAAGGAACAGCTTAAAAAGAGTATCCTAATGTGATTTCTTTATAATGGGTGTGTTCCTAATCTTATCCTAGTGTCTAAACTCTTCTCCATGGCTGGACCCCCAAATAATATTCACTTACGTGCTAAGGGGTATCTAGAGAGTGGGATAGGTTTAATAACTACCCTAACCCTAACGCGTACCCTAACCCTAACCCCTACCCTAACCCTAACACGTACCCTAATCCTAACCCGTACCCTAAACCGAGCCCTAACCCTAACACTAACCCTAACCCTAACCCTAACCCATACCCTACGCCGTACCAGAACCCCTCCCCGAACCCGTACCCTAAGCCGTACCCTAACCCTAACCCTAAGCCTAACCCTAACCCTAGGCTACCCTTGACTGCTTCTGCCTCCAATAGATTTCCTAAGTACTAGTGTTTTAAGGAACAGCTTAAAAAGAGAATCCTAATGTGATTTCTTTATAATGGGTGTGTTCCTTATCTTATCCTAGTGTCTAGACTCTTCTCCATGCCTGGACCCCCAATAATATTCCTTTACGTGCTAAGGGGTATCTAGAGAGTGCGATAGGTTTAATAACTACCCTAACCCTAACGCGTACCCTAACCGTAACCCCTACCATAACCCTAACACGTACCCTAAACCGAACCCGTACCCTAAACCGAGCCCTAACCCTAACACTAACCCTAACCCTAACCCTAACCCATACCCTACGCCGTACCCGAACCCCTCCCCGAACCCGTACCCTAAACCGTACCCTAAGCCTAACCCTAAGTCAAACCCTAACCCTAGGCTACCCTTGACTGCTTCTGCCTCCAATAGATTTCCTAAGCAGTAGTGTTTTAAGGAACAGCTTAAAAAGAGAATCCTAATGTGATTTCTTTATAATGGGTGTGTTCCTTATCTTATCATAGTGTCTAAACTCTTCTCCATGGCTGGACCCCCAAATAATATTCCCTTACGTGATAAGGGGTATCTAGAGAGTGGGATAGGTTTAATAACTACCCTAACCCTAACGCGTACCCTAACCCTAACCCTAACCCCTACCCTAACCCTAACACGTACCCTAATCCTAACCCGTACCCTAAACCGAGCCCTAACCCTAACCCTAACCCTAACCCTAAGCCGTACCCTAACCCTAACCCTAAGCCTAACCCTTACCCTAGGCTACCCTTGACTGCTTCTGCCTCCAATTGATTTCCTAAGCAGTAGTGTTTTAAGGAACAGCTTAAAAAGAGAATCCTAATGTGATTTCTTTATAATGGGTGTGTTCCTTATTTATCCTAGTGTCTAAACTCTTCTCCATGGCTGGACCCCCAAATAATATTCCTTTACGTGCTAAGGGGTATCTAGAGAATGGGATAGGTTTAATAACTACCCTAACCCTAACGCGTACCCTAACCCTAACCCCTAACCTAACCCTAACGCGTACCCTAACCGTAACCACTACCCTAACCCTAACATGTACCCTAATCCGAACCCGTACCCTAAACCGAGCCCTAACCCTAACACTAACCCTAACCCTAACCCTAACCCATACCCTACGCCGTACCCGAAACCCTCCCCGAACCCGTACCCTAAACCGTACCCTAACCCTAACCCTAAGCCTAACCCAAACCCTAGGCTACCCTTGACTGCTTCTGCCTCCAATTGATTTCCTAAGCACTAGTGCTTTAAGGAACAGCTTAAAAAGAGAATCCTAATGTGATTTCTTTATAATGGGTGTGTTCCTTATCTTATCCTAGTGTCTAAACTCTTCTCCATGGCTGGACCCCCAAATAATATTCCTTTACGTGCTAAGGGGGAGCTAGAGAGTGGGATAGGTTTACTAACTACCCTAGCCCTAACGCGTAACCTAACCCTAACCCCTACCCTAACCCTAACACGTACCCTAATCCTAACCCGTACCCTAAACCGAGCCCTAACCCTAACACTAACCCAAACCCTAACCCTAACCCATACCCTACGCCGTACACGAACACCTCCCCGAACCCATACCCCAAGCCGTACCCTAACCCTAACCCTAAGCCTAACCCTAACCCTAGGCTACCCTTGACTGCTTCTGCCTCCAATAGATTTCCTAAGCACTAGTGTTTTAAGGAACAGCTTAAAAAGAGAATCCTAAAGTGATTTCTTTATAATGGGTGTGTTCCTTATCTTATCCTAGTGTCTAAACTCTTCTGCATGGCTGGACCCCCAAATAATATTCCTTTACGTGCTAAGGGGTATCTAGAGAGTGGGATAGGTTTAATAACTACCCTAACCCTAATGCGTACCCTAACCCTAACCCCTACCCTAACCCTAACACGTACCCTAATCCTAACCCGTACCCTAAACCGAGCCCTAACCCTAACACTAACCCTAACCCTAACCCATACCCTACGCCGTACCCGAAACCCTCCCCGAACCCGTACCCTAAGCCGTACCCTAAGCCTAACCCTAAGCCTAACCTTACCGTAGGCTACCCTTGACTGCTTCTGCCTCCAATAGATTTCCTAAGCACTAGTGTTTTAAGGAACAGCTTAAAAAGAGAATCCTAATGTGATTTCTTTATAATGGGTGTGTTCCTTATCTTATCCTAGTGTCTAAACTCTTCTCCATGGCTGCACCCCCAAATAATATTGCCTTACGTGCTAAGGGGTATCTAGAGAGTGGGATAGGTTTAATAACTACCCTAACCCTAATGCGTACTCTAACCCTAACCCCTAACCTAACACTAACACGTACCCTAATCCTAACCCGTACCCTAAACCGAGCCCTAACCCTAACACTAACACTAACCCTAACCCTAACCCATACCCTACGCCGTACCTGAACCCCTCCCAAAACCCGTACCCTAAGCCGTACCCTAAGCCTAACCCTAAGCCTAACACTAACCCTAGGCTACCCTTGACTGCTTCTGCCTCCAATAGATTTCCTAAGCACTAGTGTTTTAAGCAACAGCTTAAAAAGAGAATCCTAATGTGATTTCTTTATAATGGGTGTGTTCCTTATCTTATCGTAGTGTCTAAATTCTTCTCCATGGCTGGAACCCCAAATAATATTCCTTTACGTGCTAAGGGGTATCTAGAGAGTGGGATAGGTTTACTAACTACCCTAACCCTAACGCGTACCCTAACCCTAACCCCTACCCTAAACCTAACACGTACCCTAATCCTAACCGTACCCTAAACCGAGCCCTAACCCTAACACTAATCCTAACCCTAACCCTAACCCATACCCTACGCCGTACCCGAAACCCTCCCCGAACCCGTACCCTAAGCCGTACCCTAAGCCTAACCCTAAGCCTAACCCTAACCCTACGCTACCCTTGACTGCTTCTGCCTCCAATAGATTTCCTAAGCACTAGTGTTTTAAGGAACAGCTTAAAAAGAGAATCCTAATGTGATTTCTTTATAATGTGTGTGTTCCTTATCTTATCCTAGTGTCTAAACTCTTCTCCATGGCTGGACCCTCAAATAATATTCCTTTACGTGCTAAGGGGTATCTAGAGAGTGGGATAGGTTTAATAACTACCCTAACCCTAACGCGTACCCTAACCCTAACCCCTACCCTAACCCTAACACGTACCCTAATACTAACCTGTACCCTAAACCGAGCCCTAACCCTAACACTAACCCTAACCCTAACCCTAACCCATACCCTACGCCGTACCCGCACCCCTCCCCGAACCCGTACCCTAAGCCGTACCCTAAGCCTAACCCTAAGCCTAACCCTAACCCTAGGCTACCCTTGACTGCTTCTGCCTCCAATAGATTTCCTAAGCACTAGTGTTTTAAGGAACAGCTTAAAAAGAGAATCCTAAAGTGATTTCTTTATAATGGTTGTGTTCCTTATCTTATCCTAGTGTCTAAACTCTTCTCCATGGCTGGACGCCCAAATAATATTCCTTTACGTGCTAAGGGGTATCTAGAGAGTGGGATAGGTTTAATAACTACCCTAACCCTAACGCATACCCTAACCCTAACCCCTACCCTAACCCTAACACGTACCCTAATCCTAACCCGTACCCTAAACCGAGCCCTAACCCTAACACTAACCCTAACCCTAACCCTAACCCATACCCTACGCCGTACACGAACCCCTCCCCGAACCCATTCCCCAAGCCGTACCCTAAACCTAACCCTAAGCCTAACCCTAACCCTAGGCTACCCTTGACTGCTTCTGCCTCCAATAGATTTCCTAAGCACTAGTGTTTTAAGGAACAGCTTAAAAAGAGAATCCTAATGTGATTTCTTTATAATGGGTGTGTTCCTTATCTTATCCTAGTGTCTAAACTCTTCTCCATGGCTGCACCCCCAAATAATATTGCCTTACGTGCTAAGGGGTATCTAGAGAGTGGGATAGGTTTAATAACTACCCTAACCCTAATGCGTACTCTAACCCTAACCCCTACCCTAACACTAACACGTACCCTAATCCTAACCCGTAACCTAAACCGAGCCCTAACCCTAACACTAACACTAACCCTAACCCTAACCCATACCCTACGCCGTACCTGAACCCCTCCCCAAACCCGTACCCTAAGCCGTACCCTAAGCCTAACCCTAAGCCTAACACTAACCCTAGGCTACCCTTGACTGCTTCTGCCTCCAATAGATTTCCTAAGCACTAGTGTTTTAAGCAACAGCTTAAAAAGAGAATCCTAATGTGATTTCTTTATAATGGGTGTGTTCCTTATCTTATCCTAGTGTCTAAATTCTTCTCCATGGCTGGAACCCCAAATAATATTCCTTTACGTGCTAAGGGGTATCTAGAGAGTGGGATAGGTTTACTAACTACCCTATCCCTAACGCGTACCCTAACCCTAACCCCTACCCTAAACCTAACACGTACCCTAATCCTAACCGTACCCTAAACCGAGCCCTAACCCTAACACTAACCCTAACCCTAACCCTAACCCATACCCTACGCCGTACCCGAAACCCTCCCCGAACCCGTACCCTAAGCCGTACCCTAAGCCTAACCCTAAGCCTAACCCTAACCCTAGGCTACCCTTGACTGCTTCTGCCTCCAATAGATTTCCTAAGCACTAGTGTTTTAAGGAACAGCTTAAAAAGAGAATCCTAATGTGATTTCTTTATAATGGGTGTGTTCCTTATCTTATCCTAGTGTCTAAACTCTTCTCCATGGCTGGACCCCCAAAAAATATTCACTTACGTGCTAAGGGGTATCTAGAGAGTGGGATAGGTTTTATAACTACCCTAACCCTAACGCGTACCCTAACCCTAACCCCTACCCTAACCCTAACACGTACCCTAATCCTAACCCGTACCCTAAACCGAGCCCTAACCCTAACACTAACCCTAACCCTAACCCTAACCCATACCCTACGCCGTACCAGAACCCCTCCCCGAACCCGTACCCTAAGCCGTACCCTAACCCTAACCCTAAGCCTAACCCTAACCCTAGGCTACCCTTGACTGCTTCTGCCTCCAATAGATTTCCTAAGTACTAGTGTTTTAAGGAACAGCTTAAAAAGAGAATCCTAATGTGATTTCTTTATAATGGGTGTGTTCCTTATCTTATCCTAGTGTCTAGACTCTTCTCCATGACTGGACCCCCAATAATATTCCTTTACGTGCTAAGGGGTATCTAGAGAGTGCGATAGGTTTAATAACTACCCTAACCCTAACGCGTACCCTAATCGTAACCCCTACCATAACACTAACACGTACCCTAATCCGAACCCGTACCCTAAACCGAGCCCTAACCCTAACACTAACCCTAACCCTAACCCTAACCCATACCCTACGCCGTACCCGAACCCCTCCCCGAACCCGTACCCTAAACCGTACCCTAAGCCTAACCCTAAGTCTAACCCTAAGCCTAGGCTACCCTTGACTGCTTCTGCCTCCAATAGATTTCCTAAGCAGTAGTGTTTTAAGGAACAGCTTAAAAAGAGAATCCTAATGTGATTTCTTTATAATGGTTGTGTTCCTTATCTTATCATAGTGTCTAAACTCTTCTCCATGGCTGGACCCCCAAATAATATTCCCTTACGTGATAAGGGGTATCTAGAGAGTGGGATAGGTTTAATAACTACCCTAACCCTAACGCGTACCCTAACCCTAACCCTAACCCCTACCCTAACCCTAACACGTACCCTAATCCTAACCCGTACCCTAAACCGAGCCCTAACCCTAACCCTAACCCTAACCCTAAGCCGTACCCTAACCCTAACCCTAAGCCTAACCCTTACCCTAGGCTACCCTTGACTGCTTCTGCCTCCAATTGATTTCCTAAGCAGTAGTGTTTTAAGGAACAGCTTAAAAAGAGAATCCTAATGTGATTTCTTTATAATGGGTGTGTTCCTTATTTATCCTAGTGTCTAAACTCTTCTCCATGGCTGGACCCCCAAATAATATTCCTTTACGTGCTAAGGGGTATCTAGAGAATGGGATAGGTTTAATAACTACCCTAACCCTAACGCGTACCCTAACCCTAACCCCTAACCTAACCCTAACGCGTACCCTAACCGTAACCACTACCCTAACCCTAACATGTACCCTAATCCGAACCCGTACCCTAAACCGAGCCCTAACCCTAACACTAACCCTAACCCTAACCCTAACCCATACCCTACGCCGTACCCGAAACCCTCCCCGAACCCGTACCCTAAACCGTACCCTAACCCTAACCCTAAGCCTAACCCAAACCCTAGGCTACCCTTGACTGCTTCTGCCTCCAATTGATTTCCTAAGCACTAGTGCTTTAAGGAACAGCTTAAAAAGAGAATCCTAATGTGATTTCTTTATAATGGGTGTGTTCCTTATCTTATCCTAGTGTCTAAACTCTTCTCCATGGCTGGACCCCCAAATAATATTCCTTTACGTGCTAAGGGGGAGCTAGAGAGTGGGATAGGTTTACTAACTACCCTAGCCCTAACGCGTAACCTAACCCTAACCCCTACCCTAACCCTAACACGTACCCTAATCCTAACCCGTACTCTAAACCGAGCCCTAACCCTAACACTAACCCTAACCCTAACCCTAACCCATACCGTACGCCATACCCGCACCCCTCCCCGAACCCGTACCCTAAGCCGTACCCTAAGCCGAACCCTAAGCCTAACCCTAACCCTAGGCTACCCTTGACTGCTTCTGCCTCCAATAGATTTCCTAAGCACTAGTGTTTTAAGGAACAGCTTAAAAAGAGAATCCTAATGTGATTTCTTTATAATGGGTGTGTTCCTTATCTTATCCTAGTGCCTAAACTCTTCTCCATGGCTGGACCCCCAAATAATACTCCTTTACGTGCTAAGGGGTATCTAGAGAGTGGGATAGGTTTACTAACTACCCTAACCCTAACGCGTACCCTAACCCTAACCCCTACCCTAAACCTAACACGTACCCTAATCCTAACCGTACCCTAAACCGAGCCCTAACCCTAACACTAACCCTAACCCTAACCCTAACCCATACCCTATGTCGTACCCGAAACCCTCCCCGAACCCGTACCCTAAGCCGTACCCTAAGCCTAACCCTAAGCCTAACCCTAACCCTACGCTACCCTTGACTGCTTCTGCCTCCAATAGATTTCCTAAGCACTAGTGTTTTAAGGAACAGCTTAAAAAGAGAATCCTAATGTGATTTCTTTATAATGGGTGTGTTCCTTATCTTATCCTAGTGTCTAAACTCTTCTCCATGGCTGGACCCTCAAATAATATTCCTTTACGTGCTAAGGAGTATCTAGAGAGTGGGATAGGTTTAATAACTACCCTAACCCTAACGCGTACCCTAACCCTAACCCCTACCCTAACCCTAACACGTACCCTAATCCTAACCCGTACCCTAAACCGAGCCCTAACCCTAACACTAACCCTAACCCTAACCCTAACCCATACCCTACGCCGTACCCGCACCCCTCCCCGAACCCGTAACCTAAGCCGTACCCTAAGCCTAACCCTAAGCCTAACCCTAACCCTAGGCTACCCTTGACTGCTTCTGCCTCCAATAGATTTCCTAAGCACTACTGTTTTAAGGAACAGCTTAAAAAGAGAATCCTAATGTGATTTCTTTATAATGGGTGTGTTCCTTATCTTATCCTAGTGTCTAAACTCTTCTCCATGGCTGCACCCCCAAATAATATTCCCTTACGTGCTAAGGGGTATCTAGAGAGTGGGATAGGTTTAATAACTACCCTAACCCTAACGCGTACCCTAACCCTAACCCCTACCCTAACCCTAACACGTACCCTAATCCTAACCTGTACCCTAAACCGAGCCCTAACCCTAACACTAACCCTAAACCTAACCCTAACCCATACCCTACGCCGTACCCGCACCCCTCCCCGAACCCGTACCCTAAGCCATATCCTAAACCTAACCCTAAGCCTAACCCTAACCCTAGGCTACCCTTGACTGCTTCTGCCTCCAATTGATTTCCTAAGCAGTAGTGTTTTAAGGAACAGCTTAAAAAGAGAATCCTAATGTGATTTCTTTATAATGGGTGTGTTCCTTATCTTATCCTAGTGTCTAAACTCTTCTCCATGGCTGGACCCCCAAATAATATTCCTTTACGTGCTAAGGGGGAGCTAGAGAGTGGGATAGGTTTACTAACTACCCTAGCCCTAACGCGTAACCTAACCCTAACCCCTACCCTAACCCTAACACGTACCCTAATCCTAACCCGTACCCTAAACCGAGCCCTAACCCTAACACTAACCCAAACCCTAACCCTAACCCATACCCTACGCCGTACACGAACACCTCCCCGAACCCATACCCCAAGCCGTACCCTAACCCTAACCCTAAGCCTAACCCTAACCCTAGGCTACCCTTGACTGCTTCTGCCTCCAATAGATTTCCTAAGCACTAGTGTTTTAAGGAACAGCTTAAAAAGAGAATCCTAAAGTGATTTCTTTATAATGGGTGTGTTCCTTATCTTATCCTAGTGTCTAAACTCTTCTCCATGGCTGGAACCCCAAATAATATTCCTTTACGTGCTGAGGGGTATCTAGAGAGTGGGATAGGTTTAATAACTACCCTAACCCTAACGCGTACCCTAACCCTAACCCCTACCCTAACCCTAACACGTACCCTAATCCTAACCCGTACCCTAAACCGAGACCTAACCGTAACACTAACCCTAACCCTAACCCTAACCCATACCCTACGCCGTACCCAAAACCCTCCCCGAACCCGTACCCTAAGCCGTACCCTAAGCCTAACCCTAAGCCTAACCCTAACCCTAGGCTACCCTTGACTGCTTCTGCCTCCAATAGATTTCCTAAGCACTAGTGTTTTAAGGAACAGCTTAAAAAGAGAATCCTAATGTGATTTCTTTATAATGTGTGTGTTCCTTATCTTATCCTAGTGTCTAAACTCTTCTCCATGGCTGCACCCCCAAATAATATTGCCTTACGTGCTAAGGGGTATCTAGAGAGTGGGATAGGTTTAATAACTACCCTAACCCTAATGCGTACTCTAACCCTAACCCCTACCCTAACACTAACACGTACCCTAATCCTAACCCGTACCCTAAACCGAGCCCTAACCCTAACACTAACACTAACCCTAACCCTAACCCATACCCTACGCCGTACCTGAACCCCTCCCCAAACCCGTACCCTAAGCCATACCCTAAGCCTAACCCTAAGCCTAACACTAACCCTAGGCTACCCTTGACTGCTTCTGCCTCCAATAGATTTCCTAAGCACTAGTGTTTTAAGCAACAGCTTAAAAAGAGAATCCTAATGTGATTTCTTTATAATGGGTGTGTTCCTTATCTTATCCTAGTGTCTAAATTCTTCTCCATGGCTGGAACCCCAAATAATATTCCTTTACGTGCTAAGGGGTATCTAGAGAGTGGGATAGGTTTACTAACTACCCTAACCCTAACGCGTACACTAACCCTAACCCCTACCCTAAACCTAACACGTACCCTAATCCTAACCGTACCCTAAACCGAGCCCTAACCCTAACACTAACCCTAACCCTAACCCTAACCCAT
Source organism: Balaenoptera borealis (assembly GCF_965194805.1). NCBI lineage: Eukaryota > Metazoa > Chordata > Mammalia > Artiodactyla > Balaenopteridae > Balaenoptera > Balaenoptera borealis. Next base: position 100,470 of record NW_028123579.1, read on the forward strand.
ACCCTACGCCGTACCCGAAACCTTCCCCGAACCCGTACCCTAAGCCGTACCCTAAGCCTAACCCTAAGCCTAACCCTAACCCTAGGCTACCCTTGACTGCTTCTGCCTCCAATAGATTTCCTAAGCACTAGTGTTTTAGGGAACAGCTTAAAAAGAGAATCCTAATGTGATTTCTTTATAATGGGTGTGTTCCTTATCTTATCCTAGTGTCTAAACTCTTCTCCATGGCTGGACCCTCAAATAATATTCCTTTACGTGCTAAGGGGTATCTAGAGAGTGGGATAGGTTTAATAACTACCCTAACCCTAACGCGTACCCTAACCCTAACCCCTACCCTAACCCTAACACGTACCCTAATCCTAACCCGTACCCTAAACCGAGCCCTAACCCTAACACTAACCCTAACCCTAACCCTAACCCATACCCTACGCCGTACCCGCACCCCTCCCCGAACCCGTAACCTAAGCCGTACCCTAAGCCTAACCCTAAGCCTAACCCTAACCCTAGGCTACCCTTGACTGCTTCTGCCTCCAATAGATTTCCTAAGCACTACTGTTTTAAGGAACAGCTTAAAAAGAGAATCCTAATGTGATTTCTTTATAATGGGTGTGTTCCTCATCTTATCCTAGTGTCTAAACTCTTCTCCATAGCTGCACCCCCAAATAATATTCCCTTTCGTGCTAAGGGGTATCTAGAGAGTGGAATAGGTTTAATAACTACCCTAACCCTAACGCGTACCCTAACCCTAACCCCTACCCTAACCCTAACACGTACCCTAATCCTAACCTGTACCCTAAACCGAGCCCTAACCCTAACACTAACCCTAACCCTAACCCTAACCCATACCCTACGCCGTACCCGCACCCCTCCCCGAACCCGTACCCTAAGCCATACCCTAAACCTAACCCTAAGCCTAACCCTAACCCTAGGCTACCCTTGACTGCTTCTGCCTCCAATTGATTTCCTAAGCACTAGTGTTTTAAGGAACAGCTTAAAAAGAGAATCCTAATGTGATTTCTTTATAATGGGTGTGTTCCTTATCTTATCCTAGTGTCTAAACTCTTCTCCATGGCTGGACCCCCAAATAATATTCCTTTACGTGCTAAGGGGGAGCTAGAGAGTGGGATAGGTTTACTAACTACCCTAGCCCTAACGCGTAACCTAACCCTAACCCCTACCCTAACCCTAACACGTACCCTAATCCTAACCGTACCCTAAACCGAGCCCTAACCCTAACACTAACCCTAACCCTAACCCTAACCCATACCCTACGCCGTACCCGAAACCCTCCCCGAACCCGTACCCTAAGCCGTACCCTAAGCCTAACCCTAAGCCTAACCCTAACCCTACGCTACCCTTGACTGCTTCTGCCTCCAATAGATTTCCTAAGCACTAGTGTTTTAAGGAACAGCTTAAAAAGAGAATCCTAATGTGATTTCTTTATAATGTGTGTGTTCCTTATCTTATCCTAGTGTCTAAACTCTTCTCCATGGCTGGACCCTCAAATAATATTCCTTTACGTGCTAAGGGGTATCTAGAGAGTGGGATAGGTTTAATAACTACCCTAACCCTAACGCGTACCCTAACCCTAACCCCTACCCTAACCCTAACACGTACCCTAATACTAACCTGTACCCTAAACCGAGCCCTAACCCTAACACTAACCCTAACCCTAACCCTAACCCATACCCTACGCCATACCCGCACCCCTCCCCGAACCCGTACCCTAAGCCGTACCCTAAGCCTAACCCTAAGCCTAACCCTAACCCTAGGCTACCCTTGACTGCTTCTGCCTCCAATAGATTTCCTAAGCACTAGTGTTTTAAGGAACAGCTTAAAAAGAGAATCCTAATGTGATTTCTTTATAATGGTTGTGTTCCTTATCTTATCCTAGTGTCTAAACTCTTCTCCATGGCTGGACGCCCAAATAATATTCCTTTACGTGCTAAGGGGTATCTAGAGAGTGGGATAGGTTTAATAACTACCCTAACCCTAACGCATACCCTAACCCTAACCCCTACCCTAACCCTAACACGTACCCTAATCCTAACCCGTACCCTAAACCGAGCCCTAACCCTAACACTAACCCTAACCCTAACCCTAACCCATACCCTACGCCGTACCCGAACCCCTCCCCGAACCCATTCCCCAAGCCGTACCCTAAACCTAACCCTAAGCCTAACCCTAACCCTAGGCTACCCTTGACTGCTTCTGCCTCCAATAGATTTCCTAAGCACTAGTGTTTTAAGGAACAGCTTAAAAAGAGAATCCTAATGTGATTTCTTTATAATGGGTGTGTTCCTTATCTTATCCTAGTGTCTAAACTCTTCTCCATGGCTGCACCCCCAAATAATATTGCCTTACGTGCTAAGGGGTATCTAGAGAGTGGGATAGGTTTAATAACTACCCTAACCCTAATGCGTACTCTAACCATAACCCCTACCCTAACACTAACACGTACCCTAATCCTAACCCGTACCCTAAACCGAGCCCTAACCCTAACACTAACACTAACCCTAACCCTAACCCATACCCTACGCCGTACCTGAACCCCTCCCCAAACCCGTACCCTAAGCCGTACCCTAAGCCTAACCCTAAGCCTAACACTAACCCTAGGCTACCCTTGACTGCTTCTGCCTCCAATAGATTTCCTAAGCACTAGTGTTTTAAGCAACAGCTTAAAAAGAGAATCCTAATGTGATTTCTTTATAATGGGTGTGTTCCTTATCTTATCCTAGTGTCTAAATTCTTCTCCATGGCTGGAACCCCAAATAATATTCCTTTACGTGCTAAGGGGTATCTAGAGAGTGGGATAGGTTTACTAACTACCCTATCCCTAACGCGTACCCTAACCCTAACCCCTACCCTAAACCTAACACGTACCCTAATCCTAACCGTACCCTAAACCGAGCCCTAACCCTAACACTAACCCTAACCCTAACCCTAACCCATACCCTACGCCGTACCCGAAACCCTCCCCGAACCCGTACCCTAAGCCGTACCCTAAGCCTAACCCTAAGCCTAACCCTAACCCTAGGCTACCCTTGACTGCTTCTGCCTCCAATCGATTTCCTAAGCACTAGTGTTTTAAGGAACAGCTTAAAAAGAGAATCCTAATGTGATTTCTTTATAATGGGTGTGTTCCTTATCTTATCCTAGTGTCTAAACTCTTCTCCATGGCTGGACCCCCAAAAAATATTCACTTACGTGCTAAGGGGTATCTAGAGAGTGGGATAGGTTTTATAACTACCCTAACCCTAACGCGTACCCTAACCCTAACCCCTACCCTAACCCTAACACGTACCTTAATCCTAACCCGTACCCTAAACCGAGCCCTAACCCTAACACTAACCCTAACCCTAACCCTAACCTATACCCTACGCCGTACCCGCACCCCTCCCCGAACCCGTACCCTAAGCCGTACCCTAAGCCTAACCCTAAGCCTAACCCTAACCCTAGGCTACCCTTGACTGTTTCTGCCTCCAATAGATCTAAGCACTAGTGTTTTAAGGAACAGCTTAAAAAGAGTATCCTAATGTGATTTCTTTATAATGGGTGTGTTCCTAATCTTATCCTAGTGTCTAAACTCTTCTCCATGGCTGGACCCCCAAATAATATTCACTTACGTGCTAAGGGGTATCTAGAGAGTGGGATAGGTTTAATAACTACCCTAACCCTAACGCGTACCCTAACCCTAACCCCTACCCTAACCCTAACACGTACCCTAATCCTAACCCGTACCCTAAACCGAGCCCTAACCCTAACACTAACCCTAACCCTAACCCTAACCCATACCCTACGCCGTACCCGAACCCCTCCCCGAACCCGTACCCTAAGCCGTACCCTAACCCTAACCCTAAGCCTAACCCTAACCCTAGGCTACCCTTGACTGCTTCTGCCTCCAATAGATTTCCTAAGTACTAGTGTTTTAAGGAACAGCTTAAAAAGAGAATCCTAATGTGATTTCTTTATAATGGGTGTGTTCCTTATCTTATCCTAGTGTCTAGACTCTTCTCCATGCCTGGACCCCCAATAATATTCCTTTACGTGCTAAGGGGTATCTAGAGAGTGCGATAGGTTTAATAACTACCCTAACCCTAACGCGTACCCTAACCGTAACCCCTACCATAACCCTAACACGTACCCTAAACCGAACCCGTACCCTAAACCGAGCCCTAACCCTAACACTAACCCTAACCCTAACCCTAACCCATACCCTACGCCGTACCCGAACCCCTCCCCGAACCCGTACCCTAAACCGTACCCTAAGCCTAACCCTAAGTCAAACCCTAACCCTAGGCTACCCTTGACTGCTTCTGCCTCCAATAGATTTCCTAAGCAGTAGTGTTTTAAGGAACAGCTTAAAAAGAGAATCCTAATGTGATTTCTTTATAATGGGTGTGTTCCTTATCTTATCATAGTGTCTAAACTCTTCTCCATGGCTGGACCCCCAAATAATATTCCCTTACGTGATAAGGGGTATCTAGAGAGTGGGATAGGTTTAATAACTACCCTAACCCTAACGCGTACCCTAACCCTAACCCTAACCCCTACCCTAACCCTAACACGTACCCTAATCCTAACCCGTACCCTAAACCGAGCCCTAACCCTAACCCTAACCCTAACCCTAAGCCGTACCCTAACCCTAACCCTAAGCCTAACCCTTACCCTAGGCTACCCTTGACTGCTTCTGCCTCCAATTGATTTCCTAAGCAGTAGTGTTTTAAGGAACAGCTTAAAAAGAGAATCCTAATGTGATTTCTTTATAATGGGTGTGTTCCTTATTTATCCTAGTGTCTAAACTCTTCTCCATGGCTGGACCCCCAAATAATATTCCTTTACGTGCTAAGGGGTATCTAGAGAATGGGATAGGTTTAATAACTACCCTAACCCTAACGCGTACCCTAACCCTAACCCCTAACCTAACCCTAACGCGTACCCTAACCGTAACCACTACCCTAACCCTAACATGTACCCTAATCCGAACCCGTACCCTAAACCGAGCCCTAACCCTAACACTAACCCTAACCCTAACCCTAACCCATACCCTACGCCGTACCCGAAACCCTCCCTGAACCCGTACCCTAAACCGTACCCTAACCCTAACCCTAAGCCTAACCCAAACCCTAGGCTACCCTTGACTGCTTCTGCCTCCAGTTGATTTCCTAAGCACTAGTGCTTTAAGGAACAGCTTAAAAAGAGAATCCTAATGTGATTTCTTTATAATGGGTGTGTTCCTTATCTTATCCTAGTGTCTAAACTCTTCTCCATGGCTGGACCCCCAAATAATATTCCTTTACGTGCTAAGGGGGAGCTAGAGAGTGGGATAGGTTTACTAACTACCCTAGCCCTAACGCGTAACCTAACCCTAACCCCTACCCTAACCCTAACACGTACCCTAATCCTAACCCGTACCCTAAACCGAGCCCTAACCCTAACACTAACCCAAACTCTAACCCTAACCCATACCCTACGCCGTACACGAACACCTCCCCGAACCCATACCCCAAGCCGTACCCTAACCCTAACCCTAAGCCTAACCCTAACCCTAGGCTACCCTTGACTGCTTCTGCCTCCAATAGATTTCCTAAGCACTAGTGTTTTAAGGAACAGCTTAAAAAGAGAATCCTAAAGTGATTTCTTTATAATGGGTGTGTTCCTTATCTTATCCTAGTGTCTAAACTCTTCTGCATGGCTGGACCCCCAAATAATATTCCTTTACGTGCTAAGGGGTATCTAGAGAGTGGGATAGGTTTAATAACTACCCTAACCCTAATGCGTACCCTAACCCTAACCCCTACCCTAACCCTAACACGTACCCTAATCCTAACCCGTACCCTAAACCGAGCCCTAACCCTAACACTAACCCTAACCCTAACCCATACCCTACGCCGTACCCGAAACCCTCCCCGAACCCGTACCCTAAGCCGTACCCTAAGCCTAACCCTAAGCCTAACCTTACCCTAGGCTACCCTTGACTGCTTCTGCCTCCAATAGATTTCCTAAGCACTAGTGTTTTAAGGAACAGCTTAAAAAGAGAATCCTAATGTGATTTCTTTATAATAGGTGTGTTCCTTATCTTATCCTAGTGTCTAAACTCTTCTCGATGGCTGCACCCCCAAATAATATTGCCTTACGTGCTAAGGGGTATCTAGAGAGTGGGATAGGTTTAATAACTACCCTAACCCTAATGCGTACTCTAACCCTAACCCCTAACCTAACACTAACACGTACCCTAATCCTAACCCGTACCCTAAACCGAGCCCTAACCCTAACACTAACACTAACCCTAACCCTAACCCATACCCTACGCCGTACCTGAACCCCTCCCCAAACCCGTACCCTAAGCCGTACCCTAAGCCTAACCCTAAGCCTAACACTAACCCTAGGCTACCCTTGACTGCTTCTGCCTCCAATAGATTTCCTAAGCACTAGTGTTTTAAGCAACAGCTTAAAAAGAGAATCCTAATGTGATTTCTTTATAATGGGTGTGTTCCTTATCTTATCCTAGTGTCTAAACTCTTCTCCATGGCTGGACCCCCAAATAATATTCACTTACGTGCTAAGGGGTATCTAGAGAGTGGGATAGGTTTAATAACTACCCTAACCCTAACGCGTACCCTAACCCTAACCCCTACCCTAACCCTAACACGTACCCTAATCCTAACCCGTACCCTAAACCGAGCCCTAACCCTAACACTAACCCTAACCCTAACCCTAACCCATACCCTACGCCGTACCAGAACCCCTCCCCGAACCCGTACCCTAAGCCGTACCCTAACCCTAACCCTAAGCCTAACCCTAACCCTAGGCTACCCTTGACTGCTTCTGCCTCCAATAGATTTCCTAAGTACTAGTGTTTTAAGGAACAGCTTAAAAAGAGAATCCTAATGTGATTTCTTTATAATGGGTGTGTTCCTTATCTTATCCTAGTGTCTAGACTCTTCTCCATGCCTGGACCCCCAATAATATTCCTTTACGTGCTAAGGGGTATCTAGAGAGTGCGATAGGTTTAATAACTACCCTAACCCTAACGCGTACCCTAACCGTAACCCCTACCATAACCCTAACACGTACCCTAAACCGAACCCGTACCCTAAACCGAGCCCTAACCCTAACACTAACCCTAACCCTAACCCTAACCCATACCCTACGCCGTACCCGAACCCCTCCCCGAACCCGTACCCTAAACCGTACCCTAAGCCTAACCCTAAGTCAAACCCTAACCCTAGGCTACCCTTGACTGCTTCTGCCTCCAATAGATTTCCTAAGCAGTAGTGTTTTAAGGAACAGCTTAAAAAGAGAATCCTAATGTGATTTCTTTATAATGGGTGTGTTCCTTATCTTATCATAGTGTCTAAACTCTTCTCCATGGCTGGACCCCCAAATAATATTCCCTTACGTGATAAGGGGTATCTAGAGAGTGGGATAGGTTTACTAACTACCCTAACCCTAACGCGTACCCTAACCCTAACCCCTACCCTAACCCTAACACGTACCCTAATCCTAACCCGTACCCTAAACCGAGCCCTAACCCTAACCCTAACCCTAACCCTAAGCCGTACCCTAACCCTAACCCTAAGCCTAACCCTTACCCTAGGCTACCCTTGACTGCTTCTGCCTCCAATTGATTTCCTAAGCAGTAGTGTTTTAAGGAACAGCTTAAAAAGAGAATCCTAATGTGATTTCTTTATAATGGGTGTGTTCCTTATTTATCCTAGTGTCTAAACTCTTCTCCATGGCTGGACCCCCAAATAATATTCCTTTACGTGCTAAGGGGTATCTAGAGAATGGGATAGGTTTAATAACTACCCTAACCCTAACGCGTACCCTAACCCTAACCCCTAACCTAACCCTAACGCGTACCCTAACCGTAACCACTACCCTAACCCTAACATGTACCCTAATCCGAACCCGTACCCTAAACCGAGCCCTAACCCTAACACTAACCCTAACCCTAACCCTAACCCATACCCTACGCCGTACCCGAAACCCTCCCCGAACCCGTACCCTAAACCGTACCCTAACCCTAACCCTAAGCCTAACCCAAACCCTAGGCTACCCTTGACTGCTTCTGCCTCCAATTGATTTCCTAAGCACTAGTGCTTTAAGGAACAGCTTAAAAAGAGAATCCTAATGTGATTTCTTTATAATGGGTGTGTTCCTTATCTTATCCTAGTGTCTAAACTCTTCTCCATGGCTGGACCCCCAAATAATATTCCTTTACGTGCTAAGGGGGAGCTAGAGAGTGGGATAGGTTTACTAACTACCCTAGCCCTAACGCGTAACCTAACCCTAACCCCTACCCTAACCCTAACACGTACCCTAATCCTAACCCGTACCCTAAACCGAGCCCTAACCCTAACACTAACCCAAACCCTAACCCTAACCCATACCCTACGCCGTACACGAACACCTCCCCGAACCCATACCCCAAGCCGTACCCTAACCCTAACCCTAAGCCTAACCCTAACCCTAGGCTACCCTTGACTGCTTCTGCCTCCAATAGATTTCCTAAGCACTAGTGTTTTAAGGAACAGCTTAAAAAGAGAATCCTAAAGTGATTTCTTTATAATGGGTGTGTTCCTTATCTTATCCTAGTGTCTAAACTCTTCTGCATGGCTGGACCCCCAAATAATATTCCTTTACGTGCTAAGGGGTATCTAGAGAGTGGGATAGGTTTAATAACTACCCTAACCCTAATGCGTACCCTAACCCTAACCCCTACCCTAACCCTAACACGTACCCTAATCCTAACCCGTACCCTAAACCGAGCCCTAACCCTAACACTAACCCTAACCCTAACCCATACCCTACGCCGTACCCGAAACCCTCCCCGAACCCGTACCCTAAGCCGTACCCTAAGCCTAACCCTAAGCCTAACCTTACCCTAGGCTACCCTTGACTGCTTCTGCCTCCAATAGATTTCCTAAGCACTAGTGTTTTAAGGAACAGCTTAAAAAGAGAATCCTAATGTGATTTCTTTATAATGGGTGTGTTCCTTATCTTATCCTAGTGTCTAAACTCTTCTCCATGGCTGCACCCCCAAATAATATTGCCTTACGTGCTAAGGGGTATCTAGAGAGTGGGATAGGTTTAATAACTACCCTAACCCTAATGCGTACTCTAACCCTAACCCCTAACCTAACACTAACACGTACCCTAATCCTAACCCGTACCCTAAACCGAGCCCTAACCCTAACACTAACACTAACCCTAACCCTAACCCATACCCTACGCCGTACCTGAACCCCTCCCCAAACCCGTACCCTAAGCCGTACCCTAAGCCTAACCCTAAGCCTAACACTAACCCTAGGCTACCCTTGACTGCTTCTGCCTCCAATAGATTTCCTAAGCACTAGTGTTTTAAGCAACAGCTTAAAAAGAGAATCCTAATGTGATTTCTTTATAATGGGTGTGTTCCTTATCTTATCCTAGTGTCTAAATTCTTCTCCATGGCTGGAACCCCAAATAATATTCCTTTACGTGCTAAGGGGTATCTAGAGAGTGGGATAGGTTTACTAACTACCCTATCCCTAACGCGTACGCTAACCCTAAACCCTACCCTAAACCTAACACGTACCCTAATCCTAACCGTACCCTAAACCGAGCCCTAACCCTAACACTAACCCTAACCCTAACCCTAACCCATACCCTACGCCGTACCCGAAACCCTCCCCGAACCCGTACCCTAAGCCGTACCCTAAGCCTAACCCTAAGCCTAACCCTAACCCTAGGCTACCCTTGACTGCTTCTGCCTCCAATAGATTTCCTAAGCACTAGTGTTTTAAGGAACAGCTTAAAAAGAGAATCCTAATGTGATTTCTTTATAATGGGTGTGTTCCTTATCTTACCCTAGTGTCTAAACTCTTCTCCATGGCTGGACCCCCAAAAAATATTCACTTACGTGCTAAGGGGTATCTAGAGAGTGGGATAGGTTTTATAACTACCCTAACCCTAACGCGTACCCTAACCCTAACCCCTACCCTAACCCTAACACGTACCCTAATCCTAACCCGTACCCTAAACCGAGCCCTAACCCTAACACTAACCCTAACCCTAACCCTAACCCATACCCTACGCCGTACCAGAACCCCTCCCCGAACCCGTACCCTAAGCCGTACCCTAACCCTAACCCTAAGCCTAACCCTAACCCTAGGCTACCCTTGACTGCTTCTGCCTCCAATAGATTTCCTAAGTACTAGTGTTTTAAGGAACAGGTTAAAAAGAGAATCCTAATGTGATTTCTTTATAATGGGTGTGTTCCTTATCTTATCCTAGTGTCTAGACTCTTCTCCATGACTGGACCCCCAATAATATTCCTTTACGTGCTAAGGGGTATCTAGAGAGTGCGGTAGGTTTAATAACTACCCTAACCCTAACGCGTACCCTAATCGTAACCCCTACCATAACCCTAACACGTACCCTAATCCGAACCCGTACCCTAAACCGAGCCCTAACCCTAACACTAACCCTAACCCTAACCCTAACCCATACCCTACGCCGTACCCGAACCCCTCCCCGAACCCGTACCCTAAACCGTACCCTAAGCCTAACCCTAAGTCTAACCCTAACCCTAGGCTACCCTTGACTGCTTCTGCCTCCAATAGATTTCCTAAGCAGTAGTGTTTTAAGGAACAGCTTAAAAAGAGAATCCTAATGTGATTTCTTTATAATGGTTGTGTTCCTTATCTTATCATAGTGTCTAAACTCTTCTCCATGGCTGGACCCCCAAATAATATTCCCTTACGTGATAAGGGGTATCTAGAGAGTGGGATAGGTTTAATAACTACCCTATCCCTAACGCGTACCCTAACCCTAACCCTAACCCCTACCCTAACCCTAACACGTACCCTAATCCTAACCCGTACCCTAAACCGAGCCCTAACCCTAACCCTAACCCTAACCCTAAGCCGTACCCTAACCCTAACCCTAAGCCTAACCCTTACCCTAGGCTACCCTTGACTGCTTCTGCCTCCAATTGATTTCCTAAGCAGTAGTGTTTTAAGGAACAGCTTAAAAAGAGAATCCTAATGTGATTTCTTTATAATGGGTGTGTTCCTTATTTATCCTAGTGTCTAAACTCTTCTCCATTGCTGGACCCCCAAATAATATTCCTTTACGTGCTAAGGGGTATCTAGAGAATGGGATAGGTTTAATAACTACCCTAACCCTAACGCGTACCCTAACCCTAACCCCTAACCTAACCCTAACGCGTACCCTAACCGTAACCACTACCCTAACCCTAACATGTACCCTAATCCGAACCCGTACCCTAAACCGAGCCCTAACCCTAACACTAACCCTAACCCTAACCCTAACCCATACCCTACGCCGTACCCGAAACCCTCCCCGAACCCGTACCCTAAACCGTACCCTAACCCTAACCCTAAGCCTAACCCAAACCCTAGGCTACCCTTGACTGCTTCTGCCTCCAATTGATTTCCTAAGCACTAGTGCTTTAAGGAACAGCTTAAAAAGAGAATCCTAATGTGATTTCTTTATAATGGGTGTGTTCCTTATCTTATCCTAGTGTCTAAACTCTTCTCCATGGCTGGACCCCCAAATAATATTCCTTTACGTGCTAAGGGGGAGCTAGAGAGTGGGATAGGTTTACTAACTACCCTAGCCCTAACGCGTAACCTAACCCTAACCCCTACCCTAACCCTAACACGTACCCTAATCCTAACCCGTACCCTAAACCGAGCCCTTACCCTAACACTAACCCAAACCCTAACCCTAACCCATACCCTACGCCGTACACGAACACCTCCCCGAACCCATACCCCAAGCCGTACCCTAACCCTAACCCTAAGCCTAACCCTAACCCTAGGCTACCCTTGACTGCTTCTGCCTCCAATAGATTTCCTAAGCACTAGTGTTTTAAGGAACAGCTTAAAAAGAGAATCCTAAAGTGATTTCTTTATAATGGGTGTGTTCCTTATCTTATCCTAGTGTCTATACTCTTCTGCATGGCTGGACCCCCAAATAATATTCCTTTACGTGCTAAGGGGTATCTAGAGAGTGGGATAGGTTTAATAACTACCCTAACCCTAATGCGTACCCTAACCCTAACCCCTACCCTAACCCTAACACGTACCCTAATCCTAACCCGTACCCTAAACCGAGCCCTAACCCTAACACTAACACTAACCCTAACCCATACCCTACGCCGTACCCGAAACCCTCCCCGAACCCGTACCCTAAGCCGTACCCTAAGCCTAACCCTAAGCCTAACCTTACCCTAGGCTACCCTTGACTGCTTCTGCCTCCAATAGATTTCCTAAGCACTAGTGTTTTAAGGAACAGCTTAAAAAGAGAATCCTAATGTGATTTCTTTATAATGGGTGTGTTCCTTATCTTATCCTAGTGTCTAAACTCTTCTCCATGGCTGCACCCCCAAATAATATTGCCTTACGTGCTAAGGGGTATCTAGAGAGTGGGATAGGTTTAATAACTACCCTAACCCTAATGCGTACTCTAACCCTAACCCCTAACCTAACACTAACACGTACCCTAATCCTAACCCGTACCCTAAACCGAGCCCTAACCCTAACACTAACACTAACCCTAACCCTAACCCATACCCTACGCCGTACCTGAACGCCTCCCCAAACCCGTACCCTAAGCCGTACCCTAAGCCTAACCCTAAGCCTAACACTAACCCTAGGCTACCCTTGACTGCTTCTGCCTCCAGTAGATTTCCTAAGCACTAGTGATTTAAGCAACAGCTTAAAAAGTGAATCCTAATGTGATTTCTTTATAATGGGTGTGTTCCTTATCTTATCCTAGTGTCTAAATTCTTCTCCATGGCTGGAACCCCAAATAATATTCCTTTACGTGCTAAGGGGTATCTAGAGAGTGGGATAGGTTTACTAACTACCCTAACCCTAACGCGTACCCTAACCCTAACCCCTACCCTAACCCTAACACGTACCCTAATCCTAACCCGTACCCTAAACCGAGCCCTAACCCTAACCCTAACCCTAACCCTAAGCCGTACCCTAACCCTAACCCTAAGCCTAACCCTTACCCTAGGCTACCCTTGACTGCTTCTGCCTCCAATTGATTTCCTAAGCAGTAGTGTTTTAAGGAACAGCTTAAAAAGAGAATCCTAATGTGATTTCTTTATAATGGGTGTGTTCCTTATTTATCCTAGTGTCTAAACTCTTCTCCATGGCTGGACCCCCAAATAATATTCCTTTACGTGCTAAGGGGTATCTAGAGAATGGGATAGGTTTAATAACTACCCTAACCCTAACGCGTACCCTAACCCTAACCCCTAACCTAACCCTAACGCGTACCCTAACCGTAACCACTACCCTAACCCTAACATGTACCCTAATCCGAACCCGTACCCTAAACCGAGCCCTAACCCTAACACTAACCCTAACCCTAACCCTAACCCATACCCTACGCCGTACCCGAAACCCTCCCCGAACCCGTACCCTAAACCGTACCCTAACCCTAACCCTAAGCCTAACCCAAACCCTAGGCTACCCTTGACTGCTTCTGCCTCCAATTGATTTCCTAAGCACTAGTGCTTTAAGGAACAGCTTAAAAAGAGAATCCTAATGTGATTTCTTTATAATGGGTGTGTTCCTTATCTTATCCTAGTGTCTAAACTCTTCTCCATGGCTGGACCCCCAAATAATATTCCTTTACGTGCTAAGGGGGAGCTAGAGAGTGGGATAGGTTTACTAACTACCCTAGCCCTAACGCGTAACCTAACCCTAACCCCTACCCTAACCCTAACACGTACCCTAATCCTAACCCGTACCCTAAACCGAGCCCTAACCCTAACACTAACCCAAACCCTAACCCTAACCCATACCCTACGCCGTACACGAACACCTCCCCGAACCCATACCCCAAGCCGTACCCTAACCCTAACCCTAAGCCTAACCCTAACCCTAGGCTACCCTTGACTGCTTCTGCCTCCAATAGATTTCCTAAGCACTAGTGTTTTAAGGAACAGCTTAAAAAGAGAATCCTAAAGTGATTTCTTTATAATGGGTGTGTTCCTTATCTTATCCTAGTGTCTAAACTCTTCTCCATGGCTGGACCCCCAAATAATATTCCTTTACGTGCTAAGGGGTATCTAGAGAGTGGGATAGGTTTAATAACTACCCTAACCCTAATGCGTACCCTAACCCTAACCCCTACCCTAACCCTAACACGTACCCTAATCCTAACCCGTACCCTAAACCGAGCCCTAACCCTAACACTAACCCTAACCCTAACCCATACCCTACGCCGTACCCGAAACCCTCCCCGAACCCGTACCCTAAGCCGTACCCTAAGCCTAACCCTAAGCCTAACCTTACCCTAGGCTACCCTTGACTGCTTCTGCCTCCAATAGATTTCCTAAGCACTAGTGTTTTAAGGAACAGCTTAAAAAGAGAATCCTAATGTGATTTCTTTATAATGGGTGTGTTCCTTATCTTATCCTAGTGTCTAAACTCTTCTCCATGGCTGCACCCCCAAATAATATTGCCTTACGTGCTAAGGGGTATCTAGAGAGTGGGATAGGTTTAATAACTACCCTAACCCTAATGCGTACTCTAACCCTAACCCCTAACCTAACACTAACACGTACCCTAATCCTAACCCGTACCCTAAACCGAGCCCTAACCCTAACACTAACACTAACCCTAACCCTAACCCATACCCTACGCCGTACCTGAACGCCTCCCCAAACCCGTACCCTAAGCCGTACCCTAAGCCTAACCCTAAGCCTAACACTAACCCTAGGCTACCCTTGACTGCTTCTGCCTCCAGTAGATTTCCTAAGCACTAGTGATTTAAGCAACAGCTTAAAAAGAGAATCCTAATGTGATTTCTTTATAATGGGTGTGTTCCTTATCTTATCCTAGTGTCTAAATTCTTCTCCATGGCTGGAACCCCAAATAATATTCCTTTACGTGCTAAGGGGTATCTAGAGAGTGGGATAGGTTTACTAACTACCCTAACCCTAACGCGTACCCTAACCCTAACCCCTACCCTAACCCTAACACGTACCCTAATCCTAACCCGTACCCTAAACCGAGCCCTAACCCTAACCCTAACCCTAACCCTAAGCCGTACCCTAACCCTAACCCTAAGCCTAACCCTTACCCTAGGCTACCCTTGACTGATTCTGCCTCCAATTGATTTCCTAAGCAGTAGTGTTTTAAGGAACAGCTTAAAAAGAGAATCCTAATGTGATTTCTTTATAATGGGTGTGTTCCTTATTTATCCTAGTGTCTAAACTCTTCTCCATGGCTGGACCCCCAAATAATATTCCTTTACGTGCTAAGGGGTATCTAGAGAATGGGATAGGTTTAATAACTACCCTAACCCTAACGCGTACCCTAACCCTAACCCCTAACCTAACCCTAACGCGTACCCTAACCGTAACCACTACCCTAACCCTAACATGTACCCTAATCCGAACACGTACCCTAAACCGAGCCCTAACCCTAACACTAACCCTAACCCTAACCCTAACCCATACCCTACGCCGTACCCGAAACCCTCCCCGAACCCGTACCCTAAACCGTACCCTAACCCTAACCCTAAGCCTAACCCAAACCCTAGGCTACCCTTGACTGCTTCTGCCTCCAATTGATTTCCTAAGCACTAGTGCTTTAAGGAACAGCTTAAAAAGAGAATCCTAATGTGATTTCTTTATAATGGGTGTGTTCCTTATCTTATCCTAGTGTCTAAACTCTTCTCCATGGCTGGACCCCCAAATAATATTCCTTTACGTGCTAAGGGGGAGCTAGAGAGTGGGATAGGTTTACTAACTACCCTAGCCCTAACGCGTAACCTAACCCTAACCCCTACCCTAACCCTAACACGTACCCTAATCCTAACCCGTACCCTAAACCGAGCCCTAACCCTAACACTAACCCAAAACCTAACCCTAACCCATACCCTACGCCGTACACGAACACCTCCCCGAACCCATACCCCAAGCCGTACCCTAACCCTAACCCTAAGCCTAACCCTAACCCTAGGCTACCCTTGACTGCTTCTGCCTCCAATAGATTTCCTAAGCACTAGTGTTTTAAGGAACAGCTTAAAAAGAGAATCCTAAAGTGATTTCTTTATAATGGGTGTGTTCCTTATCTTATCCTAGTGTCTAAACTCTTCTGCATGGCTGGACCCCCAAATAATATTCCTTTACGTGCTAAGGGGTATCTAGAGAGTGGGATAGGTTTAATAACTACCCTAACCCTAATGCGTACCCTAACCCTAACCCCTACCCTAACCCTAACACGTACCCTAATCCTAACCCGTACCCTAAACCGAGCCCTAACCCTAACACTAACCCTAACCCTAACCCATACCCTACGCCGTACCCGAAACCCTCCCCGAACCCGTACCCTAAGCCGTACCCTAAGCCTAACCCTAAGCCTAACCTTACCCTAGGCTACCCTTGACTGCTTCTGCCTCCAATAGATTTCCTAAGCACTAGTGTTTTAAGGAACAGCTTAAAAAGAGAATCCTAATGTGATTTCTTTATAATGGGTGTGTTCCTTATCTTATCCTAGTGTCTAAACTCTTCTCCATGGCTGCACCCCCAAATAATATTGCCTTACGTGCTAAGGGGTATCTAGAGAGTGGGATAGGTTTAATAACTACCCTAACCCTAATGCGTACTCTAACCCTAACCCCTAACCTAACACTAACACGTACCCTAATCCTAACCCGTACCCTAAACCGAGCCCTAACCCTAACACTAACACTAACCCTAACCCTAACCCATACCCTACGCCGTACCTGAACCCCTCCCCAAACCCGTACCCTAAGCCGTACCCTAAGCCTTACCCTAAGCCTAACACTAACCCTAGGCTACCCTTGACTGCTTCTGCCTCCAATAGATTTCCTAAGCACTAGTGTTTTAAGCAACAGCTTAAAAAGAGAATCCTAATGTGATTTCTTTATAATGGGTGTGTTCCTTGTCTTATCCTAGTGTCTAAATTCTTCTCCATGGCTGGAACCCCAAATAATATTCCTTTACGTGCTAAGGGGTATCTAGAGAGTGGGATAGGTTTACTAACTACCCTAACCCTAACGCGTACCCTAACCCTAACCCCTACCCTAAACCTAACACGTACCCTAATCCTAACCGTACCCTAAACCGAGCCCTAACCCTAACACTAACCCTAACCCTAACCCTAACCCATACCCTACGCCGTACCCGAAACCCTCCCCGAACCCGTACCCTAAGCCGTACCCTAAGCCTAACCCTAAGCCTAACCCTAACCCTACGCTACCCTTGACTGCTTCTGCCTCCAATAGATTTCCTAAGCACTAGTGTTTTAAGGAACAGCTTAAAAAGAGAATCCTAATGTGATTTCTTTATAATGTGTGTGTTCCTTATCTTATCCTAGTGTCTAAACTCTTCTCCATGTCTGGACCCTCAAATAATATTCCTTTACGTGCTAAGGGGTATCTAGAGAGTGGGATAGGTTTAATAACTACCCTAACCCTAACGCGTACCCTAACCCTAACCCCTACCCTAACCCTAACACGTACCCTAATACTAACCTGTACCCTAAACCGAGCCCTAACCCTAACACTAACCCTAACCCTAACCCTAACCCATACCCTACGCCGTACCCGCACCCCTCCCCGAACCCGTACCCTAAGCCGTACCCTAAGCCTAACCCTAAGCCTAACCCTAACCCTAGGCTACCCTTGACTGCTTCTGCCTCCAATAGATTTCCTAAGCACTAGTGTTTTAAGGAACAGCTTAAAAAGAGAATCCTAATGTGATTTCTTTATAATGGTTGTGTTCCTTATCTTATCCTAGTGTCTACACTCTTCTCCATGGCTGGACGCCCAAATAATATTCCTTTACGTGCTAAGGGGTATCTAGAGAGTGGGATAGGTTTAATAACTACCCTAACCCTAACGCATACCCTAACCCTAACCCCTACCCTAACCCTAACACGTACCCTAATCCTAACCCGTACCCTAAACCGAGCCCGAACCCTAACACTAACCCTAACCCTAACCCTAACCCATACCCTACGCCGTACCCGAACCCCTCCCCGAACCCATTCCCCAAGCCGTACCGTAAGCCTAACCCTAAGCCTAACCCTAACCCTAGGCTACCCTTGACTGCTTCTGCCTCCAATAGATTTCCTAAGCACTACTGTTTTAAGGAACAGCTTAAAAAGAGAATCCTAATGTGATTTCTTTATAATGGGTGTGTTCCTTATCTTATCCTAGTGTCTAAACTCTTCTCCATGGCTGCACCCCCAAATAATATTCCCTTACGTGCTAAGGGGTATCTAGAGAGTGGAATAGGTTTAATAACTACCCTAACCCTAACGCGTACCCTAACCCTAACCCCTACCCTAACCCTAACACGTACCCTAGTCCTAACCTGTACCCTAAACCGAGCCCTAACCCTAACACTAACCCTAACCCTAACCCTAACCCATACCCTACGCCGTACCCGCACCCCTCCCCGAACCCGTACCCTAAGCCATACCCTAAACCTAACCCTAAGCCTAACCCTAACCCTAGGCTACCCTTGACTGCTTCTGCCTCCAATTTATTTCCTAAGCACTAGTGTTTTAAGGAACAGCTTAAAAAGAGAATCCTAATGTGATTTCTTTATAATGGGTGTGTTCCTTATCTTATCCTAGTGTCTAAACTCTTCTCCATGGCTGGACCCCCAAATAATATTCCTTTACGTGCTAAGGGGGAGCTAGAGAGTGGGATAGGTTTACTAACTACCCTAGCCCTAACGCGTAACCTAACCCTAACCCGTACCGTAACCCTAACACGTACCCTAATCCTAACCTGTACCCTAAACCGAGCCCTAACCCTAACACTAACCCAAACCCTAACCCTAACCCATACCCTACGCCGTACACGAACACCTCCCCGAACCCATACCCCAAGCCGTACCCTAACCCTAACCCTAAGCCTAACCCTAACCCTAGGCTACCCTTGACTGCTTCTGCCTCCAATAGATTTCCTAAGCACTAGTGTTTTAAGGAACAGCTTAAAAAGAGAATCCTAAAGTGATTTCTTTATAATGGGTGTGTTCCTTATCTTATCCTAGTGTCTAAACTCTTCTCCATGGCTGGACCCCCAAATAATATTCCTTTACGTGCTAAGGGGTATCTAGAGAGTGGGATAGGTTTAATAACTACCCTAACCCTAATGCGTACCCTAACCCTAACCCCTACCCTAACCCTAACACGTACCCTAATCCTAACCCGTACCCTAAACCGAGCCCTAACCCTAACACTAACCCTAACACTAACCCATACCCTACGCCGTACCTGAAACCCTCCCCGAACCCGTACCCTAAGCCGTACCCTAAGCCTAACCCTAAGCCTAACCCTAACCCTACGCTACCCTTGACTGCTTCTGCCTCCAATAGATTTCCTAAGCACTAGTGTTTTAAGGAACAGCTTAAAAAGAGAATCCTAATGTGATTTCTTTATAATGGGTGTGTTCCTTATCTTATCCTAGTGTCTAAACTCTTCTCCATGGCTGGACCCTCAAATAATATTCCTTTACGTGCTAAGGGGTATCTAGAGAGTGGGATAGGTTTAATAACTACCCTAACCCTAACGCGTACCCTAACCCTAACCCCTACCCTAACCCTAACACGTACCCTAATCCTAACCCGTACCCTAAACCGAGCCCTAACCCTAACACTAACCCTAACCCTAACCCTAACCCATACCGTACGCCGTACCCGCACCCCTCCCCGAACCCGTACCCTAAGCCGTACCCTAAGCCGAACCCTAAGCCTAACCCTAACCCTAGGCTACCCTTGACTGCTTCTGCCTCCAATAGATTTCCTAAGCACTAGTGTTTTAAGGAACAGCTTAAAAAGAGAATCCTAATGTGATTTCTTTATAATGTGTGTGTTCCTAATCTTATCCTAGTGTCTAAACTCTTCTCCATGGCTGGACCCTCAAATAATATTCCTTTACGTGCTAAAGGGTATCTAGAGAGTGGGATAGGTTTAATAACTACCCTAACCCTAACGCGTACCCTAACCCTAACCCCTACCCTAACCCTAACACGTACCCTAATCCTAACCCGTACCCTAAACCGAGCCCTAACCCTAACACTAACCCTAACCCTAACCCTAACCCATACCCTACACCGTACCCGCACCCCTCCCCGAACCCGTAACCTAAGCCGTACCCTAAGCCTAACCCTAAGCCTAACCCCAACCCTAGGCTACCCTTGACTGCTTCTGCCTCCAATAGATTTCCTAAGCACTACTGTTTTAAGGAACAGCTTAAAAAGAGAATCCTAATGTGATTTCTTTATAATGGGTGTGTTCCTTATCTTACCCTAGTGTCTAAACTCTTCTCCATGGCTGCACCCCCAAATAATATTCCCTTACGTGCTAAGGGGTATCTAGAGAGTGGAATAGGTTTAATAACTACCCTAACCCTAACGCGTACCCTAACCCTAACCCCTACCCTAACCCTAACACGTACCCTAATCCTAACCCGTACCCTAAACCGAGCCCTAACCCTAACACTAACCCTAACCCTAACCCTAACCCATACCCTACGCCGTACCCGAACCCCTCCCCGAACCCATTCCCCAAGCCGTACCCTAAACCTAACCCTAAGCCTAACCCTAACCCTAGGCTACCCTTGACTGCTTCTGCCTCCAATTGATTTCCTAAGCACTAGTGTTTTAAGGAACAGCTTAAAAAGAGAATCCTAATGTGATTTCTTTATAATGGGTGTGTTCCTTATCTTATCCTAGTGTCTAAACTCTTCTCCATGGCTGGACCCCCAAATAATATTCCTTTACGTGCTAAGGGGGAGCTAGAGAGTGGGATAGGTTTACTAACTACCCTAGCCCTAACGCGTAACCTAACCCTAACCCCTACCCTAACCCTAACACGTACCCTAATCCTAACCCGTACCCTAAACCGAGCCCTAACCCTAACACTAACCCAAACCCTAACCCTAACCCATACCCTACGCCATACACGAACACCTCCCCGAACCCATACCCCAAGCCGTACCCTAACCCTAACCCTAAGCCTAACCCTAACCCTAGGCTACCCTTGACTGCTTCTGCCTCCAATAGATTTCCTAAGCACTAGTGTTTTAAGGAACAGCTTAAAAAGAGAATCCTAAAGTGATTTCTTTATAATGGGTGTGTTCCTTATCTTATCCTAGTGTCTAAACTCTTCTCCATGGCTGGACCCCCAAATAATATTCCTTTACGTGCTAAGGGGTATCTAGAGAGTGGGATAGGTTTAATAACTACTCTAACCCTAATGCGTACCCTAACCCTAACCCCTACCCTAACCCTAACACGTACCCTACTCCTAACCCGTACCCTAAACCGAGCCCTAACCCTAACACTAACCCTAACCCTAACCCATACCCTACGCCGTACCCGAAACCCTCCCCGAACCCGTACCCTAAGCCGTACCCTAAGCCTAACCCTAAGCCTAACCTTACCATAGGCTACCCTTGACTGCTTCTGCCTCCAATAGATTTCCTAAGCACTAGTGTTTTAAGGAACAGCTTAAAAAGAGAATCCTAATGTGATTTCTTTATAATGGGTGTGTTCCTTATCTTATCCTAGTGTCTAAACTCTTCTCCATGGCTGCACCCCCAAATAATATTGCCTTACGTGCTAAGGGGTATCTAGAGAGTGGGATAGGTTTAATAACTACCCTAACCCTAATGCGTACTCTAACCCTAACCCCCACCCTAACACTAACACGTACCCTAATCCTAACCCGTACCCTAAACCGAGCCCTAACCCTAACACTAACACTAACCCTAACCCTAACCCATACCCTACGCCGTACCTGAACCCCTCCCCAAACCCGTACCCTAAGCCGTACCCTAAGCCTAACCCTAAGCCTAACACTAACCCTAGGCTACCCTTGACTGCTTCTGCCTCCAATAGATTTCCTAAGCACTAGTGTTTTAAGCAACAGCTTAAAAAGAGAATCCTAATGTGATTTCTTTATAATGGGTGTGTTCCTTATCTTATCCTAGTGTCTAAACTCTTCTCCATGGCTGGACCCTCAAATAATATTCCTTTACGTGCTAAGGGGTATCTAGAGAGTGGGATAGGTTTAATAACTACCCTAACCCTAACGCGTACCCTAACCCTAACCCCTACCCTAACCCTAACACGTACCCTAATACTAACCTGTACCCTAAACCGAGCCCTAACCCTAACACTAACCCTAACCCTAACCCTAACCCATACCCTACGCCGTACCCGCACCCCTCCCCGAACCCGTACCCTAAGCCGTACCCTAAGCCTAACCCTAAGCCTAACCCTAACCCTAGGCTACCCTTGACTGCTTCTGCCTCCAATAGATTTCCTAAGCACTAGTGTTTTAAGGAACAGCTTAAAAAGAGAATCCTAATGTGATTTCTTTATAATGGTTGTGTTCCTTATCTTATCCTAGTGTCTAAACTCTTCTCCATGGCTGGACGCCCAAATAATATTCCTTTACGTGCTAAGGGGTATCTAGAGAGTGGGATAGGTTTAATAACTACCCTAACCCTAACGCATACCCTAACCCTAACCCCTAACCTAACCCTAACACGTACCCTAATCCTAACCCGTACCCTAAACCGAGCCCTAACCCTAACACTAACCCTAACCCTAACCCTAACCCATACCCTACGCCGTACCCGAACCCCTCCCCGAACCCATTCCCCAAGCCGTACCCTAAACCTAACCCTAAGCCTAACCCTAACCCTAGGCTACCCTTGACTGCTTCTGCCTCCAATAGATTTCCTAAGCACTAGTGTTTTAAGGAACAGCTTAAAAAGAGAATCCTAATGTGATTTCTTTATAATGGGTGTGTTCCTTATCTTATCCTAGTGTCTAAACTCTTCTCCATGGCTGCACCCCCAAATAATATTGCCTTACGTGCTAAGGGGTATCTAGAGAGTAGGATAGGTTTAATAACTACCCTAACCCTAATGCGTACTCTAACCCTAACCCCTACCCTAACACTAACACGTACCCTAATCCTAACCCGTACCCTAAACCGAGCCCTAACCCTAACACTAACACTAACCCTAACCCTAACCCATACCCTACGCCGTACCTGAACCCCTCCCCAAACCCGTACCCTAAGCCGTACCCTAAGCCTAACACTAACCCTAGGCTACCCTTGACTGCTTCTGCCTCCAGTAGATTTCCTAAGCACTAGTGTTTTAAGGAACAGCTTAAAAAGAGAATCCTAATGTGATTTCTTTATAATGGGTGTGTTCCTTATCTTACCCTAGTGTCTAAACTCTTCTCCATGGCTGCACCCCCAAATAATATTCCCTTACGTGCTAAGGGGTATCTAGAGAGTGGAATAGGTTTAATAACTACCCTAACCCTAACGCGTACCCTAACCCTAACCCCTACCCTAACCCTAACACGTACCCTAATCCTAACCCGTACCCTAAACCGAGCCCTAACCCTAACACTAACCCTAACCCTAACCCTAACCCATACCCTACGCCGTACCCGCACCCTTCCCCGAACCCGTACCCTAAGCCATACCCTAAACCTAACCCTAAGCCTAACCCTAACCCTAGGCTACCCTTGACTGCTTCTGCCTCCAATTGATTTCCTAAGCACTAGTGTTTTAAGGAACAGCTTAAAAAGAGAATCCTAATGTGATTTCTTTATAATGGGTGTGTTCCTTATCTTATCCTAGTGTCTAAACTCTTCTCCATGGCTGGACCCCCAAATAATATTCCTTTACGTGCTAAGGGGGAGCTAGAGAGTGGGATAGGTTTACTAACTACCCTAGCCCTAACGCGTAACCTAACCCTAACCCCTACCCTAACCCTAACACGTACCCTAATCCTAACCCGTACCCTAAACCGAGCCCTAACCCTAACACTAACCCAAACCCTAACCCTAACCCATACCCTACGCCATACACGAACACCTCCCCGAACCCATACCCCAAGCCGTACCCTAACCCTAACCCTAAGCCTAACCCTAACCCTAGGCTACCCTTGACTGCTTCTGCCTCCAATAGATTTCCTAAGCACTAGTGTTTTAAGGAACAGCTTAAAAAGAGAATCCTAAAGTGATTTCTTTATAATGGGTGTGTTCCTTATCTTATCCTAGTGTCTAAACTCTTCTCCATGGCTGGACCCCCAAATAATATTCCTTTACGTGCTAAGGGGTATCTAGAGAGTGGGATAGGTTTAATAACTACTCTAACCCTAATGCGTACCCTAACCCTAACCCCTACCCTAACCCTAACACGTACCCTACTCCTAACCCGTACCCTAAACCGAGCCCTAACCCTAACCCTAACCCTAACCCTAACCCATACCCTACGCCGTACCCGAAACCCTCCCCGAACCCGTACCCTAAGCCGTACCCTAAGCCTAACCCTAAGCCTAACCTTACCCTAGGCTACCCTTGACTGCTTCTGCCTCCAATAGATTTCCTAAGCACTAGTGTTTTAAGGAACAGCTTAAAAAGAGAATCCTAATGTGATTTCTTTATAATGGGTGTGTTCCTTATCTTATCCTAGTGTCTAAACTCTTCTCCATGGCTGGACCCCCAAATAATATTGCCTTACGTGCTAAGGGGTATCTAGAGAGTGGGATAGGTTTAATAACTACCCTAACCCTAATGCGTACTCTAACCCTAACCCCTAACCTAACACTAACACGTACCCTAATCCTAACCCGTACCCTAAACCGAGCCCTAACCCTAACACTAACACTAACCCTAACCCTAACCCATACCCTACGCCGTACCTGAACCCCTCCCCAAACCCGTACCCTAAGCCGTACCCTAAGCCTAACCCTAAGCCTAACACTAACCCTAGGCTACCCTTGACTGCTTCTGCCTCCAATAGATTTCCTAAGCACTAGTGTTTTAAGCAACAGCTTAAAAAGAGAATCCTAATGTGATTTCTTTATAATGGGTGTGTTCCTTGTCTTATCCTAGTGTCTAAATTCTTCTCCATGCCTGGAACCCCAAATAATATTCCTTTACGTGCTAAGGGGTATCTAGAGAGTGGGATAGGTTTACTAACTACCCTAACCCTAACGCGTACCCTAACCCTAACCCCTACCCTAAACCTAACACGTACCCTAATCCTAACCGTACCCTAAACCGAGCCCTAACCCTAACACTAACCCTAACCCTAACCCTAACCCATACCCTACGCCGTACCCGAAAACCTCCCCGAACCCGTACCCTAAGCCGTACCCTGAGCCTAACCCTAAGCCTAACCCTAACCCTACGCTACCCTTGACTGCTTCTGCCTCCAATAGATTTCCTAAGCACTAGTGTTTTAAGGAACAGCTTAAAAAGAGAATCCTAATGTGATTTCTTTATAATGTGTGTGTTCCTTATCTTATCCTAGTGTCTAAACTCTTCTCCATGGCTGGACCCTCAAATAATATTCCTTTACGTGCTAAGGGGTATCTAGAGAGTGGGATAGGTTTAATAACTACCCTAACCCTAACGCGTACCCTAACCCTAACCCCTACCCTAACCCTAACACGTACCCTAATACTAACCTGTACCCTAAACCGAGCCCTAACCCTAACACTAACCCTAACCCTAACCCTAACCCATACCCTACGCCGTACCCGCACCCCTCCCCGAACCCGTACCCTAAGCCGTACCCTAAGCCTAACCCTAAGCCTAACCCTAACCCTAGGCTACCCTTGACTGCTTCTGCCTCCAATAGATTTCCTAAGCACTAGTGTTTTAAGGAACAGCTTAAAAAGAGAATCCTAATGTGATTTCTTTATAATGGTTGTGTTCCTTATCTTATCCTAGTGTCTACACTCTTCTCCATGGCTGGACGCCCAAATAATATTCCTTTACGTGCTAAGGGGTATCTAGAGAGTGGGATAGGTTTAATAACTACCCTAACCCTAACGCATACCCTAACCCTAACCCCTACCCTAACCCTAACACGTACCCTAATCCTAACCCGTACCCTAAACCGAGCCCGAACCCTAACACTAACCCTAACCCTAACCCTAACCCATACCCTACGCCGTACCCGAACCCCTCCCCGAACCCATTCCCCAAGCCGTACCGTAAGCCTAACCCTAAGCCTAACCCTAACCCTAGGCTACCCTTGACTGCTTCTGCCTCCAATAGATTTCCTAAGCACTACTGTTTTAAGGAACAGCTTAAAAAGAGAATCCTAATGTGATTTCTTTATAATGGGTGTGTTCCTTATCTTATCCTAGTGTCTAAACTCTTCTCCATGGCTGCACCCCCAAATAATATTCCCTTACGTGCTAAGGGGTATCTAGAGAGTGGAATAGGTTTAATAACTACCCTAACCCTAACGCGTACCCTAACCCTAACCCCTACCCTAACCCTAACACGTACCCTAGTCCTAACCTGTACCCTAAACCGAGCCCTAACCCTAACACTAACCCTAACCCTAACCCTAACCCATACCCTACGCCGTACCCGCACCCCTCCCCGAACCCGTACCCTAAGCCATACCCTAAACCTAACCCTAAGCCTAACCCTAACCCTAGGCTACCCTTGACTGCTTCTGCCTCCAATTTATTTCCTAAGCACTAGTGTTTTAAGGAACAGCTTAAAAAGAGAATCCTAATGTGATTTCTTTATAATGGGTGTGTTCCTTATCTTATCCTAGTGTCTAAACTCTTCTCCATGGCTGGACCCCCAAATAATATTCCTTTACGTGCTAAGGGGGAGCTAGAGAGTGGGATAGGTTTACTAACTACCCTAGCCCTAACGCGTAACCTAACCCTAACCCGTACCGTAACCCTAACACGTACCCTAATCCTAACCTGTACCCTAAACCGAGCCCTAACCCTAACACTAACCCAAACCCTAACCCTAACCCATACCCTACGCCGTACACGAACACCTCCCCGAACCCATACCCCAAGCCGTACCCTAACCCTAACCCTAAGCCTAACCCTAACCCTAGGCTACCCTTGACTGCTTCTGCCTCCAATAGATTTCCTAAGCACTAGTGTTTTAAGGAACAGCTTAAAAAGAGAATCCTAAAGTGATTTCTTTATAATGGGTGTGTTCCTTATCTTATCCTAGTGTCTAAACTCTTCTCCATGGCTGGACCCCCAAATAATATTCCTTTACGTGCTAAGGGGTATCTAGAGAGTGGGATAGGTTTAATAACTACCCTAACCCTAATGCGTACCCTAACCCTAACCCCTACCCTAACCCTAACACGTACCCTAATCCTAACCCGTACCCTAAACCGAGCCCTAACCCTAACACTAACCCTAACACTAACCCATACCCTACGCCGTACCTGAAACCCTCCCCGAACCCGTACCCTAAGCCGTACCCTAAGCCTAACCCTAAGCCTAACCCTAACCCTACGCTACCCTTGACTGCTTCTGCCTCCAATAGATTTCCTAAGCACTAGTGTTTTAAGGAACAGCTTAAAAAGAGAATCCTAATGTGATTTCTTTATAATGGGTGTGTTCCTTATCTTATCCTAGTGTCTAAACTCTTCTCCATGGCTGGACCCTCAAATAATATTCCTTTACGTGCTAAGGGGTATCTAGAGAGTGGGATAGGTTTAATAACTACCCTAACCCTAACGCGTACCCTAACCCTAACCCCTACCCTAACCCTAACACGTACCCTAATCCTAACCCGTACCCTAAACCGAGCCCTAACCCTAACACTAACCCTAACCCTAACCCTAACCCATACCGTACGCCGTACCCGCACCCCTCCCCGAACCCGTACCCTAAGCCGTACCCTAAGCCGAACCCTAAGCCTAACCCTAACCCTAGGCTACCCTTGACTGCTTCTGCCTCCAATAGATTTCCTAAGCACTAGTGTTTTAAGGAACAGCTTAAAAAGAGAATCCTAATGTGATTTCTTTATAATGTGTGTGTTCCTAATCTTATCCTAGTGTCTAAACTCTTCTCCATGGCTGGACCCTCAAATAATATTCCTTTACGTGCTAAAGGGTATCTAGAGAGTGGGATAGGTTTAATAACTACCCTAACCCTAACGCGTACCCTAACCCTAACCCCTACCCTAACCCTAACACGTACCCTAATCCTAACCCGTACCCTAAACCGAGCCCTAACCCTAACACTAACCCTAACCCTAACCCTAACCCATACCCTACACCGTACCCGCACCCCTCCCCGAACCCGTAACCTAAGCCGTACCCTAAGCCTAACCCTAAGCCTAACCCCAACCCTAGGCTACCCTTGACTGCTTCTGCCTCCAATAGATTTCCTAAGCACTACTGTTTTAAGGAACAGCTTAAAAAGAGAATCCTAATGTGATTTCTTTATAATGGGTGTGTTCCTTATCTTACCCTAGTGTCTAAACTCTTCTCCATGGCTGCACCCCCAAATAATATTCCCTTACGTGCTAAGGGGTATCTAGAGAGTGGAATAGGTTTAATAACTACCCTAACCCTAACGCGTACCCTAACCCTAACCCCTACCCTAACCCTAACACGTACCCTAATCCTAACCCGTACCCTAAACCGAGCCCTAACCCTAACACTAACCCTAACCCTAACCCTAACCCATACCCTACGCCGTACCCGAACCCCTCCCCGAACCCATTCCCCAAGCCGTACCCTAAACCTAACCCTAAGCCTAACCCTAACCCTAGGCTACCCTTGACTGCTTCTGCCTCCAATTGATTTCCTAAGCACTAGTGTTTTAAGGAACAGCTTAAAAAGAGAATCCTAATGTGATTTCTTTATAATGGGTGTGTTCCTTATCTTATCCTAGTGTCTAAACTCTTCTCCATGGCTGGACCCCCAAATAATATTCCTTTACGTGCTAAGGGGGAGCTAGAGAGTGGGATAGGTTTACTAACTACCCTAGCCCTAACGCGTAACCTAACCCTAACCCCTACCCTAACCCTAACACGTACCCTAATCCTAACCCGTACCCTAAACCGAGCCCTAACCCTAACACTAACCCAAACCCTAACCCTAACCCATACCCTACGCCATACACGAACACCTCCCCGAACCCATACCCCAAGCCGTACCCTAACCCTAACCCTAAGCCTAACCCTAACCCTAGGCTACCCTTGACTGCTTCTGCCTCCAATAGATTTCCTAAGCACTAGTGTTTTAAGGAACAGCTTAAAAAGAGAATCCTAAAGTGATTTCTTTATAATGGGTGTGTTCCTTATCTTATCCTAGTGTCTAAACTCTTCTCCATGGCTGGACCCCCAAATAATATTCCTTTACGTGCTAAGGGGTATCTAGAGAGTGGGATAGGTTTAATAACTACTCTAACCCTAATGCGTACCCTAACCCTAACCCCTACCCTAACCCTAACACGTACCCTACTCCTAACCCGTACCCTAAACCGAGCCCTAACCCTAACACTAACCCTAACCCTAACCCATACCCTACGCCGTACCCGAAACCCTCCCCGAACCCGTACCCTAAGCCGTACCCTAAGCCTAACCCTAAGCCTAACCTTACCATAGGCTACCCTTGACTGCTTCTGCCTCCAATAGATTTCCTAAGCACTAGTGTTTTAAGGAACAGCTTAAAAAGAGAATCCTAATGTGATTTCTTTATAATGGGTGTGTTCCTTATCTTATCCTAGTGTCTAAACTCTTCTCCATGGCTGCACCCCCAAATAATATTGCCTTACGTGCTAAGGGGTATCTAGAGAGTGGGATAGGTTTAATAACTACCCTAACCCTAATGCGTACTCTAACCCTAACCCCCACCCTAACACTAACACGTACCCTAATCCTAACCCGTACCCTAAACCGAGCCCTAACCCTAACACTAACACTAACCCTAACCCTAACCCATACCCTACGCCGTACCTGAACCCCTCCCCAAACCCGTACCCTAAGCCGTACCCTAAGCCTAACCCTAAGCCTAACACTAACCCTAGGCTACCCTTGACTGCTTCTGCCTCCAATAGATTTCCTAAGCACTAGTGTTTTAAGCAACAGCTTAAAAAGAGAATCCTAATGTGATTTCTTTATAATGGGTGTGTTCCTTATCTTATCCTAGTGTCTAAACTCTTCTCCATGGCTGGACCCTCAAATAATATTCCTTTACGTGCTAAGGGGTATCTAGAGAGTGGGATAGGTTTAATAACTACCCTAACCCTAACGCGTACCCTAACCCTAACCCCTACCCTAACCCTAACACGTACCCTAATACTAACCTGTACCCTAAACCGAGCCCTAACCCTAACACTAACCCTAACCCTAACCCTAACCCATACCCTACGCCGTACCCGCACCCCTCCCCGAACCCGTACCCTAAGCCGTACCCTAAGCCTAACCCTAAGCCTAACCCTAACCCTAGGCTACCCTTGACTGCTTCTGCCTCCAATAGATTTCCTAAGCACTAGTGTTTTAAGGAACAGCTTAAAAAGAGAATCCTAATGTGATTTCTTTATAATGGTTGTGTTCCTTATCTTATCCTAGTGTCTAAACTCTTCTCCATGGCTGGACGCCCAAATAATATTCCTTTACGTGCTAAGGGGTATCTAGAGAGTGGGATAGGTTTAATAACTACCCTAACCCTAACGCATACCCTAACCCTAACCCCTAACCTAACCCTAACACGTACCCTAATCCTAACCCGTACCCTAAACCGAGCCCTAACCCTAACACTAACCCTAACCCTAACCCTAACCCATACCCTACGCCGTACCCGAACCCCTCCCCGAACCCATTCCCCAAGCCGTACCCTAAACCTAACCCTAAGCCTAACCCTAACCCTAGGCTACCCTTGACTGCTTCTGCCTCCAATAGATTTCCTAAGCACTAGTGTTTTAAGGAACAGCTTAAAAAGAGAATCCTAATGTGATTTCTTTATAATGGGTGTGTTCCTTATCTTATCCTAGTGTCTAAACTCTTCTCCATGGCTGCACCCCCAAATAATATTGCCTTACGTGCTAAGGGGTATCTAGAGAGTAGGATAGGTTTAATAACTACCCTAACCCTAATGCGTACTCTAACCCTAACCCCTACCCTAACACTAACACGTACCCTAATCCTAACCCGTACCCTAAACCGAGCCCTAACCCTAACACTAACACTAACCCTAACCCTAACCCATACCCTACGCCGTACCTGAACCCCTCCCCAAACCCGTACCCTAAGCCGTACCCTAAGCCTAACACTAACCCTAGGCTACCCTTGACTGCTTCTGCCTCCAGTAGATTTCCTAAGCACTAGTGTTTTAAGGAACAGCTTAAAAAGAGAATCCTAATGTGATTTCTTTATAATGGGTGTGTTCCTTATCTTACCCTAGTGTCTAAACTCTTCTCCATGGCTGCACCCCCAAATAATATTCCCTTACGTGCTAAGGGGTATCTAGAGAGTGGAATAGGTTTAATAACTACCCTAACCCTAACGCGTACCCTAACCCTAACCCCTACCCTAACCCTAACACGTACCCTAATCCTAACCCGTACCCTAAACCGAGCCCTAACCCTAACACTAACCCTAACCCTAACCCTAACCCATACCCTACGCCGTACCCGCACCCTTCCCCGAACCCGTACCCTAAGCCATACCCTAAACCTAACCCTAAGCCTAACCCTAACCCTAGGCTACCCTTGACTGCTTCTGCCTCCAATTGATTTCCTAAGCACTAGTGTTTTAAGGAACAGCTTAAAAAGAGAATCCTAATGTGATTTCTTTATAATGGGTGTGTTCCTTATCTTATCCTAGTGTCTAAACTCTTCTCCATGGCTGGACCCCCAAATAATATTCCTTTACGTGCTAAGGGGGAGCTAGAGAGTGGGATAGGTTTACTAACTACCCTAGCCCTAACGCGTAACCTAACCCTAACCCCTACCCTAACCCTAACACGTACCCTAATCCTAACCCGTACCCTAAACCGAGCCCTAACCCTAACACTAACCCAAACCCTAACCCTAACCCATACCCTACGCCATACACGAACACCTCCCCGAACCCATACCCCAAGCCGTACCCTAACCCTAACCCTAAGCCTAACCCTAACCCTAGGCTACCCTTGACTGCTTCTGCCTCCAATAGATTTCCTAAGCACTAGTGTTTTAAGGAACAGCTTAAAAAGAGAATCCTAAAGTGATTTCTTTATAATGGGTGTGTTCCTTATCTTATCCTAGTGTCTAAACTCTTCTCCATGGCTGGACCCCCAAATAATATTCCTTTACGTGCTAAGGGGTATCTAGAGAGTGGGATAGGTTTAATAACTACTCTAACCCTAATGCGTACCCTAACCCTAACCCCTACCCTAACCCTAACACGTACCCTACTCCTAACCCGTACCCTAAACCGAGCCCTAACCCTAACCCTAACCCTAACCCTAACCCATACCCTACGCCGTACCCGAAACCCTCCCCGAACCCGTACCCTAAGCCGTACCCTAAGCCTAACCCTAAGCCTAACCTTACCCTAGGCTACCCTTGACTGCTTCTGCCTCCAATAGATTTCCTAAGCACTAGTGTTTTAAGGAACAGCTTAAAAAGAGAATCCTAATGTGATTTCTTTATAATGGGTGTGTTCCTTATCTTATCCTAGTGTCTAAACTCTTCTCCATGGCTGGACCCCCAAATAATATTGCCTTACGTGCTAAGGGGTATCTAGAGAGTGGGATAGGTTTAATAACTACCCTAACCCTAATGCGTACTCTAACCCTAACCCCTAACCTAACACTAACACGTACCCTAATCCTAACCCGTACCCTAAACCGAGCCCTAACCCTAACACTAACACTAACCCTAACCCTAACCCATACCCTACGCCGTACCTGAACCCCTCCCCAAACCCGTACCCTAAGCCGTACCCTAAGCCTAACCCTAAGCCTAACACTAACCCTAGGCTACCCTTGACTGCTTCTGCCTCCAATAGATTTCCTAAGCACTAGTGTTTTAAGCAACAGCTTAAAAAGAGAATCCTAATGTGATTTCTTTATAATGGGTGTGTTCCTTGTCTTATCCTAGTGTCTAAATTCTTCTCCATGCCTGGAACCCCAAATAATATTCCTTTACGTGCTAAGGGGTATCTAGAGAGTGGGATAGGTTTACTAACTACCCTAACCCTAACGCGTACCCTAACCCTAACCCCTACCCTAAACCTAACACGTACCCTAATCCTAACCGTACCCTAAACCGAGCCCTAACCCTAACACTAACCCTAACCCTAACCCTAACCCATACCCTACGCCGTACCCGAAAACCTCCCCGAACCCGTACCCTAAGCCGTACCCTGAGCCTAACCCTAAGCCTAACCCTAACCCTACGCTACCCTTGACTGCTTCTGCCTCCAATAGATTTCCTAAGCACTAGTGTTTTAAGGAACAGCTTAAAAAGAGAATCCTAATGTGATTTCTTTATAATGTGTGTGTTCCTTATCTTATCCTAGTGTCTAAACTCTTCTCCATGGCTGGACCCTCAAATAATATTCCTTTACGTGCTAAGGGGTATCTAGAGAGTGGGATAGGTTTAATAACTACCCTAACCCTAACGCGTACCCTAACCCTAACCCCTACCCTAACCCTAACACGTACCCTAATACTAACCTGTACCCTAAACCGAGCCCTAACCCTAACACTAACCCTAACCCTAACCCTAACCCATACCCTACGCCGTACCCGCACCCCTCCCCGAACCCGTACCCTAAGCCGTACCCTAAGCCTAACCCTAAGCCTAACCCTAACCCTAGGCTACCCTTGACTGCTTCTGCCTCCAATAGATTTCCTAAGCACTAGTGTTTTAAGGAACAGCTTAAAAAGAGAATCCTAATGTGATTTCTTTATAATGGTTGTGTTCCTTATCTTATCCTAGTGTCTAAACTCTTCTCCATGGCTGGACGCCCAAATAATATTCCTTTACGTGCTAAGGGGTATCTAGAGAGTGGGATAGGTTTAATAACTACCCTAACCCTAACGCATACCCTAACCCTAACCCCTACCCTAACCCTAACACGTACCCTAATCCTAACCCGTACCCTAAACCGAGCCCTAACCCTAACACTAACCCTAACCCTAACCCTAACCCATACCCTACGCCGTACCCGAACCCCTCCCCGAACCCATTCCCCAAGCCGTACCCTAAACCTAACCCTAAGCCTAACCCTAACCCTAGGCTACCCTTGACTGCTTCTGCCTCCAATAGATTTCCTAAGCACTAGTGTTTTAAGGAACAGCTTAAAAAGAGAATCCTAATGTGATTTCTTTATAATGGGTGTGTTCCTTATCTTATCCTAGTGTCTAAACTCTTCTCCATGGCTGCACCCCCAAATAATATTGCCTTACGTGCTAAGGGGTATCTAGAGAGTGGGATAGGTTTAATAACTACCCTAACCCTAATGCGTACTCTAACCCTAACCCCTACCCTAACACTAACACGTACCCTAATCCTAACCCGTACCCTAAACCGAGCCCTAACCCTAACACTAACACTAACCCTAACCCTAACCCATACCCTACGCCGTACCTGAACCCCTCCCCAAACCCGTACCCTAAGCCGTACCCTAAGCCTAACCCTAAGCCTAACACTAACCCTAGGCTACCCTTGACTGCTTCTGCCTCCAATAGATTTCCTAAGCACTAGTGTTTTAAGCAACAGCTTAAAAAGAGAATCCTAATGTGATTTCTTTATAATGGGTGTGTTCCTTATCTTATCCTAGTGTCTAAACTCTTCTCCATGGCTGGACCCTCAAATAATATTCCTTTACGTGCTAAGGGGTATCTAGAGAGTGGGATAGGTTTAATAACTACCCTAACCCTAACGCGTACCCTAACCCTAACCCCTACCCTAACCCTAACACGTACCCTAATACTAACCTGTACCCTAAACCGAGCCCTAACCCTAACACTAACCCTAACCCTAACCCTAACCCATACCCTACGCCGTACCCGCACCCCTCCCCGAACCCGTACCCTAAGCCGTACCCTAAGCCTAACCCTAAGCCTAACCCTAACCCTAGGCTACCCTTGACTGCTTCTGCCTCCAATAGATTTCCTAAGCACTAGTGTTTTAAGGAACAGCTTAAAAAGAGAATCCTAATGTGATTTCTTTATAATGGTTGTGTTCCTTATCTTATCCTAGTGTCTAAACTCTTCTCCATGGCTGGACGCCCAAATAATATTCCTTTACGTGCTAAGGGGTATCTAGAGAGTGGGATAGGTTTAATAACTACCCTAACCCTAACGCATACCCTAACCCTAACCCCTAACCTAACCCTAACACGTACCCTAATCCTAACCCGTACCCTAAACCGAGCCCTAACCCTAACACTAACCCTAACCCTAACCCTAACCCATACCCTACGCCGTACCCGAACCCCTCCCCGAACCCATTCCCCAAGCCGTACCCTAAACCTAACCCTAAGCCTAACCCTAACCCTAGGCTACCCTTGACTGCTTCTGCCTCCAATAGATTTCCTAAGCACTAGTGTTTTAAGGAACAGCTTAAAAAGAGAATCCTAATGTGATTTCTTTATAATGGGTGTGTTCCTTATCTTATCCTAGTGTCTAAACTCTTCTCCATGGCTGCACCCCCAAATAATATTGCCTTACGTGCTAAGGGGTATCTAGAGAGTAGGATAGGTTTAATAACTACCCTAACCCTAATGCGTACTCTAACCCTAACCCCTACCCTAACACTAACACGTACCCTAATCCTAACCCGTACCCTAAACCGAGCCCTAACCCTAACACTAACACTAACCCTAACCCTAACCCATACCCTACGCCGTACCTGAACCCCTCCCCAAACCCGTGCCCTAAGCCGTACCCTAAGCCTAACACTAACCCTAGGCTACCCTTGACTGCTTCTGCCTCCAATAGATTTCCTAAGCACTAGTGTTTTAAGGAACAGCTTAAAAAGAGAATCCTAATGTGATTTCTTTATAATGGGTGTGTTCCTTATCTTACCCTAGTGTCTAAACTCTTCTCCATGGCTGCACCCCCAAATAATATTCCCTTACGTGCTAAGGGGTATCTAGAGAGTGGAATAGGTTTAATAACTACCCTAACCCTAACGCGTACCCTAACCCTAACCCCTACCCTAACCCTAACACGTACCCTAATCCTAACCCGTACCCTAAACCGAGCCCTAACCCTAACACTAACCCTAACCCTAACCCTAACCCATACCCTACGCCGTACCCGCACCCCTCCCCGAACCCGTACCCTAAGCCATACCCTAAACCTAACCCTAAGCCTAACCCTAACCCTAGGCTACCCTTGACTGCTTCTGCCTCCAATTGATTTCCTAAGCACTAGTGTTTTAAGGAACAGCTTAAAAAGAGAATCCTAATGTGATTTCTTTATAATGGGTGTGTTCCTTATCTTATCCTAGTGTCTAAACTCTTCTCCATGGCTGGACCCCCAAATAATATTCCTTTACGTGCTAAGGGGGAGCTAGAGAGTGGGATAGGTTTACTAACTACCCTAGCCCTAACGCGTAACCTAACCCTAACCCCTACCCTAACCCTAACAAGTACCCTAATCCTAACCCGTACCCTAAACCGAGCCCTAACCCTAACACTAACCCAAACCCTAACCCTAACCCATACCCTACGCCATACACGAACACCTCCCCGAACCCATACCCCAAGCCGTACCCTAACCCTAACCCTAAGCCTAACCCTAACCCTAGGCTACCCTTGACTGCTTCTGCCTCCAATAGATTTCCTAAGCACTAGTGTTTTAAGGAACAGCTTAAAAAGAGAATCCTAAAGTGATTTCTTTATAATGGGTGTGTTCCTTATCTTATCCTAGTGTCTAAACTCTTCTCCATGGCTGGACCCCCAAATAATATTCCTTTACGTGCTAAGGGGTATCTAGAGAGTGGGATAGGTTTAATAACTACTCTAACCCCAATGCGTACCCTAACCCTAACCCCTACCCTAACCCTAACACGTACCCTACTCCTAACCCGTACCCTAAACCGAGCCCTAACCCTAACACTAACCCTAACCCTAACCCATACCCTACGCCGTACCCGAAACCCTCCCCGAACCCGTACCCTAAGCCGTACCCTAAGCCTAACCCTAAGCCTAACCTTACCCTAGGCTACCCTTGACTGCTTCTGCCTCCAATAGATTTCCTAAGCACTAGTGTTTTAAGGAACAGCTTAAAAAGAGAATCCTAATGTGATTTCTTTATAATGGGTGTGTTCCTTATCTTATCCTAGTGTCTAAACTCTTCTCCATGGCTGCACCCCCAAATAATATTGCCTTACGTGCTAAGGGGTATCTAGAGAGTGGGATAGGTTTAATAACTACCCTAACCCTAATGCGTACTCTAACCCTAACCTAACACTAACACGTACCCTAATCCTAACCCGTACCCTAAACCGAGCCCTAACCCTAACACTAACACTAACCCTAACCCTAACCCATACCCTACGCCGTACCTGAACCCCTCCCCAAACCCGTACCCTAAGCCGTACCCTAAGCCTAACCCTAAGCCTAACACTAACCCTAGGCTACCCTTGACTGCTTCTGCCTCCAATAGATTTCCTAAGCACTAGTGTTTTAAGCAACAGCTTAAAAAGAGAATCCTAATGTGATTTCTTTATAATGGGTGTGTTCCTTGTCTTATCCTAGTGTCTAAATTCTTCTCCATGCCTGGAACCCCAAATAATATTCCTTTACGTGCTAAGGGGTATCTAGAGAGTGGGATAGGTTTACTAACTACCCTAACCCTAACGCGTACCCTAACCCTAACCCCTACCCTAAACCTAACACGTACCCTAATCCTAACCGTACCCTAAACCGAGCCCTAACCCTAACACTAACCCTAACCCTAACCCTAACCCATACCCTACGCCGTACCCGAAAACCTCCCCGAACCCGTACCCTAAGCCGTACCCTGAGCCTAACCCTAAGCCTAACCCTAACCCTACGCTACCCTTGACTGCTTCTGCCTCCAATAGATTTCCTAAGCACTAGTGTTTTAAGGAACAGCTTAAAAAGAGAATCCTAATGTGATTTCTTTATAATGTGTGTGTTCCTTATCTTATCCTAGTGTCTAAACTCTTCTCCATGGCTGGACCCTCAAATAATATTCCTTTACGTGCTAAGGGGTATCTAGAGAGTGGGATAGGTTTAATAACTACCCTAACCCTAACGCGTACCCTAACCCTAACCCCTACCCTAACCCTAACACGTACCCTAATACTAACCTGTACCCTAAACCGAGCCCTAACCCTAACACTAACCCTAACCCTAACCCTAACCCATACCCTACGCCGTACCCGCACCCCTCCCCGAACCCGTACCCTAAGCCGTACCCTAAGCCTAACCCTAAGCCTAACCCTAACCCTAGGCTACCCTTGACTGCTTCTGCCTCCAATAGATTTCCTAAGCACTAGTGTTTTAAGGAACAGCTTAAAAAGAGAATCCTAATGTGATTTCTTTATAATGGTTGTGTTCCTTATCTTATCCTAGTGTCTAAACTCTTCTCCATGGCTGGACGCCCAAATAATATTCCTTTACGTGCTAAGGGGTATCTAGAGAGTGGGATAGGTTTAATAACTACCCTAACCCTAACGCATACCCTAACCCTAACCCCTACCCTAACCCTAACACGTACCCTAATCCTAACCCGTACCCTAAACCGAGCCCTAACCCTAACACTAACCCTAACCCTAACCCTAACCCATACCCTACGCCGTACCCGAACCCCTCCCCGAACCCATTCCCCAAGCCGTACCCTAAACCTAACCCTAAGCCTAACCCTAACCCTAGGCTACCCTTGACTGCTTCTGCCTCCAATAGATTTCCTAAGCACTAGTGTTTTAAGGAACAGCTTAAAAAGAGAATCCTAATGTGATTTCTTTATAATGGGTGTGTTCCTTATCTTATCCTAGTGTCTAAACTCTTCTCCATGGCTGCACCCCCAAATAATATTGCCTTACGTGCTAAGGGGTATCTAGAGAGTGGGATAGGTTTAATAACTACCCTAACCCTAATGCGTACTCTAACCCTAACCCCTACCCTAACACTAACACGTACCCTAATCCTAACCCGTACCCTAAACCGAGCCCTAACCCTAACACTAACACTAACCCTAACCCTAACCCATACCCTACGCCGTACCTGAACCCCTCCCCAAACACGTACCCTAAGCCGTACCCTAAGCCTAACCCTAAGCCTAACACTAACCCTAGGCTACCCTTGACTGCTTCTGCCTCCAATAGATTTCCTAAGCACTAGTGTTTTAAGCAACAGCTTAAAAAGAGAATCCTAATGTGATTTCTTTATAATGGGTGTGTTCCTTATCTTATCCTAGTGTCTAAACTCTTCTCCATGGCTGGACCCTCAAATAATATTCCTTTACGTGCTAAGGGGTATCTAGAGAGTGGGATAGGTTTAATAACTACCCTAACCCTAACGCGTACCCTAACCCTAACCCCTACCCTAACCCTAACACGTACCCTAATACTAACCTGTACCCTAAACCGAGCCCTAACCCTAACACTAACCCTAACCCTAACCCTAACCCATACCCTACGCCGTACCCGCACCCCTCCCCGAACCCGTACCCTAAGCCGTACCCTAAGCCTAACCCTAAGCCTAACCCTAACCCTAGGCTACCCTTGACTGCTTCTGCCTCCAATAGATTTCCTAAGCACTAGTGTTTTA
Source organism: Balaenoptera borealis (assembly GCF_965194805.1). Classification (NCBI taxonomy): domain Eukaryota; kingdom Metazoa; phylum Chordata; class Mammalia; order Artiodactyla; family Balaenopteridae; genus Balaenoptera; species Balaenoptera borealis. Next base: position 140,055 of record NW_028123579.1, read on the forward strand.
AGGAACAGCTTAAAAAGAGAATCCTAATGTGATTTCTTTATAATGGTTGTGTTCCTTATCTTATCCTAGTGTCTAAACTCTTCTCCATGGCTGGACGCCCAAATAATATTCCTTTACGTGCTAAGGGGTATCTAGAGAGTGGGATAGGTTTAATAACTACCCTAACCCTAACGCATACCCTAACCCTAACCCCTAACCTAACCCTAACACGTACCCTAATCCTAACCCGTACCCTAAACCGAGCCCTAACCCTAACACTAACCCTAACCCTAACCCTAACCCATACCCTACGCCGTACCCGAACCCCTCCCCGAACCCATTCCCCAAGCCGTACCCTAAACCTAACCCTAAGCCTAACCCTAACCCTAGGCTACCCTTGACTGCTTCTGCCTCCAATAGATTTCCTAAGCACTAGTGTTTTAAGGAACAGCTTAAAAAGAGAATCCTAATGTGATTTCTTTATAATGGGTGTGTTCCTTATCTTATCCTAGTGTCTAAACTCTTCTCCATGGCTGCACCCCCAAATAATATTGCCTTACGTGCTAAGGGGTATCTAGAGAGTAGGATAGGTTTAATAACTACCCTAACCCTAATGCGTACTCTAACCCTAACCCCTACCCTAACACTAACACGTACCCTAATCCTAACCCGTACCCTAAACCGAGCCCTAACCCTAACACTAACACTAACCCTAACCCTAACCCATACCCTACGCCGTACCTGAACCCCTCCCCAAACCCGTACCCTAAGCCGTACCCTAAGCCTAACACTAACCCTAGGCTACCCTTGACTGCTTCTGCCTCCAATAGATTTCCTAAGCACTAGTGTTTTAAGGAACAGCTTAAAAAGAGAATCCTAATGTGATTTCTTTATAATGGGTGTGTTCCTTATCTTACCCTAGTGTCTAAACTCTTCTCCATGGCTGCACCCCCAAATAATATTCCCTTACGTGCTAAGGGGTATCTAGAGAGTGGAATAGGTTTAATAACTACCCTAACCCTAACGCGTACCCTAACCCTAACCCCTACCCTAACCCTAACACGTACCCTAATCCTAACCCGTACCCTAAACCGAGCCCTAACCCTAACACTAACCCTAACCCTAACCCTAACCCATACCCTACGCCGTACCCGCACCCCTCCCCGAACCCGTACCCTAAGCCATACCCTAAACCTAACCCTAAGCCTAACCCTAACCCTAGGCTACCCTTGACTGCTTCTGCCTCCAATTGATTTCCTAAGCACTAGTGTTTTAAGGAACAGCTTAAAAAGAGAATCCTAATGTGATTTCTTTATAATGGGTGTGTTCCTTATCTTATCCTAGTGTCTAAACTCTTCTCCATGGCTGGACCCCCAAATAATATTCCTTTACGTGCTAAGGGGGAGCTAGAGAGTGGGATAGGTTTACTAACTACCCTAGCCCTAACGCGTAACCTAACCCTAACCCCTACCCTAACCCTAACAAGTACCCTAATCCTAACCCGTACCCTAAACCGAGCCCTAACCCTAACACTAACCCAAACCCTAACCCTAACCCATACCCTACGCCATACACGAACACCTCCCCGAACCCATACCCCAAGCCGTACCCTAACCCTAACCCTAAGCCTAACCCTAACCCTAGGCTACCCTTGACTGCTTCTGCCTCCAATAGATTTCCTAAGCACTAGTGTTTTAAGGAACAGCTTAAAAAGAGAATCCTAAAGTGATTTCTTTATAATGGGTGTGTTCCTTATCTTATCCTAGTGTCTAAACTCTTCTCCATGGCTGGACCCCCAAATAATATTCCTTTACGTGCTAAGGGGTATCTAGAGAGTGGGATAGGTTTAATAACTACTCTAACCCTAATGCGTACCCTAACCCTAACCCCTACCCTAACCCTAACACGTACCCTACTCCTAACCCGTACCCTAAACCGAGCCCTAACCCTAACACTAACCCTAACCCTAACCCATACCCTACGCCGTACCCGAAACCCTCCCCGAACCCGTACCCTAAGCCGTACCCTAAGCCTAACCCTAAGCCTAACCTTACCCTAGGCTACCCTTGACTGCTTCTGCCTCCAATAGATTTCCTAAGCACTAGTGTTTTAAGGAACAGCTTAAAAAGAGAATCCTAATGTGATTTCTTTATAATGGGTGTGTTCCTTATCTTATCCTAGTGTCTAAACTCTTCTCCATGGCTGCACCCCCAAATAATATTGCCTTACGTGCTAAGGGGTATCTAGAGAGTGGGATAGGTTTAATAACTACCCTAACCCTAATGCGTACTCTAACCCTAACCCCTAACCTAACACTAACACGTACCCTAATCCTAACCCGTACCCTAAACTGAGCCCTAACCCTAACACTAACACTAACCCTAACCCTAACCCATACCCTACGCCGTACCTGAACCCCTCCCCAAACCCGTACCCTAAGCCGTACCCTAAGCCTAACCCTAAGCCTAACACTAACCCTAGGCTACCCTTGACTGCTTCTGCCTCCAATAGATTTCCTAAGCACTAGTGTTTTAAGCAACAGCTTAAAAAGAGAATCCTAATGTGATTTCTTTATAATGGGTGTGTTCCTTGTCTTATCCTAGTGTCTAAATTCTTCTCCATGCCTGGAACCCCAAATAATATTCCTTTACGTGCTAAGGGGTATCTAGAGAGTGGGATAGGTTTACTAACTACCCTAACCCTAACGCGTACCCTAACCCTAACCCCTACCCTAAACCTAACACGTACCCTAATCCTAACCGTACCCTAAACCGAGCCCTAACCCTAACACTAACCCTAACCCTAACCCTAACCCATACCCTACGCCGTACCCGAAAACCTCCCCGAACCCGTACCCTAAGCCGTACCCTGAGCCTAACCCTAAGCCTAACCCTAACCCTACGCTACCCTTGACTGCTTCTGCCTCCAATAGATTTCCTAAGCACTAGTGTTTTAAGGAACAGCTTAAAAAGAGAATCCTAATGTGATTTCTTTATAATGTGTGTGTTCCTTATCTTATCCTACTGTCTAAACTCTTCTCCATGGCTGGACCCTCAAATAATATTCCTTTACGTGCTAAGGGGTATCTAGAGAGTGGGATAGGTTTAATAACTACCCTAACCCTAACGCGTACCCTAACCCTAACCCCTACCCTAACCCTAACACGTACCCTAATACTAACCTGTACCCTAAACCGAACCCTAACCCTAACACTAACCCTAACCGTAACCCTAACCCATACCCTACGCCGTACCCGCACCCCTCCCCGAACCCGTACCCTAAGCCGTACCCTAAGCCTAACCCTAAGCCTAACCCTAACCCTAGGCTACCCTTGACTGCTTCTGCCTCCAATAGATTTCCTAAGCACTAGTGTTTTAAGGAACAGCTTAAAAAGAGAATCCTAATGTGATTTCTTTATAATGTTTGTGTTCCTTATCTTATCCTAGTGTCTAAACTCTTCTCCATGGCTGGACGCCCAAATAATATTCCTTTACGTGCTAAGGGGTATCTAGAGAGTGGGATAGGTTTAATAACTACCCTAACCCTAACGCATACCCTAACCCTAACCCCTACCCTAACCCTAACACGTACCCTAATCCTAACCCGTACCCTAAACCGAGCCCTAACCCTAACACTAACCCTAACCCTAACCCTAACCCATACCCTACGCCGTACCCGAACCCCTCCCCGAACCCATTCCCCAAGCCGTACCCTAAACCTAACCCTAAGCCTAACCCTAACCCTAGGCTACCCTTGACTGCTTCTGCCTCCAATAGATTTCCTAAGCACTAGTGTTTTAAGGAACAGCTTAAAAAGAGAATCCTAATGTGATTTCTTTATAATGGGTGTGTTCCTTATCTTATCCTAGTGTCTAAACTCTTCTCCATGGCTGCACCCCCAAATAATATTGCCTTACGTGCTAAGGGGTATCTAGAGAGTGGGATAGGTTTAATAACTACCCTAACCCTAATGCGTACTCTAACCCTAACCCCTACCCTAACACTAACACGTACCCTAATCCTAACCCGTACCCTAAACCGAGCCCTAACCCTAACACTAACACTAACCCTAACCCTAACCCATACCCTACGCCGTACCTGAACCCCTCCCCAAACACGTACCCTAAGCCGTACCCTAAGCCTAACCCTAAGCCTAACACTAACCCTAGGCTACCCTTGACTGCTTCTGCCTCCAATAGATTTCCTAAGCACTAGTGTTTTAAGCAACAGCTTAAAAAGAGAATCCTAATGTGATTTCTTTATAATGGGTGTGTTCCTTATCTTATCCTAGTGTCTAAACTCTTCTCCATGGCTGGACCCTCAAATAATATTCCTTTACGTGCTAAGGGGTATCTAGAGAGTGGGATAGGTTTAATAACTACCCTAACCCTAACGCGTACCCTAACCCTAACCCCTACCCTAACCCTAACACGTACCCTAATACTAACCTGTACCCTAAACCGAGCCCTAACCCTAACACTAACCCTAACCCTAACCCTAACCCATACCCTACGCCGTACCCGCACCCCTCCCCGAACCCGTACCCTAAGCCGTACCCTAAGCCTAACCCTAAGCCTAACCCTAACCCTAGGCTACCCTTGACTGCTTCTGCCTCCAATAGATTTCCTAAGCACTAGTGTTTTAAGGAACAGCTTAAAAAGAGAATCCTAATGTGATTTCTTTATTATGGTTGTGTTCCTTATCTTATCCTAGTGTCTAAACTCTTCTCCATGGCTGGACGCCCAAATAATATTCCTTTACGTGCTAAGGGGTATCTAGAGAGTGGGATAGGTTTAATAACTACCCTAACCCTAACGCATACCCTAACCCTAACCCCTAACCTAACCCTAACACGTACCCTAATCCTAACCCGTACCCTAAACCGAGCCCTAACCCTAACACTAACCCTAACCCTAACCCTAACCCATACCCTACGCCGTACCCGAACCCCTCCCCGAACCCATTCCCCAAGCCGTACCCTAAACCTAACCCTAAGCCTAACCCTAACCCTAGGCTACCCTTGACTGCTTCTGCCTCCAATAGATTTCCTAAGCACTAGTGTTTTAAGGAACAGCTTAAAAAGAGAATCCTAATGTGATTTCTTTATAATGGGTGTGTTCCTTATCTTATCCTAGTGTCTAAACTCTTCTCCATGGCTGCACCCCCAAATAATATTGCCTTACGTGCTAAGGGGTATCTAGAGAGTAGGATAGGTTTAATAACTACCCTAACCCTAATGCGTACTCTAACCCTAACCCCTACCCTAACACTAACACGTACCCTAATCCTAACCCGTACCCTAAACCGAGCCCTAACCCTAACACTAACACTAACCCTAACCCTAACCCATACCCTACGCCGTACCTGAACCCCTCCCCAAACCCGTACCCTAAGCCGTACCCTAAGCCTAACACTAACCCTAGGCTACCCTTGACTGCTTCTGCCTCCAATAGATTTCCTAAGCACTAGTGTTTTAAGGAACAGCTTAAAAAGAGAATCCTAATGTGATTTCTTTATAATGGGTGTGTTCCTTATCTTACCCTAGTGTCTAAACTCTTCTCCATGGCTGCACCCCCAAATAATATTCCCTTACGTGCTAAGGAGTATCTAGAGAGTGGAATAGGTTTAATAACTACCCTAACCCTAACGCGTACCCTAACCCTAACCCCTACCCTAACCCTAACACGTACCCTAATCCTAACCCGTACCCTAAACCGAGCCCTAACCCTAACATTAACCCTAACCCTAACCCTAACCCATACCCTACGCCGTACCCGCACCCCTCCCCGAACTCGTACCCTAAGCCATACCCTAAACCTAACCCTAAGCCTAACCCTAACCCTAGGCTACCCTTGACTGCTTCTGCCTCCAATTGATTTCCTAAGCACTAGTGTTTTAAGGAACAGCTTAAAAAGAGAATCCTAATGTGATTTCTTTATAATGGGTGTGTTCCTTATCTTATCCTAGTGTCTAAACTCTTCTCCATGGCTGGACCCCCAAATAATATTCCTTTACGTGCTAAGGGGGAGCTAGAGAGTGGGATAGGTTTACTAACTACCCTAGCCCTAACGCGTAACCTAACCCTAACCCCTACCCTAACCCTAACAAGTACCCTAATCCTAACCCGTACCCTAAACCGAGCCCTAACCCTAACACTAACCCAAACCCTAACCCTAACCCATACCCTACGCCATACACGAACACCTCCCCGAACCCATACCCCAAGCCGTACCCTAACCCTAACCCTAAGCCTAACCCTAACCCTAGGCTACCCTTGACTGCTTCTGCCTCCAATAGATTTCCTAAGCACTAGTGTTTTAAGGAACAGCTTAAAAAGAGAATCCTAAAGTGATTTCTTTATAATGGGTGTGTTCCTTATCTTATCCTAGTGTCTAAACTCTTCTCCATGGCTGGACCCCCAAATAATATTCCTTTACGTGCTAAGGGGTATCTAGAGAGTGGGATAGGTTTAATAACTACTCTAACCCTAATGCGTACCCTAACCCTAACCCCTACCCTAACCCTAACACGTACCCTACTCCTAACCCGTACCCTAAACCGAGCCCTAACCCTAACACTAACCCTAACCCTAACCCATACCCTACGCCGTACCCGAAACCCTCCCCGAACCCGTACCCTAAGCCGTACCCTAAGCCTAACCCTAAGCCTAACCTTACCCTAGGCTACCCTTGACTGCTTCTGCCTCCAATAGATTTCCTAAGCACTAGTGTTTTAAGGAACAGCTTAAAAAGAGAATCCTAATGTGATTTCTTTATAATGGGTGTGTTCCTTATCTTACCCTAGTGTCTAAACTCTTCTCCATGGCTGCACCCCCAAATAATATTCCCTTACGTGCTAAGGGGTATCTAGAGAGTGGAATAGGTTTAATAACTACCCTAACCCTAACGCGTACCCTAACCCTAACCCCTACCCTAACCCTAACACGTACCCTAATCCTAACCCGTACCCTAAACCGAGCCCTAACCCTAACATTAACCCTAACCCTAACCCTAACCCATACCCTACGCCGTACCCGCACCCCTCCCCGAACTCGTACCCTAAGCCATACCCTAAACCTAACCCTAAGCCTAACCCTAACCCTAGGCTACCCTTGACTGCTTCTGCCTCCAATTGATTTCCTAAGCACTAGTGTTTTAAGGAACAGCTTAAAAAGAGAATCCTAATGTGATTTCTTTATAATGGGTGTGTTCCTTATCTTATCCTAGTGTCTAAACTCTTCTCCATGGCTGGACCCCCAAATAATATTCCTTTACGTGCTAAGGGGGAGCTAGAGAGTGGGATAGGTTTACTAACTACCCTAGCCCTAACGCGTAACCTAACCCTAACCCCTACCCTAACCCTAACAAGTACCCTAATCCTAACCCGTACCCTAAACCGAGCCCTAACCCTAACACTAACCCAAACCCTAACCCTAACCCATACCCTACGCCATACACGAACACCTCCCCGAACCCATACCCCAAGCCGTACCCTAACCCTAACCCTAAGCCTAACCCTAACCCTAGGCTACCCTTGACTGCTTCTGCCTCCAATAGATTTCCTAAGCACTAGTGTTTTAAGGAACAGCTTAAAAAGAGAATCCTAAAGTGATTTCTTTATAATGGGTGTGTTCCTTATCTTATCCTAGTGTCTAAACTCTTCTCCATGGCTGGACCCCCAAATAATATTCCTTTACGTGCTAAGGGGTATCTAGAGAGTGGGATAGGTTTAATAACTACTCTAACCCTAATGCGTACCCTAACCCTAACCCCTACCCTAACCCTAACACGTACCCTACTCCTAACCCGTACCCTAAACCGAGCCCTAACCCTAACACTAACCCTAACCCTAACCCATACCCTACGCCGTACCCGAAACCCTCCCCGAACCCGTACCCTAAGCCGTACCCTAAGCCTAACCCTAAGCCTAACCTTACCCTAGGCTACCCTTGACTGCTTCTGCCTCCAATAGATTTCCTAAGCACTAGTGTTTTAAGGAACAGCTTAAAAAGAGAATCCTAATGTGATTTCTTTATAATGGGTGTGTTCCTTATCTTATCCTAGTGTCTAAACTCTTCTCCATGGCTGCACCCCCAAATAATATTGCCTTACGTGCTAAGGGGTATCTAGAGAGTGGGATAGGTTTAATAACTACCCTAACCCTAATGCGTACTCTAACCCTAACCCCTAACCTAACACTAACACGTACCCTAATCCTAACCCGTACCCTAAACCGAGCCCTAACCCTAACACAAACACTAACCCTAACCCTAACCCATACCCTACGCCGTGCCTGAACACCTCCCCAAACCCGTACCCTAAGCCGTACCCTAAGCCTAACCCTAAGCCTAACACTAACCCTAGGCTACCCTTGACTGCTTCTGCCTCCAATAGATTTCCTAAGCACTAGTGTTTTAAGCAACAGCTTAAAAAGAGAATCCTAATGTGATTTCTTTATAATGGTTATATTCCTTATCTTATCCTAGTGTCTAAACTCTTCTCCATGGCTGGACGCCCAAATAATATTCCTTTACGTGCTAAGGGGTATCTAGAGAGTGGGATAGGTTTAATAACTACCCTAACCCTAACGCATACCCTAACCCTAACCCCTACCCTAACCCTAACACGTACCCTAATCCTAACCCGTACCCTAAACCGAGCCCTAACCCTAACACTAACCCTAACCCTAACCCTAACCCATACCCTACGCCGTACCCGAACCCCTCCCCGAACCCATTCCCCAAGCCGTACCCTAAACCTAACCCTAAGCCTAACCCTAACCCTAGGCTACCCTTGACTGCTTCTGCCTCCAATAGATTTCCTAAGCACTAGTGTTTTAAGGAACAGCTTAAAAAGAGAATCCTAATGTGATTTCTTTATAATGGGTGTGTTCCTTATCTTATCCTAGTGTCTAAACTCTTCTCCATGGCTGCACCCCCAAATAATATTGCCTTACGTGCTAAGGGGTATCTAGAGAGTGGGATAGGTTTAATAACTACCCTAACCCTAATGCGTACTCTAACCCTAACCCCTACCCTAACACTAACACGTACCCTAATCCTAACCCGTACCCTAAACCGAGCCCTAACCCTAACACTAACACTAACCCTAACCCTAACCCATACCCTACGCCGTACCTGAACCCCTCCCCAAACCCGTACCCTAAGCCGTACCCTAAGCCTAACCCTAAGCCTAACACTAACCCTAGGCTACCCTTGACTGCTTCTGCCTCCAATAGATTTCCTAAGCACTAGTGTTTTAAGCAACAGCTTAAAAAGAGAATCCTAATGTGATTTCTTTATAATGGGTGTGTTCCTTATCTTATCCTAGTGTCTAAACTCTTCTCCATGGCTGGACCCTCAAATAATATTCCTTTACGTGCTAAGGGGTATCTAGAGAGTGGGATAGGTTTAATAACTACCCTAACCCTAACGCGTACCCTAACCCTAACCCCTACCCTAACCCTAACACGTACCCTAATACTAACCTGTACCCTAAACCGAGCCCTAACCCTAACACTAACCCTAACCCTAACCCTAACCCATACCCTACGCCGTACCCGCACCCCTCCCCGAACCCGTACCCTAAGCCGTACCCTAAGCCTAACCCTAAGCCTAACCCTAACCCTAGGCTACCCTTGACTGCTTCTGCCTCCAATAGATTTCCTAAGCACTAGTGTTTTAAGGAACAGCTTAAAAAGAGAATCCTAATGTGATTTCTTTATAATGGTTGTGTTCCTTATCTTATCCTAGTGTCTAAACTCTTCTCCATGGCTGGACGCCCAAATAATATTCCTTTACGAGCTAAGGGGTATCTAGAGAGTGGGATAGGTTTAATAACTACCCTAACCCTAACGCATACCCTAACCCTAACCCCTAACCTAACCCTAACACGTACCCTAATCCTAACCCGTACCCTAAACCGAGCCCTAACCCTAACACTAACCCTAACCCTAACCCTAACCCATACCCTACGCCGTACCCGAACCCCTCCCCGAACCCATTCCCCAAGCCGTACCCTAAACCTAACCCTAAGCCTAACCCTAACCCTAGGCTACCCTTGACTGCTTCTGCCTCCAATAGATTTCCTAAGCACTAGTGTTTTAAGGAACAGCTTAAAAAGAGAATCCTAATGTGATTTCTTTATAATGGGTGTGTTCCTTATCTTATCCTAGTGTCTAAACTCTTCTCCATGGCTGCACCCCCAAATAATATTGCCTTACGTGCTAAGGGGTATCTAGAGAGTAGGATAGGTTTAATAACTACCCTAACCCTAATGCGTACTCTAACCCTAACCCCTACCCTAACACTAACACGTACCCTAATCCTAACCCGTACCCTAAACCGAGCCCTAACCCTAACACTAACACTAACCCTAACCCTAACCCATACCCTACGCCGTACCTGAACCCCTCCCCAAACCCGTACCCTAAGCCGTACCCTAAGCCTAACACTAACCCTAGGCTACCCTTGACTGCTTCTGCCTCCAATAGATTTCCTAAGCACTAGTGTTTTAAGGAACAGCTTAAAAAGAGAATCCTAATGTGATTTCTTTATAATGGGTGTGTTCCTTATCTTACCCTAGTGTCTAAACTCTTCTCCATGGCTGCACCCCCAAATAATATTCCCTTACGTGCTAAGGGGTATCTAGAGAGTGGAATAGCTTTAATAACTACCCTAACCCTAACGCGTACCCTAACCCTAACCCCTACCCTAACCCTAACACGTACCCTAATCCTAACCCGTACCCTAAACCGAGCCCTAACCCTAACCCTAACCCTAACCCTAACCCTAACCCATACCCTACGCCGTACCCGCACCCCTCCCCGAACCCGTACCCTAAGCCATACCCTAATCCTAACCCTAAGCCTAACCCTAACCCTAGGCTACCCTTGACTGCTTCTGCCTCCAATTGATTTCCTAAGCACTAGTGTTTTAAGGAACAGCTTAAAAAGAGAATCCTAATGTGATTTCTTTATAATGGGTGTGTTCCTTATCTTATCCTAGTGTCTAAACTCTTCTCCATGGCTGGACCCCCAAATAATATTCCTTTACGTGCTAAGGGGGAGCTAGAGAGTGGGATAGGTTTACTAACTACCCTAGCCCTAACGCGTAACCTAACCCTAACCCCTACCCTAACCCTAACAAGTACCCTAATCCTAACCCGTACCCTAAACCGAGCCCTAACCCTAACACTAACCCAAACCCTAACCCTAACCCATACCCTACGCCATACACGAACACCTCCCCGAACCCATACCCCAAGCCGTACCCTAACCCTAACCCTAAGCCTAACCCTAACCCTAGGCTACACTTGACTGCTTCTGCCTCCAATAGATTTCCTAAGCACTAGTGTTTTAAGGAACAGCTTAAAAAGAGAATCCTAAAGTGATTTCTTTATAATGGGTGTGTTCCTTATCTTATCCTAGTGTCTAAACTCTTCTCCATGGCTGGACCCCCAAATAATATTCCTTTACGTGCTAAGGGGTATCTAGAGAGTGGGATAGGTTTAATAACTACTCTAACCCTAATGCGTACCCTAACCCTAACCCCTACCCTAACCCTAACACGTACCCTACTCCTAACCCGTACCCTAAACCGAGCCCTAACCCTAACACTAACCCTAACCCTAACCCATACCCTACGCCGTACCCGAAACCCTCCCCGAACCCGTACCCTAAGCCGTACCCTAAGCCTAACCCTAAGCCTAACCTTACCCTAGGCTACCCTTGACTGCTTCTGCCTCCAATAGATTTCCTAAGCACTAGTGTTTTAAGGAACAGCTTAAAAAGAGAATCCTAATGTGATTTCTTTATAATGGGTGTGTTCCTTATCTTATCCTAGTGTCTAAACTCTTCTCCATGGCTGCACCCCCAAATAATATTGCCTTACGTGCTAAGGGGTATCTAGAGAGTGGGATAGGTTTAATAACTACCCTAACCCTAATGCGTACTCTAACCCTAACCCCTAACCTAACACTAACACGTACCCTAATCCTAACCCGTACCCTAAACCGAGCCCTAACCCTAACACTAACACTAACCCTAACCCTAACCCATACCCTACGCCGTACCTGAACCCCTCCCCAAACCCGTACCCTAAGCCGTACCCTAAGCCTAACCCTAAGCCTAACACTAACCCTAGGCTACCCTTGACTGCTTCTGCCTCCAATAGATTTCCTAAGCACTAGTGTTTTAAGCAACAGCTTAAAAAGAGAATCCTAATGTGATTTCTTTATAATGGGTGTGTTCCTTGTCTTATCCTAGTGTCTAAATTCTTCTCCATGCCTGGAACCCCAAATAATATTCCTTTACGTGCTAAGGGGTATCTAGAGAGTGGGATAGGTTTACTAACTACCCTAACCCTAACGCGTACCCTAACCCTAACCCCTACCCTAAACCTAACACGTACCCTAATCCTAACCGTACCCTAAACCGAGCCCTAACCCTAACACTAACCCTAACCCTAACCCTAACCCATACCCTACGCCGTACCCGAAAACCTCCCCGAACCCGTACCCTAAGCCGTACCCTGAGCCTAACCCTAAGCCTAACCCTAACCCTACGCTACCCTTGACTGCTTCTGCCTCCAATAGATTTCCTAAGCACTAGTGTTTTAAGGAACAGCTTAAAAAGAGAATCCTAATGTGATTTCTTTATAATGTGTGTGTTCCTTATCTTATCCTAGTGTCTAAACTCTTCTCCATGGCTGGACCCTCAAATAATATTCCTTTACGTGCTAAGGGGTATCTAGAGAGTGGGATAGGTTTAATAACTACCCTAACCCTAACGCGTACCCTAACCCTAACCCCTACCCTAACCCTAACACGTACCCTAATACTAACCTGTACCCTAAACCGAGCCCTAACCCTAACACTAACCCTAACCCTAACCCTAACCCATACCCTACGCCGTACCCGCACCCCTCCCCGAACCCGTACCCTAAGCCGTACCCTAAGCCTAACCCTAAGCCTAACCCTAACCCTAGGCTACCCTTGACTGCTTCTGCCTCCAATAGATTTCCTAAGCACTAGTGTTTTAAGGAACAGCTTAAAAAGAGAATCCTAATGTGATTTCTTTATAATGGTTGTGTTCCTTATCTTATCCTAGTGTCTAAACTCTTCTCCATGGCTGGACGCCCAAATAATATTCCTTTACGTGCTAAGGGGTATCTAGAGAGTGGGATAGGTTTAATAACTACCCTAACCCTAACGCATACCCTAACCCTAACCCCTACCCTAACCCTAACACGTACCCTAATCCTAACCCGTACCCTAAACCGAGCCCTAACCCTAACACTAACCCTAACCCTAACCCTAACCCATACGCTACGCCGTACCCGAACCCCTCCCCGAACCCATTCCCCAAGCCGTACCCTAAACCTAACCCTAAGCCTAACCCTAACCCTAGGCTACCCTTGACTGCTTCTGCCTCCAATAGATTTCCTAAGCACTAGTGTTTTAAGGAACAGCTTAAAAAGAGAATCCTAATGTGATTTCTTTATAATGGGTGTGTTCCTTATCTTATCCTAGTGTCTAAACTCTTCTCCATGGCTGCACCCCCAAATAATATTGCCTTACGTGCTAAGGGGTATCTAGAGAGTGGGATAGGTTTAATAACTACCCTAACCCTAATGCGTACTCTAACCCTAACCCCTACCCTAACACTAACACGTACCCTAATCCTAACCCGTACCCTAAACCGAGCCCTAACCCTAACACTAACACTAACCCTAACCCTAACCCATACCCTACGCCGTACCTGAACCCCTCCCCAAACCCGTACCCTAAGCCGTACCCTAAGCCTAACCCTAAGCCTAACACTAACCCTAGGCTACCCTTGACTGCTTCTGCCTCCAATAGATTTCCTAAGCACTAGTGTTTTAAGCAACAGCTTAAAAAGAGAATCCTAATGTGATTTCTTTATAATGGGTGTGTTCCTTATCTTATCCTAGTGTCTAAATTCTTCTCCATTGCTGGAACCCCAAATAATATTCCTTTACGTGCTAAGGGGTATCTAGAGAGTGGGATAGGTTTACTAACTACCCTATCCCTAACGCGTACCCTAACCCTAACCCCTACCCTAAACCTAACACGTACCCTAATCCTAACCGTACCCTAAACCGAGCCCTAACCCTAACACTAACCCTAACCCTAACCCTAACCCATACCCTACGCCGTACCCGAAACCCTCCCCGAACCCGTACCCTAAGCCGTACCCTAAGCCTAACCCTAAGCCTAACCCTAACCCTAGGCTACCCTTGACTGCTTCTGCCTCCAATAGATTTCCTAAGCACTAGTGTTTTAAGGAACAGCTTAAAAAGAGAATCCTAATGTGATTTCTTTATAATGGGTGTGTTCCTTATCTTATCCTAGTGTCTAAACTCTTCTCCATGGCTGCACCCCCAAATAATATTCCCTTACGTGCTAAGGGGTATCTAGAGAGTGGAATAGGTTTAATAACTACCCTAACCCTAACGCGTACCCTAACCCTAACCCCTACCCTAACCCTAACACGTACCCTAATCCTAACCTGTACCCTAAACCGAGCCCTAACCCTAACACTAACCCTAACCCTAACCCTAACCCATACCCTACGCCGTACCCGCACCCCTCCCCGAACCCGTACCCTAAGCCATACCCTAAACCTAACCCTAAGCCTAACCCTAACCCTAGGCTACCCTTGACTGCTTCTGCCTTCAATAGATTTCCTAAGCACTAGTGTTTTAAGGAACAGCTTAAAAAGAGAATCCTAAAGTGATTTCTTTATAATGGGTGTGTTCCTTATCTTATCCTAGTGTCTAAACTCTTCTCCATGGCTGGACCCCCAAATAATATTCCTTTACGTGCTAAGGGGTATCTAGAGAGTGGGATAGGTTTAATAACTACCCTAACCCTAATGCGTACCCTAACCCTAACCCCTACCCTAACCCTAACACGTACCCTAATCCTAACCCGTACCCTAAACCGAGCCCTAACCCTAACACTAACCCTAACCCTAACCCATACCCTACGCCGTACCCGAAACCCTCCCCGAACCCGTACCCTAAGCCGTACCCTAAGCCTAACCCTAAGCCTAACCTTACCCTAGGCTACCCTTGACTGCTTCTGCCTCCAATAGATTTCCTAAGCACTAGTGTTTTAAGGAACAGCTTAAAAAGAGAATCCTAATGTGATTTCTTTATAATGGGTGTGTTCCTTATCTTATCCTAGTGTCTAAACTCTTCTCCATGGCTGCACCCCCAAATAATATTCCTTTACGTGCTAAGGGGTATCTAGAGAGTGGGATAGGTTTAATAACTACTCTAACCCTAATGCGTACCCTAACCCTAACCCCTACCCTAACCCTAACACGTACCCTACTCCTAACCCGTACCCTAAACCGAGCCCTAACCCTAACACTAACCCTAACCCTAACCCATACCCTATGCCGTACCCGAAACCCTCCCCGAACCCGTACCCTAAGCCGTACCCTAAGCCTAACCCTAAGCCTAACCTTACCCTAGGCTACCCTTGACTGCTTCTGCCTCCAATAGATTTCCTAAGCACTAGTGTTTTAAGGAACAGCTTAAAAAGAGAATCCTAATGTGATTTCTTTATAATGGGTGTGTTCCTTATCTTACCCTAGTGTCTAAACTCTTCTCCGTGGCTGCACCCCCAAATAATATTCCCTTACGTGCTAAGGGGTATCTAGAGAGTGGAATAGGTTTAATAACTACCCTAACCCTAACGCGTACCCTAACCCTAACCCCTACCCTAACCCTAACACGTACCCTAATCCTAACCCGTACCCTAAACCGAGCCCTAACCCTAACATTAACCCTAACCCTAACCCTAACCCATACCCTACGCCGTACCCGCACCCCTCCCCGAACTCGTACCCTAAGCCATACCCTAAACCTAACCCTAAGCCTAACCCTAACCCTAGGCTACCCTTGACTGCTTCTGCCTCCAATTGATTTCCTAAGCACTAGTGTTTTAAGGAACAGCTTAAAAAGAGAATCCTAATGTGATTTCTTTATAATGGGTGTGTTCCTTATCTTATCCTAGTGTCTAAACTCTTCTCCATGGCTGGACCCCCAAATAATATTCCTTTACGTGCTAAGGGG
The DNA here is from genome assembly GCF_965194805.1 of Balaenoptera borealis. Classification (NCBI taxonomy): domain Eukaryota; kingdom Metazoa; phylum Chordata; class Mammalia; order Artiodactyla; family Balaenopteridae; genus Balaenoptera; species Balaenoptera borealis. The sequence goes on from NW_028123579.1 coordinate 156,138, forward strand.
GAGCTAGAGAGTGGGATAGGTTTACTAACTACCCTAGCCCTAACGCGTAACCTAACCCTAACCCCTACCCTAACCCTAACAAGTACCCTAATCCTAACCCGTACCCTAAACCGAGCCCTAACCCTAACACTAACCCAAACCCTAACCCTAACCCATACCCTACGCCATACACGAACACCTCCCCGAACCCATACCCCAAGCCGTACCCTAACCCTAACCCTAAGCCTAACCCTAACCCTAGGCTACCCTTGACTGCTTCTGCCTCCAATAGATTTCCTAAGCACTAGTGTTTTAAGGAACAGCTTAAAAAGAGAATCCTAAAGTGATTTCTTTATAATGGGTGTGTTCCTTATCTTATCCTAGTGTCTAAACTCTTCTCCATGGCTGGACCCCCAAATAATATTCCTTTACGTGCTAAGGGGTATCTAGAGAGTGGGATAGGTTTAATAACTACTCTAACCCTAATGCGTACCCTAACCCTAACCCCTACCCTAACCCTAACACGTACCCTACTCCTAACCCGTACCCTAAACCGAGCCCTAACCCTAACACTAACCCTAACCCTAACCCATACCCTACGCCGTACCCGAAACCCTCCCCGAACCCGTACCCTAAGCCGTACCCTAAGCCTAACCCTAAGCCTAACCTTACCCTAGGCTACCCTTGACTGCTTCTGCCTCCAATAGATTTCCTAAGCACTAGTGTTTTAAGGAACAGCTTAAAAAGAGAATCCTAATGTGATTTCTTTATAATGGGTGTGTTCCTTATCTTATCCTAGTGTCTAAACTCTTCTCCATGGCTGCACCCCCAAATAATATTGCCTTACGTGCTAAGGGGTATCTAGAGAGTGGGATAGGTTTAATAACTACCCTAACCCTAATGCGTACTCTAACCCTAACCCCTAACCTAACCCTAACACGTACCCTAATCCTAACCCGTACCCTAAACCGAGCCCTAACCCTAACACAAACACTAACCCTAACCCTAACCCATACCCTACGCCGTGCCTGAACACCTCCCCAAACCCGTACCCTAAGCCGTACCCTAAGCCTAACCCTAAGCCTAACACTAACCCTAGGCTACCCTTGACTGCTTCTGCCTCCAATAGATTTCCTAAGCACTAGTGTTTTAAGCAACAGCTTAAAAAGAGAATCCTAATGTGATTTCTTTATAATGGTTATATTCCTTATCTTATCCTAGTGTCTAAACTCTTCTCCATGGCTGGACGCCCAAATAATATTCCTTTACGTGCTAAGGGGTATCTAGAGAGTGGGATAGGTTTAATAACTACCCTAACCCTAACGCATACCCTAACCCTAACCCCTACCCTAACCCTAACACGTACCCTAATCCTAACCCGTACCCTAAACCGAGCCCTAACCCTAACACTAACCCTAACCCTAACCCTAACCCATACCCTACGCCGTACCCGAACCCCTCCCCGAACCCATTCCCCAAGCCGTACCCTAAACCTAACCCTAAGCCTAACCCTAACCCTAGGCTACCCTTGACTGCTTCTGCCTCCAATAGATTTCCTAAGCACTAGTGTTTTAAGGAACAGCTTAAAAAGAGAATCCTAATGTGATTTCTTTATAATGGGTGTGTTCCTTATCTTATCCTAGTGTCTAAACTCTTCTCCATGGCTGCACCCCCAAATAATATTGCCTTACGTGCTAAGGGGTATCTAGAGAGTGGGATAGGTTTAATAACTACCCTAACCCTAATGCGTACTCTAACCCTAACCCCTACCCTAACACTAACACGTACCCTAATCCTAACCCGTACCCTAAACCGAGCCCTAACCCTAACACTAACACTAACCCTAACCCTAACCCATACCCTACGCCGTACCTGAACCCCTCCCCAAACCCGTACCCTAAGCCGTACCCTAAGCCTAACCCTAAGCCTAACACTAACCCTAGGCTACCCTTGACTGCTTCTGCCTCCAATAGATTTCCTAAGCACTAGTGTTTTAAGCAACAGCTTAAAAAGAGAATCCTAATGTGATTTCTTTATAATGGGTGTGTTCCTTATCTTATCCTAGTGTCTAAACTCTTCTCCATGGCTGGACCCTCAAATAATATTCCTTTACGTGCTAAGGGGTATCTAGAGAGTGGGATAGGTTTAATAACTACCCTAACCCTAACGCGTACCCTAACCCTAACCCCTACCCTAACCCTAACACGTACCCTAATACTAACCTGTACCCTAAACCGAGCCCTAACCCTAACACTAACCCTAACCCTAACCCTAACCCATACCCTACGCCGTACCCGCACCCCTCCCCGAACCCGTACCCTAAGCCGTACCCTAAGCCTAACCCTAAGCCTAACCCTAACCCTAGGCTACCCTTGACTGCTTCTGCCTCCAATAGATTTCCTAAGCACTAGTGTTTTAAGGAACAGCTTAAAAAGAGAATCCTAATGTGATTTCTTTATAATGGTTGTGTTCCTTATCTTATCCTAGTGTCTAAACTCTTCTCCATGGCTGGACGCCCAAATAATATTCCTTTACGAGCTAAGGGGTATCTAGAGAGTGGGATAGGTTTAATAACTACCCTAACCCTAACGCATACCCTAACCCTAACCCCTAACCTAACCCTAACACGTACCCTAATCCTAACCCGTACCCTAAACCGAGCCCTAACCCTAACACTAACCCTAACCCTAACCCTAACCCATACCCTACGCCGTACCCGAACCCCTCCCCGAACCCATTCCCCAAGCCGTACCCTAAACCTAACCCTAAGCCTAACCCTAACCCTAGGCTACCCTTGACTGCTTCTGCCTCCAATAGATTTCCTAAGCACTAGTGTTTTAAGGAACAGCTTAAAAAGAGAATCCTAATGTGATTTCTTTATAATGGGTGTGTTCCTTATCTTATCCTAGTGTCTAAACTCTTCTCCATGGCTGCACCCCCAAATAATATTGCCTTACGTGCTAAGGGGTATCTAGAGAGTAGGATAGGTTTAATAACTACCCTAACCCTAATGCGTACTCTAACCCTAACCCCTACCCTAACACTAACACGTACCCTAATCCTAACCCGTACCCTAAACCGAGCCCTAACCCTAACACTAACACTAACCCTAACCCTAACCCATACCCTACGCCGTACCTGAACCCCTCCCCAAACCCGTACCCTAAGCCGTACCCTAAGCCTAACACTAACCCTAGGCTACCCTTGACTGCTTCTGCCTCCAATAGATTTCCTAAGCACTAGTGTTTTAAGGAACAGCTTAAAAAGAGAATCCTAATGTGATTTCTTTATAATGGGTGTGTTCCTTATCTTACCCTAGTGTCTAAACTCTTCTCCATGGCTGCACCCCCAAATAATATTCCCTTACGTGCTAAGGGGTATCTAGAGAGTGGAATAGGTTTAATAACTACCCTAACCCTAACGCGTACCCTAACCCTAACCCCTACCCTAACCCTAACACGTACCCTAATCCTAACCCGTACCCTAAACCGAGCCCTAACCCTAACCCTAACCCTAACCCTAACCCTAACCCATACCCTACGCCGTACCCGCACCCCTCCCCGAACCCGTACCCTAAGCCATACCCTAAACCTAACCCTAAGCCTAACCCTAACCCTAGGCTACCCTTGACTGCTTCTGCCTCCAATTGATTTCCTAAGCACTAGTGTTTTAAGGAACAGCTTAAAAAGAGAATCCTAATGTGATTTCTTTATAATGGGTGTGTTCCTTATCTTATCCTAGTGTCTAAACTCTTCTCCATGGCTGGACCCCCAAATAATATTCCTTTACGTGCTAAGGGGGAGCTAGAGAGTGGGATAGGTTTACTAACTACCCTAGCCCTAACGCGTAACCTAACCCTAACCCCTACCCTAACCCTAACAAGTACCCTAATCCTAACCCGTACCCTAAACCGAGCCCTAACCCTAACACTAACCCAAACCCTAACCCTAACCCATACCCTACGCCATACACGAACACCTCCCCGAACCCATACCCCAAGCCGTACCCTAACCCTAACCCTAAGCCTAACCCTAACCCTAGGCTACACTTGACTGCTTCTGCCTCCAATAGATTTCCTAAGCACTAGTGTTTTAAGGAACAGCTTAAAAAGAGAATCCTAAAGTGATTTCTTTATAATGGGTGTGTTCCTTATCTTATCCTAGTGTCTAAACTCTTCTCCATGGCTGGACCCCCAAATAATATTCCTTTACGTGCTAAGGGGTATCTAGAGAGTGGGATAGGTTTAATAACTACTCTAACCCTAATGCGTACCCTAACCCTAACCCCTACCCTAACCCTAACACGTACCCTACTCCTAACCCGTACCCTAAACCGAGCCCTAACCCTAACACTAACCCTAACCCTAACCCATACCCTACGCCGTACCCGAAACCCTCCCCGAACCCGTACCCTAAGCCGTACCCTAAGCCTAACCCTAAGCCTAACCTTACCCTAGGCTACCCTTGACTGCTTCTGCCTCCAATAGATTTCCTAAGCACTAGTGTTTTAAGGAACAGCTTAAAAAGAGAATCCTAATGTGATTTCTTTATAATGGGTGTGTTCCTTATCTTATCCTAGTGTCTAAACTCTTCTCCATGGCTGCACCCCCAAATAATATTGCCTTACGTGCTAAGGGGTATCTAGAGAGTGGGATAGGTTTAATAACTACCCTAACCCTAATGCGTACTCTAACCCTAACCCCTAACCTAACACTAACACGTACCCTAATCCTAACCCGTACCCTAAACCGAGCCCTAACCCTAACACTAACACTAACCCTAACCCTAACCCATACCCTACGCCGTACCTGAACCCCTCCCCAAACCCGTACCCTAAGCCGTACCCTAAGCCTAACCCTAAGCCTAACACTAACCCTAGGCTACCCTTGACTGCTTCTGCCTCCAATAGATTTCCTAAGCACTAGTGTTTTAAGCAACAGCTTAAAAAGAGAATCCTAATGTGATTTCTTTATAATGGGTGTGTTCCTTGTCTTATCCTAGTGTCTAAATTCTTCTCCATGCCTGGAACCCCAAATAATATTCCTTTACGTGCTAAGGGGTATCTAGAGAGTGGGATAGGTTTACTAACTACCCTAACCCTAACGCGTACCCTAACCCTAACCCCTACCCTAAACCTAACACGTACCCTAATCCTAACCGTACCCTAAACCGAGCCCTAACCCTAACACTAACCCTAACCCTAACCCTAACCCATACCCTACGCCGTACCCGAAAACCTCCCCGAACCCGTACCCTAAGCCGTACCCTGAGCCTAACCCTAAGCCTAACCCTAACCCTACGCTACCCTTGACTGCTTCTGCCTCCAATAGATTTCCTAAGCACTAGTGTTTTAAGGAACAGCTTAAAAAGAGAATCCTAATGTGATTTCTTTATAATGTGTGTGTTCCTTATCTTATCCTAGTGTCTAAACTCTTCTCCATGGCTGGACCCTCAAATAATATTCCTTTACGTGCTAAGGGGTATCTAGAGAGTGGGATAGGTTTAATAACTACCCTAACCCTAACGCGTACCCTAACCCTAACCCCTACCCTAACCCTAACACGTACCCTAATACTAACCTGTACCCTAAACCGAGCCCTAACCCTAACACTAACCCTAACCCTAACCCTAACCCATACCCTACGCCGTACCCGCACCCCTCCCCGAACCCGTACCCTAAGCCGTACCCTAAGCCTAACCCTAAGCCTAACCCTAACCCTAGGCTACCCTTGACTGCTTCTGCCTCCAATAGATTTCCTAAGCACTAGTGTTTTAAGGAACAGCTTAAAAAGAGAATCCTAATGTGATTTCTTTATAATGGTTGTGTTCCTTATCTTATCCTAGTGTCTAAACTCTTCTCCATGGCTGGACGCCCAAATAATATTCCTTTACGTGCTAAGGGGTATCTAGAGAGTGGGATAGGTTTAATAACTACCCTAACCCTAACGCATACCCTAACCCTAACCCCTACCCTAACCCTAACACGTACCCTAATCCTAACCCGTACCCTAAACCGAGCCCTAACCCTAACACTAACCCTAACCCTAACCCTAACCCATACGCTACGCCGTACCCGAACCCCTCCCCGAACCCATTCCCCAAGCCGTACCCTAAACCTAACCCTAAGCCTAACCCTAACCCTAGGCTACCCTTGACTGCTTCTGCCTCCAATAGATTTCCTAAGCACTAGTGTTTTAAGGAACAGCTTAAAAAGAGAATCCTAATGTGATTTCTTTATAATGGGTGTGTTCCTTATCTTATCCTAGTGTCTAAACTCTTCTCCATGGCTGCACCCCCAAATAATATTGCCTTACGTGCTAAGGGGTATCTAGAGAGTGGGATAGGTTTAATAACTACCCTAACCCTAATGCGTACTCTAACCCTAACCCCTACCCTAACACTAACACGTACCCTAATCCTAACCCGTACCCTAAACCGAGCCCTAACCCTAACACTAACACTAACCCTAACCCTAACCCATACCCTACGCCGTACCTGAACCCCTCCCCAAACCCGTACCCTAAGCCGTACCCTAAGCCTAACCCTAAGCCTAACACTAACCCTAGGCTACCCTTGACTGCTTCTGCCTCCAATAGATTTCCTAAGCACTAGTGTTTTAAGCAACAGCTTAAAAAGAGAATCCTAATGTGATTTCTTTATAATGGGTGTGTTCCTTATCTTATCCTAGTGTCTAAATTCTTCTCCATTGCTGGAACCCCAAATAATATTCCTTTACGTGCTAAGGGGTATCTAGAGAGTGGGATAGGTTTACTAACTACCCTATCCCTAACGCGTACCCTAACCCTAACCCCTACCCTAAACCTAACACGTACCCTAATCCTAACCGTACCCTAAACCGAGCCCTAACCCTAACACTAACCCTAACCCTAACCCTAACCCATACCCTACGCCGTACCCGAAACCCTCCCCGAACCCGTACCCTAAGCCGTACCCTAAGCCTAACCCTAAGCCTAACCCTAACCCTAGGCTACCCTTGACTGCTTCTGCCTCCAATAGATTTCCTAAGCACTAGTGTTTTAAGGAACAGCTTAAAAAGAGAATCCTAATGTGATTTCTTTATAATGGGTGTGTTCCTTATCTTATCCTAGTGTCTAAACTCTTCTCCATGGCTGCACCCCCAAATAATATTCCCTTACGTGCTAAGGGGTATCTAGAGAGTGGAATAGGTTTAATAACTACCCTAACCCTAACGCGTACCCTAACCCTAACCCCTACCCTAACCCTAACACGTACCCTAATCCTAAACTGTACCCTAAACCGAGCCCTAACCCTAACACTAACCCTAACCCTAACCCTAACCCATACCCTACGCCGTACCCGCACCCCTCCCCGAACCCGTACCCTAAGCCATACCCTAAACCTAACCCTAAGCCTAACCCTAACCCTAGGCTACCCTTGACTGCTTCTGCCTTCAATAGATTTCCTAAGCACTAGTGTTTTAAGGAACAGCTTAAAAAGAGAATCCTAAAGTGATTTCTTTATAATGGGTGTGTTCCTTATCTTATCCTAGTGTCTAAACTCTTCTCCATGGCTGGACCCCCAAATAATATTCCTTTACGTGCTAAGGGGTATCTAGAGAGTGGGATAGGTTTAATAACTACCCTAACCCTAATGCGTACCCTAACCCTAACCCCTACCCTAACCCTAACACGTACCCTAATCCTAACCCGTACCCTAAACCGAGCCCTAACCCTAACACTAACCCTAACCCTAACCCATACCCTACGCCGTACCCGAAACCCTCCCCGAACCCGTACCCTAAGCCGTACCCTAAGCCTAACCCTAAGCCTAACCTTACCCTAGGCTACCCTTGACTGCTTCTGCCTCCAATAGATTTCCTAAGCACTAGTGTTTTAAGGAACAGCTTAAAAAGAGAATCCTAATGTGATTTCTTTATAATGGGTGTGTTCCTTATCTTATCCTAGTGTCTAAACTCTTCTCCATGGCTGCACCCCCAAATAATATTGCCTTACGTGCTAAGGGGTATCTAGAGAGTGGGATAGGTTTAATAACTACCCTAACCCTAATGCGTACTCTAACCCTAACCCCTAACCTAAAACTAACACGTACCCTAATCCTAACCCGTACCCTAAACCGAGCCCTAACCCTAACACTAACCCAAACCCTAACCCTAACCCATACCCTACGCCGTACACGAACACCTCCCCGAACCCATACCCCAAGCCGTACCCTAACCCTAACCCTAAGCCTAACCCTAACCCTAGGCTACCCTTGACTGCTTCTGCCTCCAATAGATTTCCTAAGCACTAGTGTTTTAAGGAACAGCTTAAAAAGAGAATCCTAAAGTGATTTCTTTATAAAGGGTGTGTTCCTTATCTTATCCTAGTGTCTAAATTCTTCTCCATGGCTGGACCCCCAAATAATATTCCTTTACGTGCTAAGGGGTATCTAGAGAGTGGGATAGGTTTAATAACTACCCTAACCCTAATGCGTACCCTAACCCTAACCCCTACCCTAACCCTAACACGTACCCTAATCCTAACCCGTACCCTAAACCGAGCCCTAACCCTAACACTAACCCTAACCCTAACCCATACCCTACGCCGTACCCAAAACCCTCCCCGAACCCGTACCCTAAGCCGTACCCTAAGCCTAACCCTAAGCCTAACCTTACCCTAGGCTACCCTTGACTGCTTCTGCCTCCAATAGATTTCCTAAGCACTAGTGTTTTAAGGAACAGCTTAAAAAGAGAATCCTAATGTGATTTCTTTATAATGGGTGTGTTCCTTATCTTATCCTAGTGTCTAAACTCTTCTCCATGGCTGCACCCCCAAATAATATTGCCTTACGTGCTAAGGGGTATCTAGAGAGTGGGATAGGTTTAATAACTACCCTAACCCTAATGCGTACTCTAACCCTAACCCCTAACCTAACACTAACACGTACCCTAATCCTAACCCGTACCCTAAACCGAGCCCTAACCCTAACACTAACACTAACCCTAACCCTAACCCATACCCTACGCCGTACCTGAACCCCTCCCCAAACCCGTACCCTAAGCCGTACCCTAAGCCTAACCCTAAGCCTAACCCTAACCCTAGGCTACCCTTGACTGCTTCTGCCTCCAATAGATTTCCTAAGCACTAGTGTTTTAAGGAACAGCTTAAAAAGAGAATCCTAATGTGATTTCTTTATAATGGGTGTGTTCCTTATCTTATCCTAGTGTCTAAACTCTTCTCCATGGCTGGACCCCCAAATAATATTCCTTTACGTGCTAAGGGGGAGCTAGAGAGTGGGATAGGTTTACTAACTACCCTAGCCCTAACGCGTAACCTAACCCTAACCCCTACCCTAACCCTAACACGTACCCTAATCCTAACCCGTACCCTAAACCGAGCCCTAACCCTAACACTAACCCAAACCCTAACCCTAACCCATACCCTACGCCGTACACGAACACCTCCCCGAACCCATACCCCAAGCCGTACCCTAACCCTAACCCTAAGCCTAACCCTAACCCTAGGCTACCCTTGACTGCTTCTGCCTCCAATAGATTTCCTAAGCACTAGTGTTTTAAGGAACAGCTTAAAAAGAGAATCCTAATGTGATTTCTTTATAATGGGTGTGTTCCTTATCTTATCCTAGTGTCTAAACTCTTCTCCATGGCTGGACCCCCAAATAATATTCCTTTACGTGCTAAGGGGTATCTAGAGAGTGGGATAGGTTTAATAACTACCCTAACCCTAATGCGTACCCTAACCCTAACCCCTACCCTAACCCTAACACGTACCCTAATCCTAACCCGTACCCTAAACCGAGCCCTAACCCTAACACTAACCCTAACCCTAACCCATACCCTACGCCGTACCCGAAACCCTCCCCGAACCCGTACCCTAAGCCGTACCCTAAGCCTAACCCTAAGCCTAACCTTACCCTAGGCTACCCTTGACTACTTCTGCCTCCAATAGATTTCCTAAGCACTAGTGTTTTAAGGAACAGCTTAAAAAGAGAATCCTAATGTGATTTCTTTATAATGGGTGTGTTCCTTATCTTATCCTAGTGTCTAAACTCTTCTCCATGGCTGCACCCCCAAATAATATTGCCTTACGTGCTAAGGGGTATCTAGAGAGTGGGATAGGTTTAATAACTACCCTAACCCTAATGCGTACTCTAACCCTAACCCCTAACCTAACACTAACACGTACCCTAATCCTAACCCGTACCCTAAACCGAGCCCTAACCCTAACACTAACACTAACCCTAACCCTAACCCATACCCTACGCCGTACCTGAACCCTTCCCCAAACCCGTACCCTAAGCCGTACCCTAAGCCTAACCCTAAGCCTAACACTAACCCTAGGCTACCCTTGACTGCTTCTGCCTCCAATAGATTTCCTAAGCACTAGTGTTTTAAGCAACAGCTTAAAAAGAGAATCCTAATGTGATTTCTTTATAATGGGTGTGTTCCTTATCTTATCCTAGTGTCTAAATTCTTCTCCATGGCTGGAACCCCAAATAATATTCCTTTACGTGCTAAGGGGTATCTAGAGAGTGGGATAGGTTTACTAACTACCCTAACCCTAACGCGTACCCTAACCCTAACCCCTACCCTAAACCTAACACGTACCCTAATCCTAACCGTACCCTAAACCGAGCCCTAACCCTAACAGTAACCCTAACCCTAACCCTAACCCATACCCTACGCCGTACCCGAAACCCTACCCGAACCCGTACCCTAAGCCGTACCCTAAGCCTAACCCTAAGCCTAACCCTAACCCTAGGCTACCCTTGACTGCTTCTGCCTCCAATAGATTTCCTAAGCACTAGTGTTTTAAGGAACAGCTTAAAAAGAGAATCCTAATGTGATTTCTTTATAATGGGTGTGTTCCTTATCTTATCCTAGTGTCTAAACTCTTCTCCATGGCTGCACCCCCAAATAATATTGCCTTACGTGCTAAGGGGTATCTAGAGAGTGGGATAGGTTTAATAACTACCCTAACCCTAATGCGTACTCTAACCCTAACCCCTACCCTAACACTAACACGTACCCTAATCCTAACCCGTACCCTAAACCGAGCCCTAACCCTAACACTAACACTAACCCTAACCCTAACCCATACCCTACGCCGTACCTGAACCCCTCCCCAAACCCGTACCCTAAGCCGTACCCTAAGCCTAACCCTAAGCCTAACACTAACCCTAGGCTACCCTTGACTGCTTCTGCCTCCAATAGATTTCCTAAGCACTAGTGTTTTAAGCAACAGCTTAAAAAGAGAATCCTAATGTGATTTCTTTATAATGGGTGTGTTCCTTATCTTATCCTAGTGTCTAAATTCTTCTCCATGGCTGGAACCCCAAATAATATTCCTTTACGTGCTAAGGGGTATCTAGAGAGTGGGATAGGTTTACTAACTACCCTATCCCTAACGCGTACCCTAACCCTAACCCCTACCCTAAACCTAACACGTACCCTAATCCTAACCGTACCCTAAACCGAGCCCGAACCCTAACACTAACCCTAACCCTAACCCTAACCCATACCCTACGCCGTACCCGAAACCCTCCCCGAACCCGTACCCTAAGCCGTACCCTAAGCCTAACCCTAAGCCTAACCCTAACCCTAGGCTACCCTTGACTGCTTCTGCCTCCAATAGATTTCCTAAGCACTACTGTTTTAAGGAACAGCTTAAAAAGAGAATCCTAATGTGATTTCTTTATAATGGGTGTGTTCCTTATCTTATCCTAGTGTCTAAACTCTTCTCCATGGCTGCACCCCCAAATAATATTCCCTTACGTGCTAAGGGGTATCTAGAGAGTGGAATAGGTTTAATAACTACCCTAACCCTAACGCGTACCCTAACCCTAACCCCTACCCTAACCCTAACACGTACCCTAATCCTAACCTGTACCCTAAACCGAGCCCTAACCCTAACACTAACCCTAACCCTAACCCTAACCCATACCCTACGCCGTACCCGCACCCCTCCCCGAACCCGTACCCTAAGCCATACCCTAAACCTAACCCTAAGCCTAACCCTAACCCTAGGCTACCCTTGACTGCTTCTGCCTCCAATTGATTTCCTAAGCACTAGTGTTTTAAGGAACAGCTTAAAAAGAGAATCCTAATGTGATTTCTTTATAATGGGTGTGTTCCTTATCTTATCCTAGTGTCTAAACTCTTCTCCATGGCTGGACCCCCAAATAATATTCCTTTACGTGCTAAGGGGGAGCTAGAGAGTGGGATAGGTTTACTAACTATCCTAGCCCTAACGCGTAACCTAACCCTAACCCCTACCCTAACCCTAACACGTACCCTAATCCTAACCCGTACCCTAAACCGAGCCCTAACCCTAACACTAACCCTAACCCTAACCCTAACCCATACCCTACGCCGTACACGAACACCTCCCCGAACCCATACCCCAAGCCGTACCCTAACCCTAACCCTAAGCCTAACCCTAACCGTAGGCTACCCTTGACTGCTTCTGCCTCCAATAGATTTCCTAAGCACTAGTGTTTTAAGGAACAGCTTAAAAAGAGAATCCTAAAGTGATTTCTTTATAATGGGTGTGTTCCTTATCTTATCCTAGTGTCTAAACTCTTCTCCATGGCTGGACCCCCAAATAATATTCCTTTACGTGCTAAGGGGTATCTAGAGAGTGGGATAGGTTTAATAACTACCCTAACCCTAATGCGTACCCTAACCCTAACCCCTACCCTAACCCTAACACGTACCCTAATCCTAACCCGTACCCTAAACCGAGCCCTAACCCTAACACTAACCCTAACCCTAACCCTAACCCATACCCTACGCCGTACCCGAACCCCTCCCCAAACCCGTACCCTAAACCGTACCCTAACCCTAACCCTAAGCCTAACCCTAACCCTAGGCTACCCTTGACTGCTTCTGCCTCCAATAGATTTCCTAAGCACTAGTGCTTTAAGGAACAGCTTAAAAAGAGAATCCTAATGTGATTTCTTTATAATGGGTGTGTTCCTTATCTTATCCTAGTGTCTAAACTATTCTCCATGGCTGGACCCCGAAATAATATTCCCTTACGTGCTAAGGGGTATCTAGAGAGTGGGATAGGTTTAATAACTACCCTAACCCTAACGCGTACCCTAACCCTAACCCCTACCCTAACCCTAACACGTACCCTAATCCTAACCCGTACCCTAAACCGAGCCCTAACCCTAACACTAACCCTAACCCTAACCCTAACCTATACCCTACGCCGTACCCGCACCCCTCCCCGAACCCGTACCCTAAGCCGTACCCTAAGCCTAACCCTAAGCCTAACCCTAACCCTAGGCTACCCTTGACTGTTTCTGCCTCCAATAGATCTAAGCACTAGTGTTTTAAGGAACAGCTTAAAAAGAGAATCCTAATGTGATTTCTTTATAATGGGTGTGTTCCTTATCTTATCCTAGTGTCTAAACTCTTCTCCATGGCTGGACCCCCAAATAATATTCCTTTACGTGCTAAGGGGGAGCTAGAGAGTGGGATAGGTTTACTAACTACCCTAGCCCTAACGCGTAACCTAACCCTAACCCCTACCCTAACCCTAACACGTACCCTAATCCTAACCCGTACCCTAAACCGAGCCCTAACCCTAACACTAACCCAAACCCTAACCCTAACCCATACCCTACGCCGTACACGAACACCTCCCCGAACCCATACCCCAAGCCGTACCCTAACCCTAACCCTAAGCCTAACCCTAACCCTAGGCTACCCTTGACTGCTTCTGCCTCCAATAGATTTCCTAAGCACTAGTGTTTTAAGGAACAGCTTAAAAAGAGAATCCTAATGTGATTTCTTTATAATGGGTGTGTTCCTTATCTTATCCTAGTGTCTAAACTCTTCTCCATGGCTGGACCCCCAAATAATATTCCTTTACGTGCTAAGGGGTATCTAGAGAGTGGGATAGGTTTAATAACTACCCTAACCCTAATGCGTACCCTAACCCTAACCCCTACCCTAACCCTAACACGTACCCTAATCCTAACCCGTACCCTAAACCGAGCCCTAACCCTAACACTAACCCTAACCCTAACCCATACCCTACGCCGTACCCGAAACCCTCCCCGAACCCGTACCCTAAGCCGTACCCTAAGCCTAACCCTAAGCCTAACCTTACCCTAGGCTACCCTTGACTACTTCTGCCTCCAATAGATTTCCTAAGCACTAGTGTTTTAAGGAACAGCTTAAAAAGAGAATCCTAATGTGATTTCTTTATAATGGGTGTGTTCCTTATCTTATCCTAGTGTCTAAACTCTTCTCCATGGCTGCACCCCCAAATAATATTGCCTTACGTGCTAAGGGGTATCTAGAGAGTGGGATAGGTTTAATAACTACCCTAACCCTAATGCGTACTCTAACCCTAACCCCTAACCTAACACTAACACGTACCCTAATCCTAACCCGTACCCTAAACCGAGCCCTAACCCTAACACTAACACTAACCCTAACCCTAACCCATACCCTACGCCGTACCTGAACCCTTCCCCAAACCCGTACCCTAAGCCGTACCCTAAGCCTAACCCTAAGCCTAACACTAACCCTAGGCTACCCTTGACTGCTTCTGCCTCCAATAGATTTCCTAAGCACTAGTGTTTTAAGCAACAGCTTAAAAAGAGAATCCTAATGTGATTTCTTTATAATGGGTGTGTTCCTTATCTTATCCTAGTGTCTAAATTCTTCTCCATGGCTGGAACCCCAAATAATATTCCTTTACGTGCTAAGGGGTATCTAGAGAGTGGGATAGGTTTACTAACTACCCTAACCCTAACGCGTACCCTAACCCTAACCCCTACCCTAAACCTAACACGTACCCTAATCCTAACCGTACCCTAAACCGAGCCCTAACCCTAACACTAACCCTAACCCTAACCCTAACCCATACCCTACGCCGTACCCGAAACCCTACCCGAACCCGTACCCTAAGCCGTACCCTAAGCCTAACCCTAAGCCTAACCCTAACCCTACGCTACCCTTGACTGCTTCTGCCTCCAATAGATTTCCTAAGCACTAGTGTTTTAAGGAACAGCTTAAAAAGAGAATCCTAATGTGATTTCTTTATAATGTGTGTGTTCCTTATCTTATCCTAGTGTCTAAACTCTTCTCCATGGCTGGACCCTCAAATAATATTCCTTTACGTGCTAAGGGGTATCTAGAGAGTGGGATAGGTTTAATAACTACCCTAACCCTAACGCGTACCCTAACCCTAACCCCTACCCTAACCCTAACACGTACCCTAATACTAACCTGTACCCTAAACCGAGCCCTAACCCTAACACTAACCCTAACCCTAACCCTAACCCATACCCTACGCCGTACCCGCACCCCTCCCCGAACCCGTACCCTAAGCCGTACCCTAAGCCTAACCCTAAGCCTAACACTAACCCTAGGCTACCCTTGACTGCTTCTGCCTCCAATAGATTTCCTAAGCACTAGTGTTTTAAGGAACAGCTTAAAAAGAGAATCCTAATGTGATTTCTTTATAATGGTTGTGTTCCTTATCTTATCCTAGTGTCTAAACTCTTCTCCATGGCTGGACGCCCAAATAATATTCCTTTACGTGCTAAGGGGTATCTAGAGAGTGGGATAGGTTTAATAACTACCCTAACCCTAACGCATACCCTAACCCTAACCCCTACCCTAACCCTAACACGTACCCTAATCCTAACCCGTACCCTAAACCGAGCCCTAACCCTAACACTAACCCTAACCCTAACCCTAACCCATACCCTACGCCGTACCCGAACCCCTCCCCGAACCCATTCCCCAAGCCGTACCCTAAACCTAACCCTAAGCCTAACCCTAACCCTAGGCTACCCTTGACTGCTTCTGCCTCCAATAGATTTCCTAAGCACTAGTGTTTTAAGGAACAGCTTAAAAAGAGAATCCTAATGTGATTTCTTTATAATGGGTGTGTTCCTTATCTTATCCTAGTGTCTAAACTCTTCTCCATGGCTGCACCCCCAAATAATATTGCCTTACGTGCTAAGGGGTATCTAGAGAGTGGGATAGGTTTAATAACTACCCTAACCCTAATGCGTACTCTAACCCTAACCCCTACCCTAACACTAACACGTACCCTAATCCTAACCCGTACCCTAAACCGAGCCCTAACCCTAACACTAACACTAACCCTAACCCTAACCCATACCCTACGCCGTACCTGAACCCCTCCCCAAACCCGTACCCTAAGCCGTACCCTAAGCCTAACCCTAAGCCTAACACTAACCCTAGGCTACCCTTGACTGCTTCTGCCTCCAATAGATTTCCTAAGCACTAGTGTTTTAAGCAACAGCTTAAAAAGAGAATCCTAATGTGATTTCTTTATAATGGGTGTGTTCCTTATCTTATCCTAGTGTCTAAATTCTTCTCCATGGCTGGAACCCCAAATAATATTCCTTTACGTGCTAAGGGGTATCTAGAGAGTGGGATAGGTTTACTAACTACCCTATCCCTAACGCGTACCCTAACCCTAACCCCTACCCTAAACCTAACACGTACCCTAATCCTAACCGTACCCTAAACCGAGCCCTAACCCTAACACTAACCCTAACCCTAACCCTAACCCATACCCTACGCCGTACCCGAAACCCTCCCCGAACCCGTACCCTAAGCCGTACCCTAAGCCTAACCCTAAGCCTAACCCTAACCCTAGGCTACCCTTGACTGCTTCTGCCTCCAATAGATTTCCTAAGCACTACTGTTTTAAGGAACAGCTTAAAAAGAGAATCCTAATGTGATTTCTTTATAATGGGTGTGTTCCTTATCTTATCCTAGTGTCTAAACTCTTCTCCATGGCTGCACCCCCAAATAATATTCCCTTACGTGCTAAGGGGTATCTAGAGAGTGGAATAGGTTTAATAACTACCCTAACCCTAACGCGTACCCTAACCCTAACCCCTACCCTAACCCTAACACGTACCCTAATCCTAACCTGTACCCTAAACCGAGCCCTAACCCTAACACTAACCCTAACCCTAACCCTAACCCATACCCTACGCCGTACCCGCACCCCTCCCCGAACCCGTACCCTAAGCCATACCCTAAACCTAACCCTAAGCCTAACCCTAACCCTAGGCTACCCTTGACTGCTTCTGCCTCCAATTGATTTCCTAAGCACTAGTGTTTTAAGGAACAGCTTAAAAAGAGAATCCTAATGTGATTTCTTTATAATGGGTGTGTTCCTTATCTTATCCTAGTGTCTAAACTCTTCTCCATGGCTGGACCCCCAAATAATATTCCTTTACGTGCTAAGGGGGAGCTAGAGAGTGGGATAGGTTTACTAACTATCCTAGCCCTAACGCGTAACCTAACCCTAACCCCTACCCTAACCCTAACACGTACCCTAATCCTAACCCGTACCCTAAACCGAGCCCTAACCCTAACACTAACCCTAACCCTAACCCTAACCCATACCCTACGCCGTACACGAACACCTCCCCGAACCCATACCCCAAGCCGTACCCTAACCCTAACCCTAAGCCTAACCCTAACCGTAGGCTACCCTTGACTGCTTCTGCCTCCAATAGATTTCCTAAGCACTAGTGTTTTAAGGAACAGCTTAAAAAGAGAATCCTAAAGTGATTTCTTTATAATGGGTGTGTTCCTTATCTTATCCTAGTGTCTAAACTCTTCTCCATGGCTGGACCCCCAAATAATATTCCTTTACGTGCTAAGGGGTATCTAGAGAGTGGGATAGGTTTAATAACTACCCTAACCCTAATGCGTACCCTAACCCTAACCCCTACCCTAACCCTAACACGTACCCTAATCCTAACCCGTACCCTAAACCGAGCCCTAACCCTAACACTAACCCTAACCCTAACCCTAACCCATACCCTACGCCGTACCCGAACCCCTCCCCAAACCCGTACCCTAAACCGTACCCTAACCCTAACCCTAACCCTAAGCCTAACCCTAACCCTAGGCTACCCTTGACTGCTTCTGCCTCCAATAGATTTCCTAAGCACTAGTGCTTTAAGGAACAGCTTAAAAAGAGAATCCTAATGTGATTTCTTTATAATGGGTGTGTTCCTTATCTTATCCTAGTGTCTAAACTATTCTCCATGGCTGGACCCCGAAATAATATTCCCTTACGTGCTAAGGGGTATCTAGAGAGTGGGATAGGTTTAATAACTACCCTAACCCTAACGCGTACCCTAACCCTAACCCCTACCCTAACCCTAACACGTACCCTAATCCTAACCCGTACCCTAAACCGAGCCCTAACCCTAACACTAACCCTAACCCTAACCCTAACCTATACCCTACGCCGTACCCGCACCCCTCCCCGAACCCGTACCCTAAGCCGTACCCTAAGCCTAACCCTAAGCCTAACCCTAACCCTAGGCTACCCTTGACTGTTTCTGCCTCCAATAGATCTAAGCACTAGTGTTTTAAGGAACAGCTTAAAAAGAGTATCCTAATGTGATTTCTTTATAATGGGTGTGTTCCTAATCTTATCCTAGTGTCTAAACTCTTCTCCATGGCTGGACCCCCAAATAATATTCACTTACGTGCTAAGGGGTATCTAGAGAGTGGGATAGGTTTAATAACTACCCTAACCCTAACGCGTACCCTAACCCTAACCCCTACCCTAACCCTAACACGTACCCTAATCCTAACCCGTACCCTAAACCGAGCCCTAACCCTAACACTAACCCTAACCCTAACCCTAACCCATACCCTACGCCGTACCAGAACCCCTCCCCGAACCCGTACCCTAAGCCGTACCCTAAGCCTAACCCTAAGCCTAACCCTAACCCTAGGCTACCCTTGACTGCTTCTGCCTCCAATAGATTTCCTAAGTACTAGTGTTTTAAGGAACAGCTTAAAAAGAGAATCCTAATGTGATTTCTTTATAATGGGTGTGTTCCTTATCTTATCGTAGTGTCTAGACTCTTCTCCATGCCTGGACCCCCAATAATATTCCTTTACGTGCTAAGGGGTATCTAGAGAGTGCGATAGGTTTAATAACTACCCTAACCCTAACGCGTACCCTAACCGTAACCCCTACCATAACCCTAACACGTACCCTAAACCGAACCCGTACCCTAAACCGAGCCCTAACCCTAACACTAACCCTAACCCTAACCCTAACCCATACCCTACGCCGTACCCGAACCCCTCCCCGAACCCGTACCCTAAACCGTACCCTAAGCCTAACCCTAAGTCAAACCCTAACCCTAGGCTACCCTTGACTGCTTCTGCCTCCAATAGATTTCCTAAGCAGTAGTGTTTTAAGGAACAGCTTAAAAACAGAATCCTAATGTGATTTCTTTATAATGGGTGTGTTCCTTATCTTATCATAGTGTCTAAACTCTTCTCCATGGCTGGACCCCCAAATAATATTCCCTTACGTGATAAGGGGTATCTAGAGAGTGGGATAGGTTTAATAACTACCCTAACCCTAACGCGTACCCTAACCCTAACCCTAACCCCTACCCTAACCCTAACACGTACCCTAATCCTAACCCGTACCCTAAACCGAGCCCTAACCCTAACCCTAACCCTAACCCTAAGCCGTACCCTAACCCTAACCCTAAGCCTAACCCTTACCCTAGGCTACCCTTGACTGCTTCTGCCTCCACTTGATTTCCTAAGCAGTAGTGTTTTAAGGAACAGCTTAAAAAGAGAATCCTAATGTGATTTCTTTATAATGGGTGTGTTCCTTATTTATCCTAGTGTCTAAACTCTTCTCCATGGCTGGACCCCCAAATAATATTCCTTTACGTGCTAAGGGGTATCTAGAGAATGGGATAGGTTTAATAACTACCCTAACCCTAACGCGTACCCTAACCCTAACCCCTAACCTAACCCTAACGCGTACCCTAACCGTAACCACTACCCTAACCCTAACATGTACCCTAATCCGAACCCGTACCCTAAACCGAGCCCTAACCCTAACACTAACCCTAACCCTAACCCTAACCCATACCCTACGCCGTACCCGAAACCCTCCCCGAACCCGTACCCTAAACCGTACCCTAACCCTAACCCTAAGCCTAACCCAAACCCTAGGCTACCCTTGACTGCTTCTGCCTCCAATTGATTTCCTAAGCACTAGTGCTTTAAGGAACAGCTTAAAAAGAGAATCCTAATGTGATTTCTTTATAATGGGTGTGTTCCTTATCTTATCCTAGTGTCTAAACTCTTCTCCATGGCTGGCCCCCCAAATAATATTCCTTTACGTGCTAAGGGGGAGCTAGAGAGTGGGATAGGTTTACTAACTACCCTAGCCCTAACGCGTAACCTAACCCTAACCCCTACCCTAACCCTAACACGTACCCTAATCCTAACCCGTACCCTAAACCGAGCCCTAACCCTAACACTAACCCAAACCCTAACCCTAACCCATACCCTACGCCGTACACGAACACCTCCCCGAACCCATACCCCAAGCCGTACCCTAACCCTAACCCTAAGCCTAACCCTAACCCTAGGCTACCCTTGACTGCTTCTGCCTCCAATAGATTTCCTAAGCACTAGTGTTTTAAGGAACAGCTTAAAAAGAGAATCCTAAAGTGATTTCTTTATAATGGGTGTGTTACTTATCTTATCCTAGTGTCTAAACTCTTCTGCATGGCTGGACCCCCAAATAATATTCCTTTACGTGCTAAGGGGTATCTAGAGAGTGGGATAGGTTTAATAACTACCCTAACCCTAATGCGTACCCTAACCCTAACCCCTACCCTAACCCTAACACGTACCCTAATCCTAACCCGTACCCTAAACCGAGCCCTAACCCTAACACTAACCCTAACCGTAACCCATACCCTACGCCGTACCCGAAACCCTCCCCGAACCCGTACCCTAAGCCGTACCCTAAGCCTAACCCTAAGCCTAACCTTACCCTAGGCTACCCTTGACTGCTTCTGCCTCCAATAGATTTCCTAAGCACTAGTGTTTTAAGGAACAGCTTAAAAAGAGAATCCTAATGTGATTTCTTTATAATGGGTGTGTTCCTTATCTTATCCTAGTGTCTAAACTCTTCTCCATGGCTGCACCCCCAAATAATATTGCCTTACGTGCTAAGGGGTATCTAGAGAGTGGGATAGGTTTAATAACTACCCTAACCCTAATGCGTACTCTAACCCTAACCCCTAACCTAACACTAACACGTACCCTAATCCTAACCCGTACCCTAAACCGAGCCCTAACCCTAACACTAACACTAACCCTAACCCTAACCCATACCCTACGCCGTACCTGAACCCCTCCCCAAACCCGTACCCTAATCCGTACCCTAAGCCTAACCCTAAGCCTAACACTAACCCTAGGCTACCCTTGACTGCTTCTGCCTCCAATAGATTTCCTAAGCACTAGTGTTTTAAGCAACAGCTTAAAAAGAGAATCCTAATGTGATTTCTTTATAATGGGTGTGTTCCTTATCTTATCCTAGTGTCTAAATTCTTCTCCATGGCTGGAACCCCAAATAATATTCCTTTACGTGCTAAGGGGTATCTAGAGAGTGGGATAGGTTTACTAACTACCCTAACCCTAACGCGTACCCTAACCCTAACCCCTACCCTAAACCTAACACGTACCCTAATCCTAACCGTACCCTAAACCGAGCCCTAACCCTAACACTAACCCTAACCCTAACCCTAACCCATACCCTACGCCGTACCCGAAACCCTCCCCGAACCCGTACCCTAAGCCGTACCCTAAGCCTAACCCTAAGCCTAACCCTAACCCTACGCTACCCTTGACTGCTTCTGCCTCCAATAGATTTCCTAAGCACTAGTGTTTTAAGGAACAGCTTAAAAAGAGAATCCTAATGTGATTTCTTTATAATGTGTGTGTTCCTTATCTTATCCTAGTGTCTAAACTCTTCTCCATGGCTGGACCCTCAAATAATATTCCTTTACGTGCTAAGGGGTATCTAGAGAGTGGGATAGGTTTAATAACTACCCTAACCCTAACGCGTACCCTAACCCTAACCCCTACCCTAACCCTAACACGTACCCTAATACTAACTTGTACCCTAAACCGAGCCCTAACCCTAACACTAACCCTAACCCTAACCCTAACCCATACCCTACGCCGTACCCGCACCCCTCCCCGAACCCGTACCCTAAGCCGTACCCTAAGCCTAACCCTAAGCCTAACCCTAACCCTAGGCTACCCTTGACTGCTTCTGCCTCCAATAGATTTCCTAAGCACTAGTGTTTTAAGGAACAGCTTAAAAAGAGAATCCTAATGTGATTTCTTTATAATGGTTGTGTTCCTTATCTTATCCTAGTGTCTAAACTCTTCTCCATGGCTGGACGCCCAAATAATATTCCTTTACGTGCTAAGGGGTATCTAGAGAGTGGGATAGGTTTAATAACTACCCTAACCCTAACGCATACCCTAACCCTAACCCCTACCCTAACCCTAACACGTACCCTAATCCTAACCCGTACCCTAAACCGAGCCCTAACCCTAACACTAACCCTAACCCTAACCCTAACCCATACCCTACGCCGTACCCGAACCCCTCCCCGAACCCATTCCCCAAGCCGTACCCTAAACCTAACCCTAAGCCTAACCCTAACCCTAGGCTACCCTTGACTGCTTCTGCCTCCAATAGATTTCCTAAGCACTAGTGTTTTAAGGAACAGCTTAAAAAGAGAATCCTAATGTGATTTCTTTATAATGGGTGTGTTCCTTATCTTATCCTAGTGTCTAAACTCTTCTCCATGGCTGCACCCCCAAATAATATTGCCTTACGTGCTAAGGGGTATCTAGAGAGTAGGATAGGTTTAATAACTACCCTAACCCTAATGCGTACTCTAACCCTAACCCCTACCCTAACACTAACACGTACCCTAATCCTAACCCGTACCCTAAACCGAGCCCTAACCCTAACACTAACACTAACCCTAACCCTAACCCATACCCTACGCCGTACCTGAACCCCTCCCCAAACCCGTACCCTAAGCCGTACCCTAAGCCTAACCCTAAGCCTAACACTAACCCTAGGCTACCCTTGACTGCTTCTGCCTCCAATAGATTTCCTAAGCACTAGTGTTTTAAGGAACAGCTTAAAAAGAGAATCCTAATGTGATTTCTTTATAATGGGTGTGTTCCTTATCTTACCCTAGTGTCTAAACTCTTCTCCATGGCTGCACCCCCAAATAATATTCCCTTACGTGCTAAGGGGTATCTAGAGAGTGGAATAGGTTTAATAACTACCCTAACCCTAACGCGTACCCTAACCCTAACCCCTACCCTAACCCTAACACGTACCCTAATCCTAACCCGTACCCTAAACCGAGCCCTAACCCTAACACTAACCCTAACCCTAACCCTAACCCATACCCTACGCCGTACCCGCACCCCTCCCCGAACCCGTACCCTAAGCCATACCCTAAACCTAACCCTAAGCCTAACCCTAACCCTAGGCTACCCTTGACTGCTTCTGCCTCCAATTGATTTCCTAAGCACTAGTGTTTTAAGGAACAGCTTAAAAAGAGAATCCTAATGTGATTTCTTTATAATGGGTGTGTTCCTTATCTTATCCTAGTGTCTAAACTCTTCTCCATGGCTGGACCCCCAAATAATATTCCTTTACGTGCTAAGGGGGAGCTAGAGAGTGGGATAGGTTTACTAACTACCCTAGCCCTAACGCGTAACCTAACCCTAACCCCTACCCTAACCCTAACAAGTACCCTAATCCTAACCCGTACCCTAAACCGAGCCCTAACCCTAACACTAACCCAAACCCTAACCCTAACCCATACCCTACGCCATACACGAACACCTCCCCGAACCCATACCCCAAGCCGTACCCTAACCCTAACCCTAAGCCTAACCCTAACCCTAGGCTACCCTTGACTGCTTCTGCCTCCAATAGATTTCCTAAGCACTAGTGTTTTAAGGAACAGCTTAAAAAGAGAATCCTAAAGTGATTTCTTTATAATGGGTGTGTTCCTTATCTTATCCTAGTGTCTAAACTCTTCTCCATGGCTGGACCCCCAAATAATATTCCTTTACGTGCTAAGGGGTATCTAGAGAGTGGGATAGGTTTAATAACTACCCTAACCCTAACGCATACCCTAACCCTAACCCCTACCCTAACCCTAACACGTACCCTAATCCTAACCCGTACCCTAAACCGAGCCCTAACCCTAACACTAACCCTAACCCTAACCCTAACCCATACCCTACGCCGTACCCGAACCCCTCCCCGAACCCATTCCCCAAGCCGTACCCTAAACCTAACCCTAAGCCTAACCCTAACCCTAGGCTACCCTTGACTGCTTCTGCCTCCAATAGATTTCCTAAGCACTAGTGTTTTAAGGAACAGCTTAAAAAGAGAATCCTAATGTGATTTCTTTATAATGGGTGTGTTCCTTATCTTATCCTAGTGTCTAAACTCTTCTCCATGGCTGCACCCCCAAATAATATTGCCTTACGTGCTAAGGGGTATCTAGAGAGTGGGATAGGTTTAATAACTACCCTAACCCTAATGCGTACTCTAACCCTAACCCCTACCCTAACACTAACACGTACCCTAATCCTAACCCGTACCCTAAACCAAGCCCTAACCCTAACACTAACACTAACCCTAACCCTAACCCATACCCTACGCCGTACCTGAACCCCTCCCCAAACCCGTACCCTAAGCCGTACCCTAAGCCTAACCCTAAGCCTAACACTAACCCTAGGCTACCCTTGACTGCTTCTGCCTCCAATAGATTTCCTAAGCACTAGTGTTTTAAGCAACAGCTTAAAAAGAGAATCCTAATGTGATTTCTTTATAATGGGTGTGTTCCTTATCTTATCCTAGTGTCTAAATTCTTCTCCATGGCTGGAACCCCAAATAATATTCCTTTACGTGCTAAGGGGTATCTAGAGAGTGGGATAGGTTTACTAACTACCCTATCCCTAACGCGTACCCTAACCCTAACCCCTACCCTAAACCTAACACGTACCCTAATCCTAACCGTACCCTAAACCGAGCCCTAACCCTAACACTAACCCTAACCCTAACCCTAACCCATACCCTACGCCGTACCCGAAACCCTCCCCGAACCCATACCCTAAGCCGTACCCTAAGCCTAACCCTAAGCCTAACCCTAACCCTAGGCTACCCTTGACTGCTTCTGCCTCCAATAGATTTCCTAAGCACTAGTGTTTTAAGGAACAGCTTAAAAAGAGAATCCTAATGTGATTTCTTTATAATGGGTGTGTTCCTTATCTTATCCTAGTGTCTAAACTCTTCTCCATGGCTGGACCCTCAAATAATATTCCTTTACGTGCTAAGGGGTATCTAGAGAGTGGGATAGGTTTAATAACTACCCTAACCCTAACGCGTACCCTAACCCTAACCCCTACCCTAACGCTAACACGTACCCTAATCCTAACCCGTACCCTAAACCGAGCCCTAACCCTAACACTAACCCTAACCCTAACCCTAACCCATACCCTACGCCGTACCCGCACCCCTCCCCGAACCCGTAACCTAAGCCGTACCCTAAGCCTAACCCTAAGCCTAACCCTAACCCTAGGCTACCCTTGACTGCTTCTGCCTCCAATAGATTTCCTAAGCACTACTGTTTTAAGGAACAGCTTAAAAAGAGAATCCTAATGTGATTTCTTTATAATGGGTGTGTTCCTTATCTTATCCTAGTGTCTAAACTCTTCTCCATGGCTGCACCCCCAAATAATATTCCCTTACGTGCTAAGGGGTATCTAGAGAGTGGAATAGCTTTAATAACTACCCTAACCCTAACGCGTACCCTAACCCTAACCCCTACCCTAACCCTAACACGTACCCTAATCCTAACCTGTACCCTAAACCGAGCCCTAACCCTAACACTAACCCTAACCCTAACCCTAACCCATACCCTACGCCGTACCCGCACCCCTCCCCGAACCCGTACCCTAAGCCATACCCTAAACCTAACCCTAAGCCTAAACCTAACCCTAGGCTACCCTTGACTGCTTCTGCCTCCAATAGATTTCCTAAGCACTAGTGTTTTAAGGAACAGCTTAAAAAGAGAATCCTAAAGTGATTTCTTTATAATGGGTGTGTTCCTTATCTTATCCTAGTGTCTAAACTCTTCTCCATGGCTGGACCCCCAAATAATATTCCTTTACGTGCTAAGGGGTATCTAGAGAGTGGGATAGGTTTAATAACTACCCTAACCCTAATGCGTACCCTAACCCTAACCCCTACCCTAACCCTAACACGTACCCTAATCCTAACCCGTACCCTAAACCGAGCCCTAACCCTAACACTAACCCTAACCCTAACCCATACCCTACGCCGTACCCGAAACCCTCCCCGAACCCGTACCCTAAGCCGTACCCTAAGCCTAACCCTAAGCCTAACATTACCCTAGGCTACCCTTGACTGCTTCTGCCTCCAATAGATTTCCTAAGCACTAGTGTTTTAAGGAACAGCTTAAAAAGAGAATCCTAATGTGATTTCTTTATAATGGGTGTGTTCCTTATCTTATCCTAGTGTCTAAACTCTTCTCCATGGCTGCACCCCCAAATAATATTGCCTTACGTGCTAAGGGGTATCTAGAGAGTGGGATAGGTTTAATAACTACCCTAACCCTAATGCGTACTCTAACCCTAACCCCTAACCTAACACTAACACGTACCCTAATCCTAACCCGTACCCTAAACCGAGCCCTAACCCTAACACTAACACTAAACCTAACCCTAACCCATACCCTACGCCGTACCTGAACCCCTCCCCAAACCCGTACCCTAAGCCGTACCCTAAGCCTAACCCTAAGCCTAACCCTAACCCTAGGCTACCCTTGACTGCTTCTGCCTCCAATAGATTTCCTAAGCACTAGTGTTTTAAGGAACAGCTTAAAAAGAGAATCCTAATGTGATTTCTTTATAATGGGTGTGTTCCTTATCTTATCCTAGTGTCTAAACTCTTCTCCATGGCTGGACCCCCAAATAATATTCCTTTACGTGCTAAGGGGGAGCTAGAGAGTGGGATAGGTTTACTAACTACCCTAGCCCTAACGCGTAACCTAACCCTAACCCCTACCCTAACCCTAACACGTACCCTAATCCTAACCCGTACCCTAAACCGAGCCCTAACCCTAACACTAACCCAAACCCTAACCCTAACCCATACCCTACGCCGTACACGAACACCTCCCCGAACCCATACCCCAAGCCGTACCCTAAGCCTAACCCTAAGCCTAACCTTACCCTAGGCTACCCTTGACTGCTTCTGCCTCCAATAGATTTCCTAAGCACTAGTGTTTTAAGGAACAGCTTAAAAAGAGAATCCTAATGTGATTTCTTTATAATGGGTGTGTTCCTTATCTTATCCTAGTGTCTAAACTCTTCTCCATGGCTGCACCCCCAAATAATATTGCCTTACGTGCTAAGGGGTATCTAGAGAGTGGGATAGGTTTAATAACTACCCTAACCCTAATGCGTACTCTAACCCTAACCCCTAACCTAACACTAACACGTACCCTAATCCTAACCCGTACCCTAAACCGAGCCCTAACCCTAACACTAACACTAACCCTAACCCTAACCCATACCCTACGCCGTACCTGAACCCCTCCCCAAACCCGTACCCTAAGCCGTACCCTAAGCCTAACCCTAAGCCTAACCCTAACCCTAGGCTACCCTTGACTGCTTCTGCCTCCAATAGATTTCCTAAGCACTAGTGTTTTAAGGAACAGCTTAAAAAGAGAATCCTAATGTGATTTCTTTATAATGGGTGTGTTCCTTATCTTATCCTAGTGTCTAAACTCTTCTCCATGGCTGGACCCCCAAATAATATTCCTTTACGTGCTAAGGGGGAGCTAGAGAGTGGGATAGGTTTACTAACTACCCTAGCCCTAACGCGTAACCTAACCCTAACCCCTACCCTAACCCTAACACGTACCCTAATCCTAACCCGTACCCTAAACCGAGCCCTAACCCTAACACTAACCCAAACCCTAACCCTAACCCATACCCTACGCCGTACACGAACACCTCCCCGAACCCATACCCCAAGCCGTACCCTAACCCTAACCCTAAGCCTAACCCTAACCCTAGGCTACCCTTGACTGCTTCTGCCTCCAATAGATTTCCTAAGCACTAGTGTTTTAAGGAACAGCTTAAAAAGAGAATCCTAAAGTGATTTCTTTATAATGGGTGTGTTCCTTATCTTATCCTAGTGTCTAAACTCTTCTCCATGGCTGGACCCCCAAATAATATTCCTTTACGTGCTAAGGGGTATCTAGAGAGTGGGATAGTTTTAATAACTACCCTAACCCTAATGCGTACCCTAACCCTAACCCCTACCCTAACCCTAACACGTACCCTAATCCTAACCCGTACCCTAAACCGAGCCCTAACCCTAACACTAACCCTAACCCTAACCCATACCCTACGCCGTACCCGAAACCCTCCCCGAACCCGTACCCTAAGCCGTACCCTAAGCCTAACCCTAAGCCTAACCTTACCCTAGGCTACCCTTGACTGCTTCTGCCTCCAATAGATTTCCTAAGCACTAGTGTTTTAAGGAACAGCTTAAAAAGAGAATCCTAATGTGATTTCTTTATAATGGGTGTGTTCCTTATCTTATCCTAGTGTCTAAACTCTTCTCCATGGCTGCACCCCCAAATAATATTGCCTTACGTGCTAAGGGGTATCTAGAGAGTGGGATAGGTTTAATAACTACCCTAACCCTAATGCGTACTCTAACCCTAACCCCTAACCTAACACTAACACGTACCCTAATCCTAACCCGTACCCTAAACCGAGCCCTAACCCTAACACTAACACTAACCCTAACCCTAACCCATACCCTACGCCGTACCTGAACCCTTCCCCAAACCCGTACCCTAAGCCGTACCCTAAGCCTAACCCTAAGCCTAACACTAACCCTAGGCTACCCTTGACTGCTTCTGCCTCCAATAGATTTCCTAAGCACTAGTGTTTTAAGCAACAGCTTAAAAAGAGAATCCTAATGTGATTTCTTTATAATGGGTGTGTTCCTTATCTTATCCTAGTGTCTAAATTCTTCTCCATGGCTGGAACCCCAAATAATATTCCTTTACGTGCTAAGGGGTATCTAGAGAGTGGGATAGGTTTACTAACTACCCTAACCCTAACGCGTACCCTAACCCTAACCCCTACCCTAAACCTAACACGTACCCTAATCCTAACCGTACCCTAAACCGAGCCCTAACCCTAACACTAACCCTAACCCTAACCCTAACCCATACCCTACGCCGTACCCGAAACCCTACCCGAACCCGTACCCTAAGCCGTACCCTAAGCCTAACCCTAAGCCTAACCCTAACCCTACGCTACCCTTGACTGCTTCTGCCTCCAATAGATTTCCTAAGCACTAGTGTTTTAAGGAACAGCTTAAAAAGAGAATCCTAATGTGATTTCTTTATAATGTGTGTGTTCCTTATCTTATCCTAGTGTCTAAACTCTTCTCCATGGCTGGACCCTCAAATAATATTCCTTTACGTGCTAAGGGGTATCTAGAGAGTGGGATAGGTTTAATAACTACCCTAACCCTAACGCGTACCCTAACCCTAACCCCTACCCTAACCCTAACACGTACCCTAATACTAACCTGTACCCTAAACCGAGCCCTAACCCTAACACTAACCCTAACCCTAACCCTAACCCATACCCTACGCCGTACCCGCACCCCTCCCCGAACCCGTACCCTAAGCCGTACCCTAAGCCTAACCCTAAGCCTAACCCTAACCCTAGGCTACCCTTGACTGCTTCTGCCTCCAATAGATTTCCTAAGCACTAGTGTTTTAAGGAACAGCTTAAAAAGAGAATCCTAATGTGATTTCTTTATAATGGTTGTGTTCCTTATCTTATCCTAGTGTCTAAACTCTTCTCCATGGCTGGACGCCCAAATAATATTCCTTTACGTGCTAAGGGGTATCTAGAGAGTGGGATAGGTTTAATAACTACCCTAACCCTAACGCATACCCTAACCCTAACCCCTACCCTAACCCTAACACGTACCCTAATCCTAACCCGTACCCTAAACCGAGCCCTAACCCTAACACTAACCCTAACCCTAACCCTAACCCATACCCTACGCCGTACCCGAACCCCTCCCCGAACCCATTCCCCAAGCCGTACCCTAAACCTAACCCTAAGCCTAACCCTAACCCTAGGCTACCCTTGACTGCTTCTGCCTCCAATAGATTTCCTAAGCACTAGTGTTTTAAGGAACAGCTTAAAAAGAGAATCCTAATGTGATTTCTTTATAATGGGTGTGTTCCTTATCTTATCCTAGTGTCTAAACTCTTCTCCATGGCTGCACCCCCAAATAATATTGCCTTACGTGCTAAGGGGTATCTAGAGAGTGGGATAGGTTTAATAACTACCCTAACCCTAATGCGTACTCTAACCCTAACCCCTACCCTAACACTAACACGTACCCTAATCCTAACCCGTACCCTAAACCGAGCCCTAACCCTAACACTAACACTAACCCTAACCCTAACCCATACCCTACGCCGTACCTGAACCCCTCCCCAAACCCGTACCCTAAGCCGTACCCTAAGCCTAACCCTAAGCCTAACACTAACCCTAGGCTACCCTTGACTGCTTCTGCCTCCAATAGATTTCCTAAGCACTAGTGTTTTAAGCAACAGCTTAAAAAGAGAATCCTAATGTGATTTCTTTATAATGGGTGTGTTCCTTATCTTATCCTAGTGTCTAAATTCTTCTCCATGGCTGGAAACCCCAATAATATTCCTTTACGTGCTAAGGGGTATCTAGAGAGTGGGATAGGTTTACTAACTACCCTATCCCTAACGCGTACCCTAACCCTAACCCCTACCCTAAACCTAACACGTACCCTAATCCTAACCGTACCCTAAACCGAGCCCTAACCCTAACACTAACCCTAACCCTAACCCTAACCCATACCCTACGCCGTACCCGAAACCCTCCCCGAACCCGTACCCTAAGCCGTACCCTAAGCCTAACCCTAAGCCTAACCCTAACCCTAGGCTACCCTTGACTGCTTCTGCCTCCAATAGATTTCCTAAGCACTACTGTTTTAAGGAACAGCTTAAAAAGAGAATCCTAATGTGATTTCTTTATAATGGGTGTGTTCCTTATCTTATCCTAGTGTCTAAACTCTTCTCCATGGCTGCACCCCCAAATAATATTCCCTTACGTGCTAAGGGGTATCTAGAGAGTGGAATAGGTTTAATAACTACCCTAACCCTAATGCGTACCCTAACCCTAACCCCTACCCTAACCCTAACACGTACCCTAATCCTAACCTGTACCCTAAACCGAGCCCTAACCCTAACACTAACCCTAACCCTAACCCTAACCCATACCCTACGCCGTACCCGCACCCCTCCCCGAACCCGTACCCTAAGCCATACCCTAAACCTAACCCTAAGCCTAACCCTAACCCTAGGCTACCCTTGACTGCTTCTGCCTCCAATTGATTTCCTAAGCACTAGTGTTTTAAGGAACAGCTTAAAAAGAGAATCCTAATGTGATTTCTTTATAATGGGTGTGTTCCTTATCTTATCCTAGTGTCTAAACTCTTCTCCATGGCTGGACCCCCAAATAATATTCCTTTACGTGCTAAGGGGGAGCTAGAGAGTGGGATAGGTTTACTAACTATCCTAGCCCTAACGCGTAACCTAACCCTAACCCCTACCCTAACCCTAACACGTACCCTAATCCTAACCCGTACCCTAAACCGAGCCCTAACCCTAACACTAACCCAAACCCTAACCCTAACCCATACCCTACGCCGTACACGAACACCTCCCCGAACCCATACCCCAAGCCGTACCCTAACCCTAACCCTAAGCCTAACCCTAACCCTAGGCTACCCTTGACTGCTTCTGCCTCCAATAGATTTCCTAAGCACTAGTGTTTTAAGGAACAGCTTAAAAAGAGAATCCTAAAGTGATTTCTTTATAATGGGTGTGTTCCTTATCTTATCCTAGAGTCTAAACTCTTCTCCATGGCTGGACCCCCAAATAATATTCCTTTACGTGCTAAGGGGTATCTAGAGAGTGGGATAGGTTTAATAACTACCCTAACCCTAATGCGTACCCTAACCCTAACCCCTACCCTAACCCTAACACGTACCCTAATCCTAACCCGTACCCTAAACCGAGCCCTAACCCTAACACTAACCCTAACCCTAACCCTAACCCATACCCTACGCCGTACCCGAACCCCTCCCCAAACCCGTACCCTAAACCGTACCCTAACCCTAACCCTAAGCCTAACCCTAACCCTAGGTTACCCTTGACTGCTTCTGCCTCCAATAGATTTCCTAAGCACTAGTGCTTTAAGGAACAGCTTAAAAAGAGAATCCTAATGTGATTTCTTTATAATGGGTGTGTTCCTTATCTTATCCTAGTGTCTAAACTCTTCTCCATGGCTGGACCCCCAAATAATATTCCCTTACGTGCTAAGGGGTATCTAGAGAGTGGGATAGGTTTAATAACTACCCTAACCCTAACGCGTACCCTAACCCTAACCCCTACCCTAACCCTAACACGTACCCTAATCCTAACCCGTACCCTAAACCGAGCCCTAACCCTAACACTAACCCTAACCCTAACCCTAACCTATACCCTACGCCGTACCCGCACCCCTCCCCGAACCCGTACCCTAAGCCGTACCCTAAGCCTAACCCTAAGCCTAACCCTAACCCTAGGCTACCCTTGACTGTTTCTGCCTCCAATAGATCTAAGCACTAGTGTTTTAAGGAACAGCTTAAAAAGAGTATCCTAATGTGATTTCTTTATAATGGGTGTGTTCCTAATCTTATCCTAGTGTCTAAACTCTTCTCCATGGCTGGACCCCCAAATAATATTCCTTTACGTGCTAAGGGGTATCTAGAGAGTGGGATAGGTTTAATAACTACCCTAACCCTAACGCGTACCCTAACCCTAACCCCTACCCTAACCCTAACACGTACCCTAATCCTAACCCGTACCCTAAACCGAGCCCTAACCCTAACACTAACCCTAACCCTAACCCTAACCCATACCCTACGCCGTACCAGAACCCCTCCCCGAACCCGTACCCTAAGCCGTACCCTAAGCCTAACCCTAAGCCTAACCCTAACCCTAGGCTACCCTTGACTGCTTCTGCCTCCAATAGATTTCCTAAGTACTAGTGTTTTAAGGAACAGCTTAAAAAGAGAATCCTAATGTGATTTCTTTATAATGGGTGTGTTCCTTATCTTATCCTAGTGTCTAGACTCTTCTCCATGCCTGGACCCCCAATAATATTCCTTTACGTGCTAAGGGGTATCTAGAGAGTGCGATAGGTTTAATAACTACCCTAACCCTAACGCGTACCCTAACCGTAACCCCTACCATAACCCTAACACGTACCCTAAACCGAACCCGTACCCTAAACCGAGCCCTAACCCTAACACTAACCCTGACCCTAACCCTAACCCATACCCTACGCCGTACCCGAACCCCTCCCCGAACCCGTACCCTAAGCCTAACCCTAAGTCAAACCCTAACCCTAGGCTACCCTTGACTGCTTCTGCCTCCAATAGATTTCCTAAGCAGTAGTGTTTTAAGGAACAGCTTAAAAACAGAATCCTAATGTGATTTCTTTATAATGGGTGTGTTCCTTATCTTATCATAGTGTCTAAACTCTTCTCCATGGCTGGACCCCCAAATAATATTCCCTTACGTGATAAGGGGTATCTAGAGAGTGGGATAGGTTTAATAACTACACTAACCCTAACGCGTACCCTAACCCTAACCCTAACCCCTACCCTAACCCTAACACGTACCCTAATCCTAACCCGTACCCTAAACTGAGCCCTAACCCTAACCCTAACCCTAACCCTAAGCCGTACCCTAACCCTAACCCTAAGCCTAACCCTTACCCTAGGCTACCCTTGACTGCTTCTGCCTCCAATTGATTTCCTAAGCAGTAGTGTTTTAAGGAACAGCTTAAAAAGAGAATCCTAATGTGATTTCTTTATAATGGGTGTGTTCCTTATTTATCCTAGTGTCTAAACTCTTCTCCATGGCTGGACCCCCAAATAATATTCCTTTACGTGCTAAGGGGTATCTAGAGAATGGGATAGGTTTAATAACTACCCTAACCCTAACGCGTACCCTAACCCTAACCCCTAACCTAACCCTAACGCGTACCCTAACCGTAACCACTACCCTAACCCTAACATGTACCCTAATCCGAACCCGTACCCTAAACCGAGCCCTAACCCTAACACTAACCCTAACCCTAACCCTAACCCATACCCTACGCCGTACCCGAAACCCTCCCCGAACCCGTACCCTAAACCGTACCCTAACCCTAACCCTAAGCCTAACCCAAACCCTAGGCTACCCTTGACTGCTTCTGCCTCCAATTGATTTCCTAAGCACTAGTGCTTTAAGGAACAGCTTAAAAAGAGAATCCTAATGTGATTTCTTTATAATGGGTGTGTTCCTTATCTTATCCTAGTGTCTAAACTCTTCTCCATGGCTGGCCCCCCAAATAATATTCCTTTACGTGCTAAGGGGGAGCTAGAGAGTGGGATAGGTTTACTAACTACCCTAGCCCTAACGCGTAACCTAACCCTAACCCCTACCCTAACCCTAACACGTACCCTAATCCTAACCCGTACCCTAAACCGAGCCCTAACCCTAACACTAACCCAAACCCTAACCCTAACCCATACCCTACGCCGTACACGAACACCTCCCCGAACCCATACCCCAAGCCGTACCCTAACCCTAACCCTAAGCCTAACCCTAACCCTAGGCTACCCTTGACTGCTTCTGCCTCCAATAGATTTCCTAAGCACTAGTGTTTTAAGGAACAGCTTAAAAAGAGAATCCTAAAGTGATTTCTTTATAATGGGTGTGTTCCTTATCTTATCCTAGTGTCTAAACTCTTCTGCATGGCTGGACCCCCAAATAATATTCCTTTACGTGCTAAGGGGTATCTAGAGAGTGGGATAGGTTTAATAACTACCCTAACCCTAATGCGTACCCTAACCCTAACCCCTACCCTAACCCTAACACGTACCCTAATCCTAACCCGTACCCTAAACCGAGCCCTAACCCTAACACTAACCCTAACCGTAACCCATACCCTACGCCGTACCCGAAACCCTCCCCGAACCCGTACCCTAAGCCGTACCCTAAGCCTAACCCTAAGCCTAACCTTACCCTAGGCTACCCTTGACTGCTTCTGCCTCCAATAGATTTCCTAAGCACTAGTGTTTTAAGGAACAGCTTAAAAAGAGAATCCTAATGTGATTTCTTTATGATGGGTGTGTTCCTTATCTTATCCTAGTGTCTAAACTCTTCTCCATGGCTGCACCCCCAAATAATATTGCCTTACGTGCTAAGGGGTATCTAGAGAGTGGGATAGGTTTAATAACTACCCTAACCCTAATGCGTACTCTAACCCTAACCCGTAACCTAACACTAACACGTACCCTAATCCTAACCCGTACCCTAAACCGAGCCCTAACCCTAACACTAACACTAACCCTAACCCTAACCCATACCCTACGCCGTACCTGAACCCCTCCCCAAACCCGTACCCTAATCCGTACCCTAAGCCTAACCCTAAGCCTAACACTAACCCTAGGCTACCCTTGACTGCTTCTGCCTCCAATAGATTTCCTAAGCACTAGTGTTTTAAGCAACAGCTTAAAAAGAGAATCCTAATGTGATTTCTTTATAATGGGTGTGTTCCTTATCTTATCCTAGTGTCTAAATTCTTCTCCATGGCTGGAACCCCAAATAATATTCCTTTACGTGCTAAGGGGTATCTAGAGAGTGGGATAGGTTTACTAACTACCCTAACCCTAACGCGTACCCTAACCCTAACCCCTACCCTAAACCTAACACGTACCCTACTCCTAACCGTACCCTAAACCGAGCCCTAACCCTAACACTAACCCTAACCCTAACCCTAACCCATACCCTACGCCGTACCCGAAACCCTCCCCGAACCCGTACCCTAAGCCGTACCCTAAGCCTAACCCTAAGCCTAACCCTAACCCTACGCTCCCCTTGACTGCTTCTGCCTCCAATAGATTTCCTAAGCACTAGTGTTTTAAGGAACAGCTTAAAAAGAGAATCCTAAAGTGATTTCTTTATAATGGGTGTGTTCCTTATCTTATCCTAGTGTCTAAACTCTTCTGCATGGCTGGACCCCCAAATAATATTCCTTTACGTGCTAAGGGGTATCTAGAGAGTGGGATAGGTTTAATAACTACCCTAACCCTAATGCGTACCCTAACCCTAACCCCTACCCTAACCCTAACACGTACCCTAATCCTAACCCGTACCCTAAACCGAGCCCTAACCCTAACACTAACCCTAACCCTAACCCATACCCTACGCCGTACCCGAAACCCTCCCCGAACCCGTACCCTAAGCCGTACCCTAAGCCTAACCCTAAGCCTAACCTTACCCTAGGCTACCCTTGACTGCTTCTGCCTCCAATAGATTTCCTAAGCACTAGTGTTTTAAGGAACAGCTTAAAAAGAGAATCCTAATGTGATTTCTTTATAATGGGTGTGTTCCTTATCTTATCCTAGTGTCTAAACTCTTCTCCATGGCTGCACCCCCAAATAATATTGCCTTACGTGCTAAGGGGTATCTAGAGAGTGGGATAGGTTTAATAACTACCCTAACCCTAATGCGTACTCTAACCCTAACCCCTAACCTAACACTAACACGTACCCTAATCCTAACCCGTACCCTAAACCGAGCCCTAACCCTAACACTAACACTAACCCTAACCCTAACCCATACCCTACGCCGTACCTGAACGCCTCCCCAAACCCGTACCCTAAGCCGTACCCTAAGCCTAACCCTAAGCCTAACACTAACCCTAGGCTACCCTTGACTGCTTCTGCCTCCAGTAGATTTCCTAAGCACTAGTGATTTAAGCAACAGCTTAAAAAGAGAATCCTAATGTGATTTCTTTATAATGGGTGTGTTCCTTATCTTATCCTAGTGTCTAAATTCTTCTCCATGGCTGGAACCCCAAATAATATTCCTTTACGTGCTAAGGGGTATCTAGAGAGTGGGATAGGTTTACTAACTACCCTAACCCTAACGCGTACCCTAACCCTAACCCCTACCCTAACCCTAACACGTACCCTAATCCTAACCCGTACCCTAAACCGAGCCCTAACCCTAACCCTAACCCTAACCCTAAGCCGTACCCTAACCCTAACCCTAAGCCTAACCCTTACCCTAGGCTACCCTTGACTGCTTCTGCCTCCAATTGATTTCCTAAGCAGTAGTGTTTTAAGGAACAGCTTAAAAAGAGAATCCTAATGTGATTTCTTTATAATGGGTGTGTTCCTTATTTATCCTAGTGTCTAAACTCTTCTCCATGGCTGGACCCCCAAATAATATTCCTTTACGTGCTAAGGGGTATCTAGAGAATGGGATAGGTTTAATAACTACCCTAACCCTAACGCGTACCCTAACCCTAACCCCTAACCTAACCCTAACGCGTACCCTAACCGTAACCACTACCCTAACCCTAACATGTACCCCAATCCGAACCCGTACCCTAAACCGAGCCCTAACCCTAACACTAACCCTAACCCTAACCCTAACCCATACCCTATGCCGTACCCGAAACCCTCCCCGAACCCGTACCCTAAACCGTACCCTAACCCTAACCCTAAGCCTAACCCAAACCCTAGGCTACCCTTGACTGCTTCTGCCTCCAATTGATTTCCTAAGCACTAGTGCTTTAAGGAACAGCTTAAAAAGAGAATCCTAATGTGATTTCTTTATAATGGGTGTGTTCCTTATCTTATCCTAGTGTCTAAACTCTTCTCCATGGCTGGCCCCCCAAATAATATTCCTTTACGTGCTAAGGGGGAGCTAGAGAGTGGGATAGGTTTACTAACTACCCTAGCCCTAACGCGTAACCTAACCCTAACCCCTACCCTAACCCTAACACGTACCCTAATCCTAACCCGTACCCTAAACCGAGCCCTAACCCTAACACTAACCCAAACCCTAACCCTAACCCATACCCTACGCCGTACACGAACACCTCCCCGAACCCATACCCCAAGCCGTACCCTAACCCTAACCCTAAGCCTAACCCTAACCCTAGGCTACCCTTGACTGCTTCTGCCTCCAATAGATTTCCTAAGCACTAGTGTTTTAAGGAACAGCTTAAAAAGAGAATCCTAAAGTGATTTCTTTATAATGGGTGTGTTCCTTATCTTATCCTAGTGTCTAAACTCTTCTGCATGGCTGGACCCCCAAATAATATTCCTTTACGTGCTAAGGGGTATCTAGAGAGTGGGATAGGTTTAATAACTACCCTAACCCTAATGCGTACCCTAACCCTAACCCCTACCCTAACCCTAACACGTACCCTAATCCTAACCCGTACCCTAAACCGAGCCCTAACCCTAACACTAACCCTAACCGTAACCCATACCCTACGCCGTACCCGAAACCCTCCCCGAACCCGTACCCTAAGCCGTACCCTAAGCCTAACCCTAAGCCTAACCTTACCCTAGGCTACCCTTGACTGCTTCTGCCTCCAATAGATTTCCTAAGCACTAGTGTTTTAAGGAACAGCTTAAAAAGAGAATCCTAATGTGATTTCTTTATGATGGGTGTGTTCCTTATCTTATCCTAGTGTCTAAACTCTTCTCCATGGCTGCACCCCCAAATAATATTGCCTTACGTGCTAAGGGGTATCTAGAGAGTGGGATAGGTTTAATAACTACCCTAACCCTAATGCGTACTCTAACCCTAACCCGTAACCTAACACTAACACGTACCCTAATCCTAACCCGTACCCTAAACCGAGCCCTAACCCTAACACTAACACTAACCCTAACCCTAACCCATACCCTACGCCGTACCTGAACCCCTCCCCAAACCCGTACCCTAATCCGTACCCTAAGCCTAACCCTAAGCCTAACACTAACCCTAGGCTACCCTTGACTGCTTCTGCCTCCAATAGATTTCCTAAGCACTAGTGTTTTAAGCAACAGCTTAAAAAGAGAATCCTAATGTGATTTCTTTATAATGGGTGTGTTCCTTATCTTATCCTAGTGTCTAAATTCTTCTCCATGGCTGGAACCCCAAATAATATTCCTTTACGTGCTAAGGGGTATCTAGAGAGTGGGATAGGTTTACTAACTACCCTAACCCTAACGCGTACCCTAACCCTAACCCCTACCCTAAACCTAACACGTACCCTACTCCTAACCGTACCCTAAACCGAGCCCTAACCCTAACACTAACCCTAACCCTAACCCTAACCCATACCCTACGCCGTACCCGAAACCCTCCCCGAACCCGTACCCTAAGCCGTACCCTAAGCCTAACCCTAAGCCTAACCCTAACCCTACGCTCCCCTTGACTGCTTCTGCCTCCAATAGATTTCCTAAGCACTAGTGTTTTAAGGAACAGCTTAAAAAGAGAATCCTAAAGTGATTTCTTTATAATGGGTGTGTTCCTTATCTTATCCTAGTGTCTAAACTCTTCTGCATGGCTGGACCCCCAAATAATATTCCTTTACGTGCTAAGGGGTATCTAGAGAGTGGGATAGGTTTAATAACTACCCTAACCCTAATGCGTACCCTAACCCTAACCCCTACCCTAACCCTAACACGTACCCTAATCCTAACCCGTACCCTAAACCGAGCCCTAACCCTAACACTAACCCTAACCCTAACCCATACCCTACGCCGTACCCGAAACCCTCCCCGAACCCGTACCCTAAGCCGTACCCTAAGCCTAACCCTAAGCCTAACCTTACCCTAGGCTACCCTTGACTGCTTCTGCCTCCAATAGATTTCCTAAGCACTAGTGTTTTAAGGAACAGCTTAAAAAGAGAATCCTAATGTGATTTCTTTATAATGGGTGTGTTCCTTATCTTATCCTAGTGTCTAAACTCTTCTCCATGGCTGCACCCCCAAATAATATTGCCTTACGTGCTAAGGGGTATCTAGAGAGTGGGATAGGTTTAATAACTACCCTAACCCTAATGCGTACTCTAACCCTAACCCCTAACCTAACACTAACACGTACCCTAATCCTAACCCGTACCCTAAACCGAGCCCTAACCCTAACACTAACACTAACCCTAACCCTAACCCATACCCTACGCCGTACCTGAACGCCTCCCCAAACCCGTACCCTAAGCCGTACCCTAAGCCTAACCCTAAGCCTAACACTAACCCTAGGCTACCCTTGACTGCTTCTGCCTCCAGTAGATTTCCTAAGCACTAGTGATTTAAGCAACAGCTTAAAAAGAGAATCCTAATGTGATTTCTTTATAATGGGTGTGTTCCTTATCTTATCCTAGTGTCTAAATTCTTCTCCATGGCTGGAACCCCAAATAATATTCCTTTACGTGCTAAGGGGTATCTAGAGAGTGGGATAGGTTTACTAACTACCCTAACCCTAACGCGTACCCTAACCCTAACCCCTACCCTAACCCTAACACGTACCCTAATCCTAACCCGTACCCTAAACCGAGCCCTAACCCTAACCCTAACCCTAACCCTAAGCCGTACCCTAACCCTAACCCTAAGCCTAACCCTTACCCTAGGCTACCCTTGACTGCTTCTGCCTCCAATTGATTTCCTAAGCAGTAGTGTTTTAAGGAACAGCTTAAAAAGAGAATCCTAATGTGATTTCTTTATAATGGGTGTGTTCCTTATTTATCCTAGTGTCTAAACTCTTCTCCATGGCTGGACCCCCAAATAATATTCCTTTACGTGCTAAGGGGTATCTAGAGAATGGGATAGGTTTAATAACTACCCTAACCCTAACGCGTACCCTAACCCTAACCCCTAACCTAACCCTAACGCGTACCCTAACCGTAACCACTACCCTAACCCTAACATGTACCCCAATCCGAACCCGTACCCTAAACCGAGCCCTAACCCTAACACTAACCCTAACCCTAACCCTAACCCATACCCTATGCCGTACCCGAAACCCTCCCCGAACCCGTACCCTAAACCGTACCCTAACCCTAACCCTAAGCCTAACCCAAACCCTAGGCTACCCTTGACTGCTTCTGCCTCCAATTGATTTCCTAAGCACTAGTGCTTTAAGGAACAGCTTAAAAAGAGAATCCTAATGTGATTTCTTTATAATGGGTGTGTTCCTTATCTTATCCTAGTGTCTAAACTCTTCTCCATGGCTGGCCCCCCAAATAATATTCCTTTACGTGCTAAGGGGGAGCTAGAGAGTGGGATAGGTTTACTAACTACCCTAGCCCTAACGCGTAACCTAACCCTAACCCCTACCCTAACCCTAACACGTACCCTAATCCTAACCCGTACCCTAAACCGAGCCCTAACCCTAACACTAACCCAAACCCTAACCCTAACCCATACCCTACGCCGTACACGAACACCTCCCCGAACCCATACCCCAAGCCGTACCCTAACCCTAACCCTAAGCCTAACCCTAACCCTAGGCTACCCTTGACTGCTTCTGCCTCCAATAGATTTCCTAAGCACTAGTGTTTTAAGGAACAGCTTAAAAAGAGAATCCTAAAGTGATTTCTTTATAATGGGTGTGTTCCTTATCTTATCCTAGTGTCTAAACTCTTCTGCATGGCTGGACCCCCAAATAATATTCCTTTACGTGCTAAGGGGTATCTAGAGAGTGGGATAGGTTTAATAACTACCCT
Organism: Balaenoptera borealis; assembly: GCF_965194805.1. Classification (NCBI taxonomy): domain Eukaryota; kingdom Metazoa; phylum Chordata; class Mammalia; order Artiodactyla; family Balaenopteridae; genus Balaenoptera; species Balaenoptera borealis. Next base: position 197,754 of record NW_028123579.1, read on the forward strand.
AACCCTAATGCGTACCCTAACCCTAACCCCTACCCTAACCCTAACACGTACCCTAATCCTAACCCGTACCCTAAACCGAGCCCTAACCCTAACACTAACCCTAACCGTAACCCATACCCTACGCCGTACCCGAAACCCTCCCCGAACCCGTACCCTAAGCCGTACCCTAAGCCTAACCCTAAGCCTAACCTTACCCTAGGCTACCCTTGACTGCTTCTGCCTCCAATAGATTTCCTAAGCACTAGTGTTTTAAGGAACAGCTTAAAAAGAGAATCCTAATGTGATTTCTTTATGATGGGTGTGTTCCTTATCTTATCCTAGTGTCTAAACTCTTCTCCATGGCTGCACCCCCAAATAATATTGCCTTACGTGCTAAGGGGTATCTAGAGAGTGGGATAGGTTTAATAACTACCCTAACCCTAATGCGTACTCTAACCCTAACCCGTAACCTAACACTAACACGTACCCTAATCCTAACCCGTACCCTAAACCGAGCCCTAACCCTAACACTAACACTAACCCTAACCCTAACCCATACCCTACGCCGTACCTGAACCCCTCCCCAAACCCGTACCCTAATCCGTACCCTAAGCCTAACCCTAAGCCTAACACTAACCCTAGGCTACCCTTGACTGCTTCTGCCTCCAATAGATTTCCTAAGCACTAGTGTTTTAAGCAACAGCTTAAAAAGAGAATCCTAATGTGATTTCTTTATAATGGGTGTGTTCCTTATCTTATCCTAGTGTCTAAATTCTTCTCCATGGCTGGAACCCCAAATAATATTCCTTTACGTGCTAAGGGGTATCTAGAGAGTGGGATAGGTTTACTAACTACCCTAACCCTAACGCGTACCCTAACCCTAACCCCTACCCTAAACCTAACACGTACCCTACTCCTAACCGTACCCTAAACCGAGCCCTAACCCTAACACTAACCCTAACCCTAACCCTAACCCATACCCTACGCCGTACCCGAAACCCTCCCCGAACCCGTACCCTAAGCCGTACCCTAAGCCTAACCCTAAGCCTAACCCTAACCCTACGCTCCCCTTGACTGCTTCTGCCTCCAATAGATTTCCTAAGCACTAGTGTTTTAAGGAACAGCTTAAAAAGAGAATCCTAAAGTGATTTCTTTATAATGGGTGTGTTCCTTATCTTATCCTAGTGTCTAAACTCTTCTGCATGGCTGGACCCCCAAATAATATTCCTTTACGTGCTAAGGGGTATCTAGAGAGTGGGATAGGTTTAATAACTACCCTAACCCTAATGCGTACCCTAACCCTAACCCCTACCCTAACCCTAACACGTACCCTAATCCTAACCCGTACCCTAAACCGAGCCCTAACCCTAACACTAACCCTAACCCTAACCCATACCCTACGCCGTACCCGAAACCCTCCCCGAACCCGTACCCTAAGCCGTACCCTAAGCCTAACCCTAAGCCTAACCTTACCCTAGGCTACCCTTGACTGCTTCTGCCTCCAATAGATTTCCTAAGCACTAGTGTTTTAAGGAACAGCTTAAAAAGAGAATCCTAATGTGATTTCTTTATAATGGGTGTGTTCCTTATCTTATCCTAGTGTCTAAACTCTTCTCCATGGCTGCACCCCCAAATAATATTGCCTTACGTGCTAAGGGGTATCTAGAGAGTGGGATAGGTTTAATAACTACCCTAACCCTAATGCGTACTCTAACCCTAACCCCTAACCTAACACTAACACGTACCCTAATCCTAACCCGTACCCTAAACCGAGCCCTAACCCTAACACTAACACTAACCCTAACCCTAACCCATACCCTACGCCGTACCTGAACGCCTCCCCAAACCCGTACCCTAAGCCGTACCCTAAGCCTAACCCTAAGCCTAACACTAACCCTAGGCTACCCTTGACTGCTTCTGCCTCCAGTAGATTTCCTAAGCACTAGTGATTTAAGCAACAGCTTAAAAAGAGAATCCTAATGTGATTTCTTTATAATGGGTGTGTTCCTTATCTTATCCTAGTGTCTAAATTCTTCTCCATGGCTGGAACCCCAAATAATATTCCTTTACGTGCTAAGGGGTATCTAGAGAGTGGGATAGGTTTACTAACTACCCTAACCCTAACGCGTACCCTAACCCTAACCCCTACCCTAACCCTAACACGTACCCTAATCCTAACCCGTACCCTAAACCGAGCCCTAACCCTAACCCTAACCCTAACCCTAAGCCGTACCCTAACCCTAACCCTAAGCCTAACCCTTACCCTAGGCTACCCTTGACTGCTTCTGCCTCCAATTGATTTCCTAAGCAGTAGTGTTTTAAGGAACAGCTTAAAAAGAGAATCCTAATGTGATTTCTTTATAATGGGTGTGTTCCTTATTTATCCTAGTGTCTAAACTCTTCTCCATGGCTGGACCCCCAAATAATATTCCTTTACGTGCTAAGGGGTATCTAGAGAATGGGATAGGTTTAATAACTACCCTAACCCTAACGCGTACCCTAACCCTAACCCCTAACCTAACCCTAACGCGTACCCTAACCGTAACCACTACCCTAACCCTAACATGTACCCCAATCCGAACCCGTACCCTAAACCGAGCCCTAACCCTAACACTAACCCTAACCCTAACCCTAACCCATACCCTATGCCGTACCCGAAACCCTCCCCGAACCCGTACCCTAAACCGTACCCTAACCCTAACCCTAAGCCTAACCCAAACCCTAGGCTACCCTTGACTGCTTCTGCCTCCAATTGATTTCCTAAGCACTAGTGCTTTAAGGAACAGCTTAAAAAGAGAATCCTAATGTGATTTCTTTATAATGGGTGTGTTCCTTATCTTATCCTAGTGTCTAAACTCTTCTCCATGGCTGGACCCCCAAATAATATTCCTTTACGTGCTAAGGGGGAGCTAGAGAGTGGGATAGGTTTACTAACTACCCTAGCCCTAACGCGTAACCTAACCCTAACCCCTACCCTAACCCTAACACGTACCCTAATCCTAACCCGTACCCTAAACCGAGCCCTAACCCTAACACTAACACTAACCCTAACCCTAACCCATACCCTACGCCGTACCTGAACCCCTCCCCAAACCCGTACCCTAAGCCGTACCCTAAGCCTAACCCTAAGCCTAACACTAACCCTAGGCTACCCTTGACTGCTTCTGCCTCCAGTAGATTTCCTAAGCACTAGTGTTTTAAGCAACAGCTTAAAAAGAGAATCCTAATGTGATTTCTTTATAATGGGTGTGTTCCTTATCTTATCCTAGTGTCTAAATTCTTCTCCATGGCTGGAACCCCAAATAATATTCCTTTACGTGCTAAGGGGTATCTAGAGAGTGGGATAGGTTTACTAACTACCCTAACCCTAACGCGTACCCTAACCCTAACCCCTACCCTAAACCTAACACGTACCCTAATCCTAACCGTACCCTAAACCGAGCCCTAACCCTAACACTAACCCTAACCCTAACCCTAACCCATACCCTACGCCGTACCCGAAACCCTCCCCGAACCCGTACCCTAAGCCGTACCCTAAGCCTAACCCTAAGCCTAACCCTAACCCTACGCTACCCTTGACTGCTTCTGCCTCCAATAGATTTCCTAAGCACTAGTGTTTTAAGGAACAGCTTAAAAAGAGAATCCTAATGTGATTTCTTTATAATGTGTGTGTTCCTTATCTTATCCTAGTGTCTAAACTCTTCTCCATGTCTGGACCCTCAAATAATATTCCTTTACGTGCTAAGGGGTATCTAGAGAGTGGGATAGGTTTAATAACTACCCTAACCCTAACGCGTACCCTAACCCTAACCCCTACCCTAACCCTAACACGTACCCTAATACTAACCTGTACCCTAAACCGAGCCCTAACCCTAACACTAACCCTAACCCTAACCCTAACCCATACCCTACGCCGTACCCGCACCCCTCCCCGAACCCGTACCCTAAGCCGTACCCTAAGCCTAACCCTAAGCCTAACCCTAACCCTAGGCTACCCTTGACTGCTTCTGCCTCCAATAGATTTCCTAAGCACTAGTGTTTTAAGGAACAGCTTAAAAAGAGAATCCTAATGTGATTTCTTTATAATGGTTGTGTTCCTTATCTTATCCTAGTGTCTAAACTCTTCTCCATGGCTGGACGCCCAAATAATATTCCTTTACGTGCTAAGGGGTATCTAGAGAGTGGGATAGGTTTAATAACTACCCTAACCCTAACGCATACCCTAACCCTAACCCCTACCCTAACCCTAACACGTACCCTAATCCTAACCCGTACCCTAAACCGAGCCCGAACCCTAACACTAACCCTAACCCTAACCCTAACCCATACCCTATGCCGTACCCGAACCCCTCCCCGAACCCATTCCCCAAGCCATACCGTAAGCCTAACCCTAAGCCTAACCCTAACCCTAGGCTACCCTTGACTGCTTCTGCCTCCAATAGATTTCCTAAGCACTACTGTTTTAAGGAACAGCTTAAAAAGAGAATCCTAATGTGATTTCTTTATAATGGGTGTGTTCCTTATCTTATCCTAGTGTCTAAACTCTTCTCCATGGCTGCACCCCCAAATAATATTCCCTTACGTGCTAAGGGGTATCTAGAGAGTGGAATAGGTTTAATAACTACCCTAACCCTAACGCGTACCCTAACCCTAACCCCTACCCTAACCCTAACACGTACCCTAGTCCTAACCTTTACCCTAAACCGAGCCCTAACCCTAACACTAACCCTAACCCTAACCCTAACCCATACCCTACGCCGTACCCGCACCCCTCCCCGAACCCGTACCCTAAGCCATACCCTAAACCTAACCCTAAGCCTAACCCTAACCCTAGGCTACCCTTGACTGCTTCTGCCTCCAATTGATTTCCTAAGCACTAGTGTTTTAAGGAACAGCTTAAAAAGAGAATCCTAATGTGATTTCTTTATAATGGGTGTGTTCCTTATCTTATCCTAGTGTCTAAACTCTTCTCCATGGCTGGACCCCCAAATAATATTCCTTTACGTGCTAAGGGGGAGCTAGAGAGTGGGATAGGTTTACTAACTACCCTAGGCCTAACGCGTAACCTAACCCTAACCCGTACCCTAACCCTAACACGTACCCTAATCCTAACCTGTACCCTAAACCGAGCCCTAACCCTAACACTAACCCAAACCCTAACCCTAACCCATACCCTACGCCGTACACGAACACCTATCCGAACCCATACCCCAAGCCGTACCCTAACCCTAACCCTAAGCCTAACCCTAACCCTACGCTACCCTTGACTGCTTCTGCCTCCAATAGATTTCCTAAGCACTAGTGTTTTAAGGAACAGCTTAAAAAGAGAATCCTAAAGTGATTTCTTTATAATGGGTGTGTTCCTTATCTTATCCTAGTGTCTAAACTCTTCTCCATGGCTGGACCCCCAAATAATATTCCTTTACGTGCTAAGGGGTATCTAGAGAGTGGGATAGGTTTAATAACTACCCTAACCCTAATGCGTACCCTAACCCTAACCCCTACCCTAACCCTAACACGTACCCTAATCCTAACCCGTACCCTAAACCGAGCCCTAACCCTAACACTAACCCTAACACTAACCCATACCCTACGCCGTACCTGAAACCCTCCCCGAACCCGTACCCTAAGCCGTACCCTAAGCCTAACCCTAAGCCTAACCTTACCCTAGGCTACCCTTGACTGCTTCTGCCTCCAATAGATTTCCTAAGCACTAGTGTTTTAAGGAACAGCTTAAAAAGAGAATCCTAATGTGATTTCTTTATAATGGGTGTGTTCCTTATCTTATCCTAGTGTCTAAACTCTTCTCCATGGCTGCACCCCCAAATAATATTGCCTTACGTGCTAAGGGGTATCTAGAGAGTGGGATAGGTTTAATAACTACCCTAACCCTAATGCGTACTCTAACCCTAACCCTTACCCTAACACTAACACGTACCCTAATCCTAACCCGTACCCTAAACCGAGCCCTAACCCTAACACTAACACTAACCCTAACCCTAACCCATACCCTACGCCGTACCTGAACCCCTCCCCAAACCCGTACCCTAAGCCGTACCGTAAGCCTAACCCTAAGCCTAACACTAACCCTAGGCTACCCTTGACTGCTTCTGCCTCCAATAGATTTCCTAAGCACTAGTGTTTTAAGCAACAGCTTAAAAAGAGAATCCTAATGTGATTTCTTTATAATGGGTGTGTTCCTTATCTTATCCTAGTGTCTAAATTCTACTCCATGGCTGGAACCCCAAATAATATTCCTTTACGTGCTAAGGGGTATCTAGAGAGTGGGATAGGTTTACTAACTACCCTAACCCTAACGCGTACCCTAACCCTAACCCCTACCCTAAACCTAACACGTACCCTAATCCTAACCGTACCCTAAACCGAGCCCTAACCCTAACACTAACCCTAACCCTAACCCTAACCCATACCCTACGCCGTACCCGAAACCCTCCCCGAACCCGTACCCTAAGCCGTACCCTAAGCCTAACCCTAAGCCTAACCCTAACCCTACGCTACCCTTGACTGCTTCTGCCTCCAATAGATTTCCTAAGCACTAGTGTTTTAAGGAACAGCTTAAAAAGAGAATCCTAATGTGATTTCTTTATAATGGGTGTGTTCCTTATCTTATCCTAGTGTCTAAACTCTACTCCATGGCTGGACCCTCAAATAATATTCCTTTACGTGCTAAGGGGTATCTAGAGAGTGGGATAGGTTTAATAACTACCCTAACCCTAACGCGTACCCTAACCCTAACCCCTACCCTAACCCTAACACGTACCCTAATCCTAACCCGTACCCTAAACCGAGCCCTAACCCTAACACTAACCCTAACCCTAACCCTAACCCATACCGTACGCCGTACCCGCACCCCTCCCCGAACCCGTACCCTAAGCCGTACCCTAAGCCGAACCCTAAGCCTAACCCTAACCCTAGGCTACCCTTGACTGCTTCTGCCTCCAATAGATTTCCTAAGCACTAGTGTTTTAAGGAACAGCTTAAAAAGAGAATCCTAATGTGATTTCTTTATAATGGGTGTGTTCCTTATCTTATCCTAGTGTCTAAACTCTTCTCCATGGCTGGACCCCCAAATAATATTCCTTTACGTGCTAAGGGGGAGCTAGAGAGTGGGATAGGTTTACTAACTACCCTAGCCCTAACGCGTAACCTAACCCTAACCCCTACCCTAACCCTAACACGTACCCTAATCCTAACCCGTACCCTAAACCGAGCCCTAACCTTAACACTAACCCTAACCCTAACCCTAACCCATACCCTACGCCGTACCCGAACCCCTCCCCGAACCCATACCGCAAGCCGTACCCTAAACCTAAACCTAAGCCTAACCCTAACCCTAGGCTACCCTTGACTGCTTCTGCCTCCAATAGATTTCCTAAGCACTAGTGTTTTAAGGAACAGCTTAAAAAGAGAATCCTAAAGTGATTTCTTTATAATGGGTGTGTTCCTTATCTTATCCTAGTGTCTAAACTCTTCTCCATGGCTGGACCCCCAAATAATATTCCTTTACGTGCTAAGGGGTATCTAGAGAGTGGGATAGGTTTAATAACTACCCTAACCCTAACGCGTACCCTAACCCTAACCCCTACCCTAACCCTAACACGTACCCTAATCCTAACCCGTACCCTAAACCGAGACCTAACCCTAACACTAACCCTAACCCTAACCCTAACCCATACCCTACGCCGTACCCGACACCCTCCCCGAACCCGTTCCCTAAGCCGTACCCTAAGCCTAACCCTAAGCCTAACCCTAACCCTAGGCTACCCTTGACTGCTTCTGCCTCCAATAGATTTCCTAAGCACTAGTGTTTTAAGGAACAGCTTAAAAAGAGAATCCTAATGTGATTTCTTTATAATGTGTGTGTTCCTAATCTTATCCTAGTGTCTAAACTCTTCTCCATGGCTGGACCCTCAAATAATATTCCTTTACGTGCTAAAGGGTATCTAGAGAGTGGGATAGGTTTAATAACTACCCTAACCCTAACGCGTACCCTAACCCTAACCCCTACCCTAACCCTAACACGTACCCTAATACTAACCTGTACCCTAAACCGAGCCCTAACCCTAACACTAACCCTAACCCTAACCCTAACCCATACCCTACGCCGTACCCGCACCCCTCCCCGAACCCGTACCCTAAGCCGTACCCTAAGCCTAACCCTAAGCCTAACCCTAACCCTAGGCTACCCTTGACTGCTTCTGCCTCCAATAGATTTCCTAAGCACTAGTGTTTTAAGGAACAGCTTAAAAAGAGAATCCTAATGTGATTTCTTTATAATGGGTGTGTTCCTTATCTTATCCTAGTGTCTAAACTCTTCTCCATGGCTGCACCCCCAAATAATATTGCCTTACGTGCTAAGGGGTATCTAGAGAGTGGGATAGGTTTAATAACTACCCTAACCCTAATGCGTACTCTAACCCTAACCCCTAACCTAACACTAACACGTACACTAATCCTAACCCGTACCCTAAACCGAGCCCTAACCCTAACACTAACACTAACCCTAACCCTAACCCATACCCTACGCCGTACCTGAACCCCTCCCCAAACCCGTACCCTAAGCCGTACCCTAAGCCTAACCCTAAGCCTAACACTAACCCTAGGCTACCCTTGACTGCTTCTGCCTCCAATAGATTTCCTAAGCACTAGTGTTTTAAGCAACAGCTTAAAAAGAGAATCCTAATGTGATTTCTTTATAATGGGTGTGTTCCTTGTCTTATCCTAGTGTCTAAATTCTTCTCCATGGCTGGAACCCCAAATAATATTCCTTTACGTGCTAAGGGGTATCTAGAGAGTGGGATAGGTTTACTAACTACCCTAACCCTAACGCGTACCCTAACCCTAACCCCTACCCTAAACCTAACACGTACCCTAATCCTAACCGTACCCTAAACCGAGCCCTAACCCTAACACTAACCCTAACCCTAACCCTAACCCATACCCTACGCCGTACCCGAAACCCTCCCCGAACCCGTACCCTAAGCCGTACCCTGAGCCTAACCCTAAGCCTAACCCTAACCCTACGCTACCCTTGACTGCTTCTGCCTCCAATAGATTTCCTAAGCACTAGTGTTTTAAGGAACAGCTTAAAAAGAGAATCCTAATGTGACTTCTTTATAATGTGTGTGTTCCTTATCTTATCCTAGTGTCTAAACTCTTCTCCATGGCTGGACCCTCAAATAATATTCCTTTACGTGCTAAGGGGTATCTAGAGAGTGGGATAGGTTTAATAACTACCCTAACCCTAACGCGTACCCTAACCCTAACCCCTACCCTAACCCTAACACGTACCCTAATACTAACCTGTACCCTAAACCGAGGCCTAACCCTAACACTAACCCTAACCCTAACCCTAACCCATACCCTACGCCGTACCCGCACCCCTCCCCGAACCCGTACCCTAAGCCGTACCCTAAGCCTAACCCTAAGCCTAACCCTAACCCTAGGCTACCCTTGACTGCTTCTGCCTCCAATAGATTTCCTAAGCACTAGTGTTTTAAGGAACAGCTTAAAAAGAGAATCCTAATGTGATTTCTTTATAATGGTTGTGTTCCTTATCTTATCCTAGTGTCTAAACTCTTCTCCATGGCTGGACGCCCAAATAATATTCCTTTACGTGCTAAGGGGTATCTAGAGAGTGGGATAGGTTTAATAACTACCCTAACCCTAACGCATACCCTAACCCTAACCCCTACCCTAACCCTAACACGTACCCTAATCCTAACCCGTACCCTAAACCGAGCCCTAACCCTAACACTAACCCTAACCCTAACCCTAACCCATACCCTACGCCGTACCCGAACCCCTCCCCGAACCCATTCCCCAAGCCGTACCCTAAACCTAACCCTAAGCCTAACCCTAACCCTAGGCTACCCTTGACTGCTTCTGCCTCCAATAGATTTCCTAAGCACTAGTGTTTTAAGGAACAGCTTAAAAAGAGAATCCTAATGTGATTTCTTTATAATGGGTGTGTTCCTTATCTTATCCTAGTGTCTAAACTCTTCTCCATGGCTGCACCCCCAAATAATATTGCCTTACGTGCTAAGGGGTATCTAGAGAGTAGGATAGGTTTAATAACTACCCTAACCCTAATGCGTACTCTAACCCTAACCCCTACCCTAACACTAACACGTACCCTAATCCTAACCCGTACCCTAAACCGAGCCCTAACCCTAACACTAACACTAACCCTAACCCTAACCCATACCCTACGCCGTACCTGAACCCCTCCCCAAACCCGTACCCTAAGCCGTACCCTAAGCCTAACCCTAAGCCTAACACTAACCCTAGGCTACCCTTGACTGCTTCTGCCTCCAATAGATTTCCTAAGCACTAGTGTTTTAAGGAACAGCTTAAAAAGAGAATCCTAATGTGATTTCTTTATAATGGGTGTGTTCCTTATCTTACCCTAGTGTCTAAACTCTTCTCCATGGCTGCACCCCCAAATAATATTCCCTTACGTGCTAAGGGGTATCTAGAGAGTGGAATAGGTTTAATAACTACCCTAACCCTAACGCGTACCCTAACCCTAACCCCTACCCTAACCCTAACACGTACCCTAATCCTAACCCGTACCCTAAACCGAGCCCTAACCCTAACACTAACCCTAACCCTAACCCTAACCCATACCCTACGCCGTACCCGCACCCCTCCCCGAACCCGTACCCTAAGCCATACCCTAAACCTAACCCTAAGCCTAACCCTAACCCTAGGCTACCCTTGACTGCTTCTGCTTCCAATTGATTTCCTAAGCACTAGTGTTTTAAGGAACAGCTTAAAAAGAGAATCCTAATGTGATTTCTTTATAATGGGTGTGTTCCTTATCTTATCCTAGTGTCTAAACTCTTCTCCATGGCTGGACCCCCAAATAATATTCCTTTACGTGCTAAGGGGGAGCTAGAGAGTGGGATAGGTTTACTAACTACCCTAGCCCTAACGCGTAACCTAACCCTAACCCCTACCCTAACCCTAACAAGTACCCTAATCCTAACCCGTACCCTAAACCGAGCCCTAACCCTAACACTAACCCAAACCCTAACCCTAACCCATACCCTACGCCATACACGAACACCTCCCCGAACCCATACCCCAAGCCGTACCCTAACCCTAACCCTAAGCCTAACCCTAACCCTAGGCTACCCTTGACTGCTTCTGCCTCCAATAGATTTCCTAAGCACTAGTGTTTTAAGGAACAGCTTAAAAAGAGAATCCTAAAGTGATTTCTTTATAATGGGTGTGTTCCTTATCTTATCCTAGTGTCTAAACTCTTCTCCATGGCTGGACCCCCAAATAATATTCCTTTACGTGCTAAGGGGTATCTAGAGAGTGGGATAGGTTTAATAACTACTCTAACCCTAATGCGTACCCTAACCCTAACCCCTACCCTAACCCTAACACGTACCCTACTCCTAACCCGTACCCTAAACCGAGCCCTAACCCTAACACTAACCCTAACCCTAACCCATACCCTACGCCGTACCCGAAACCCTCCCCGAACCCGTACCCTAAGCCGTACCCTAAGCCTAACCCTAAGCCTAACCTTACCCTAGGCTACCCTTGACTGCTTCTGCCTCCAATAGATTTCCTAAGCACTAGTGTTTTAAGGAACAGCTTAAAAAGAGAATCCTAATGTGATTTCTTTATAATGGGTGTGTTCCTTATCTTATCCTAGTGTCTAAACTCTTCTCCATGGCTGCACCCCCAAATAATATTGCCTTACGTGCTAAGGGGTATCTAGAGAGTGGGATAGGTTTAATAACTACCCTAACCCTAATGCGTACTCTAACCCTAACCCCTAACCTAACACTAACACGTACCCTAATCCTAACCCGTACCCTAAACCGAGCCCTAACCCTAACACTAACACTAACCCTAACCCTAACCCATACCCTACGCCGTACCTGAACCCCTCCCCAAACCCGTACCCTAAGCCGTACCCTAAGCCTAACCCTAAGCCTAACACTAACCCTAGGCTACCCTTGACTGCTTCTGCCTCCAGTAGATTTCCTAAGCACTAGTGTTTTAAGCAACAGCTTAAAAAGAGAATCCTAATGTGATTTCTTTATAATGGGTGTGTTCCTTGTCTTATCCTAGTGTCTAAATTCTTCTCCATGCCTGGAACCCCAAATAATATTCCTTTACGTGCTAAGGGGTATCTAGAGAGTGTGATAGGTTTACTAACTACCCTAACCCTAACGCGTACCCTAACCCTAACCCCTACCCTAAACCTAACACGTACCCTAATCCTAACCGTACCCTAAACCGAGCCCTAACCCTAACACTAACCCTAACCCTAACCCTAACCCATACCCTACGCCGTACCCGAAAACCTCCCCGAACCCGTACCCTAAGCCGTACCCTGAGCCTAACCCTAAGCCTAACCCTAACCCTACGCTACCCTTGACTGCTTCTGCCTCCAATAGATTTCCTAAGCACTAGTGTTTTAAGGAACAGCTTAAAAAGAGAATCCTAATGTGATTTCTTTATAATGTGTGTGTTCCTTATCTTATCCTAGTGTCTAAACTCTTCTCCATGGCTGGACCCTCAAATAATATTCCTTTACGTGCTAAGGGGTATCTAGAGAGTGGGATAGGTTTAATAACTACCCTAACCCTAACGCGTACCCTAACCCTAACCCCTACCCTAACCCTAACACGTACCCTAATACTAACCTGTACCCTAAACCGAGCCCTAACCCTAACACTAACCCTAACCCTAACCCTAACCCATACCCTACGCCGTACCCGCACCCCTCCCCGAACCCGTACCCTAAGCCGTACCCTAAGCCTAACCCTAAGCCTAACCCTAACCCTAGGCTACCCTTGACTGCTTCTGCCTCCAATAGATTTCCTAAGCACTAGTGTTTTAAGGAACAGCTTAAAAAGAGAATCCTAATGTGATTTCTTTATAATGGTTGTGTTCCTTATCTTATCCTAGTGTCTAAACTCTTCTCCATGGCTGGACGCCCAAATAATATTCCTTTACGTGCTAAGGGGTATCTAGAGAGTGGGATAGGTTTAATAACTACCCTAACCCTAACGCGTACCCTAACCCTAACCCCTACCCTAACCCTAACACGTACCCTAATCCTAACCTGTACCCTAAACCGAGCCCTAACCCTAACACTAACCCTAACCCTAACCCTAACCCATACCCTACGCCGTACCCGCACCCCTCCCCGAACCCGTACCCTAAGCCATACCCTAAACCTAACCCTAAGCCTAACCCTAACCCTAGGCTACCCTTGACTGCTTCTGCCTCCAATAGATTTCCTAAGCACTAGTGTTTTAAGGAACAGCTTAAAAAGAGAATCCTAAAGTGATTTCTTTATAATGGGTGTGTTCCTTATCTTATCCTAGTGTCTAAACTCTTCTCCATGGCTGGACCCCCAAATAATATTCCTTTACGTGCTAAGGGGTATCTAGAGAGTGGGATAGGTTTAATAACTACCCTAACCCTAATGCGTACCCTAACCCTAACCCCTACCCTAACCCTAACACGTACCCTAATCCTAACCCGTACCCTAAACCGAGCCCTAACCCTAACACTAACCCTAACCCTAACCCATACCCTACGCCGTACCCGAAACCCTCCCCGAACCCGTACCCTAAGCCGTACCCTAAGCCTAACCCTAAGCCTAACCTTACCCTAGGCTACCCTTGACTGCTTCTGCCTCCAATAGATTTCCTAAGCACTAGTGTTTTAAGGAACAGCTTAAAAAGAGAATCCTAATGTGATTTCTTTATAATGGGTGTGTTCCTTATCTTATCCTAGTGTCTAAACTCTTCTCCATGGCTGCACCCCCAAATAATATTGCCTTACGTGCTAAGGGGTATCTAGAGAGTGGGATAGGTTTAATAACTACCCTAACCCTAATGCGTACTCTAACCCTAAGCCCTAACCTAAAACTAACACGTACCCTAATCCTAACCCGTACCCTAAACCGAGCCCTAACCCTAACACTAACACTAAACCTAACCCTAACCCATACCCTACGCCGTACCTGAACCCCTCCCCAAACCCGTACCCTAAGCCGTACCCTAAGCCTAACCCTAAGCCTAACCCTAACCCTAGGCTACCCTTGACTGCTTCTGCCTCCAATAGATTTCCTAAGCACTAGTGTTTTAAGGAACAGCTTAAAAAGAGAATCCTAATGTGATTTCTTTATAATGGGTGTGTTCCTTATCTTATCCTAGTGTCTAAACTCTTCTCCATGGCTGGACCCCCAAATAATATTCCTTTACGTGCTAAGGGGGAGCTAGAGAGTGGGATAGGTTTACTAACTACCCTAGCCCTAACGCGTAACCTAACCCTAACCCCTACCCTAACCCTAACACGTACCCTAATCCTAACCCGTATCCTAAACCGAGCCCTAACCCTAACACTAACCCAAACCCTAACCCTAACCCATACCCTACGCCGTACACGAACACCTCCCCGAACCCATACCCCAAGCCGTACCCTAACCCTAACCCTAAGCCTAACCCTAACCCTAGGCTACCCTTGACTGCTTCTGCCTCCAATAGATTTCCTAAGCACTAGTGTTTTAAGGAACAGCTTAAAAAGAGAATCCTAAAGTGATTTCTTTATAATGGGTGTGTTCCTTGTCTTATCCTAGTGTCTAAATTCTTCTCCATGCCTGGAACCCCAAATAATATTCCTTTACGTGCTAAGGGGTATCTAGAGAGTGGGATAGGTTTACTAACTACCCTAACCCTAACGCGTACCCTAACCCTAACCCCTACCCTAAACCTAACACGTACCCTAATCCTAACCGTACCCTAAACCGAGCCCTAACCCTAACACTAACCCTAACCCTAACCCTAACCCATACCCTACGCCGTACCCGAAAACCTCCCCGAACCCGTACCCTAAGCCGTACCCTGAGCCTAACCCTAAGCCTAACCCTAACCCTACGCTACCCTTGACTGCTTCTGCCTCCAATAGATTTCCTAAGCACTAGTGTTTTAAGGAACAGCTTAAAAAGAGAATCCTAATGTGATTTCTTTATAATGTGTGTGTTCCTTATCTTATCCTAGTGTCTAAACTCTTCTCCATGGCTGGACCCTCAAATAATATTCCTTTACGTGCTAAGGGGTATCTAGAGAGTGGGATAGGTTTAATAACTACCCTAACCCTAACGCGTAACCTAACCCTAACCCCTACCCTAACCCTAACACGTACCCTAATCCTAACCCGTACCCTAAACCGAGCCCTAACCCTAACACTAACCCTAACCCTAACCCATACCCTACGCCGTACCCAAAACCCTCCCCGAACCCGTACCCTAAGCCGTACCCTAAGCCTAACCCTAAGCCTAACCTTACCCTAGGCTACCCTTGACTGCTTCTGCCTCCAATAGATTTCCTAAGCACTAGTGTTTTAAGGAACAGCTTAAAAAGAGAATCCTAATGTGATTTCTTTATAATGGGTGTGTTCCTTATCTTATCCTAGTGTCTAAACTCTTCTCCATGGCTGCACCCCCAAATAATATTGCCTTACGTGCTAAGGGGTATCTAGAGAGTGGGATAGGTTTAATAACTACCCTAACCCTAATGCGTACTCTAACCCTAACCCCTAACCTAACACTAACACGTACCCTAATCCTAACCCGTACCCTAAACCGAGCCCTAACCCTAACACTAACACTAACCCTAACCCTAACCCATACCCTACGCCGTACCTGAACCCCTCCCCAAACCCGTACCCTAAGCCGTACCCTAAGCCTAACCCTAAGCCTAACCCTAACCCTAGGCTACCCTTGACTGCTTCTGCCTCCAATAGATTTCCTAAGCACTAGTGTTTTAAGGAACAGCTTAAAAAGAGAATCCTAATGTGATTTCTTTATAATGGGTGTGTTCCTTATCTTATCCTAGTGTCTAAACTCTTCTCCATGGCTGGACCCCCAAATAATATTCCTTTACGTGCTAAGGGGGAGCTAGAGAGTGGGATAGGTTTACTAACTACCCTAGCCCTAACGCGTAACCTAACCCTAACCCCTACCCTAACCCTAACACGTACCCTAATCCTAACCCGTACCCTAAACCGAGCCCTAACCCTAACACTAACCCAAACCCTAACCCTAACCCATACCCTACGCCGTACACGAACACCTCCCCGAACCCATACCCCAAGCCGTACCCTAACCCTAACCCTAAGCCTAACCCTAACCCTAGGCTACCCTTGACTGCTTCTGCCTCCAATAGATTTCCTAAGCACTAGTGTTTTAAGGAACAGCTTAAAAAGAGAATCCTAAAGTGATTTCTTTATAATGGGTGTGTTCCTTATCTTATCCTAGTGTCTAAACTCTTCTCCATGGCTGGACCCCCAAATAATATTCCTTTACGTGCTAAGGGGTATCTAGAGAGTGGGATAGGTTTAATAACTACCCTAACCCTAATGCGTACCCTAACCCTAACCCCTACCCTAACCCTAACACGTACCCTAATCCTAACCCGTACCCTAAACCGAGCCCTAACCCTAACACTAACCCTAACCCTAACCCATACCCTACGCCGTACCCGAAACCCTCCCCGAACCCGTACCCTAAGCCGTACCCTAAGCCTAACCCTAAGCCTAACCTTACCCTAGGCTACCCTTGACTGCTTCTGCCTCCAATAGATTTCCTAAGCACTAGTGTTTTAAGGAACAGCTTAAAAAGAGAATCCTAATGTGATTTCTTTATAATGGGTGTGTTCCTTATCTTATCCTAGTGTCTAAACTCTTCTCCATGGCTGCACCCCCAAATAATATTGCCTTACGTGCTAAGGGGTATCTAGAGAGTAGGATAGGTTTAATAACTACCCTAACCCTAATGCGTACTCTAACCCTAACCCCTACCCTAACACTAACACGTACCCTAATCCTAACCCGTACCCTAAACCGAGCCCTAACCCTAACACTAACACTAACCCTAACCCTAACCCATACCCTACGCCGTACCTGAACCCCTCCCCAAACCCGTACCCTAAGCCGTACCCTAAGCCTAACCCTAAGCCTAACACTAACCCTAGGCTACCCTTGACTGCTTCTGCCTCCAATAGATTTCCTAAGCACTAGTGTTTTAAGGAACAGCTTAAAAAGAGAATCCTAATGTGATTTCTTTATAATGGGTGTGTTCCTTATCTTACCCTAGTGTCTAAACTCTTCTCCATGGCTGCACCCCCAAATAATATTCCCTTACGTGCTAAGGGGTATCTAGAGAGTGGAATAGGTTTAATAACTACCCTAACCCTAACGCGTACCCTAACCCTAACCCCTACCCTAACCCTAACACGTACCCTAATCCTAACCCGTACCCTAAACCGAGCCCTAACCCTAACACTAACCCTAACCCTAACCCTAACCCATACCCTACGCCGTACCCGCACCCCTCCCCGAACCCGTACCCTAAGCCATACCCTAAACCTAACCCTAAGCCTAACCCTAACCCTAGGCTACCCTTGACTGCTTCTGCCTCCAATAGATTTCCTAAGCACTAGTGTTTTAAGGAACAGCTTAAAAAGAGAATCCTAATGTGATTTCTTTATAATGGGTGTGTTCCTTATCTTATCCTAGTGTCTAAACTCTTCTCCATGGCTGCACCCCCAAATAATATTGCCTTACGTGCTAAGGGGTATCTAGAGAGTAGGATAGGTTTAATAACTACCCTAACCCTAATGCGTACTCTAACCCTAACCCCTACCCTAACACTAACACGTTCCCTAATCCTAACCCGTACCCTAAACCGAGCCCTAACCCTAACACTAACCCTAACCGTAACCCATACCCTACGCCGTACCCGAAACCCTCCCCGAACCCGTACCCTAAGCCGTACCCTAAGCCTAACCCTAAGCCTAACACTAACCCTAGGCTACCCTTGACTGCTTCTGCCTCCAATAGATTTCCTAAGCACTAGTGTTTTAAGGAACAGCTTAAAAAGAGAATCCTAATGTGATTTCTTTATAATGGGTGTGTTCCTTATCTTACCCTAGTGTCTAAACTCTTCTCCATGGCTGCACCCCCAAATAATATTCCCTTACGTGCTAAGGGGTATCTAGAGAGTGGAATAGGTTTAATAACTACCCTAACCCTAACGCGTACCCTAACCCTAACCCCTACCCTAACCCTAACACGTACCCTAATCCTAACCCGTACCCTAAACCGAGCCCTAACCCTAACCCTAACCCTAACCCTAACCCTAACCCTAACCCTAACCCTAACCCTAACCCTAAGCCGTACCCTGAGCCTAACCCTAAGCCTAACCCTAACCCTACGCTACCCTTGACTGCTTCTGCCTCCAATAGATTTCCTAAGCACTAGTGTTTTAAGGAACAGCTTAAAAAGAGAATCCTAATGTGATTTCTTTATAATGTGTGTGTTCCTTATCTTATCCTAGTGTCTAAACTCTTCTCCATGGCTGGACCCTCAAATAATATTCCTTTACGTGCTAAGGGGTATCTAGAGAGTGGGATAGGTTTAATAACTAACCTAACCCTAATGCGTACCCTAACCCTAACCCCTACCCTAACCCTAACACGTACCCTAATACTAACCTGTACCCTAAACCGAGCCCTAACCCTAACACTAACCCTAACCCTAACCCTAACCCATACCCTACGCCGTACCCGCACCCCTCCCCGAACCCGTACCCTAAGCCGTACCCTAAGCCTAACCCTAAGCCTAACCCTAACCCTAGGCTACCCTTGACTGCTTCTGCCTCCAATAGATTTCCTAAGCACTAGTGTTTTAAGGAACAGCTTAAAAAGAGAATCCTAATGTGATTTCTTTATAATGGTTGTGTTCCTTATCTTATCCTAGTGTCTAAACTCTTCTCCATGGCTGGACGCCCAAATAATATTCCTTTACGTGCTAAGGGGTATCTAGAGAGTGGGATAGGTTTAATAACTACCCTAACCCTAACGCATACCCTAACCCTAACCCCTACCCTAACCCTAACACGTACCCTAATCCTAACCCGTACCCTAAACCGAGCCCTAACCCTAACACTAACCCTAACCCTAACCCTAACCCATACCCTACGCCGTACCCGAACCCCTCCCCGAACCCATTCCCCAAGCCGTACCCTAAACCTAACCCTAAGCCTAACCCTAACCCTAGGCTACCCTTGACTGCTTCTGCCTCCAATAGATTTCCTAAGCACTACTGTTTTAAGGAACAGCTTAAAAAGAGAATCCTAATGTGATTTCTTTATAATGGGTGTGTTCCTTATCTTATCCTAGTGTCTAAACTCTTCTCCATGGCTGCACCCCCAAATAATATTGCCTTACGTGCTAAGGGGTATCTAGAGAGTGGGATAGGTTTAATAACTACCCTAACCCTAATGCGTACTCTAACCCTAACCCCTACCCTAACACTAACACGTACCCTAATCCTAACCCGTACCCTAAACCAAGCCCTAACCCTAACACTAACACTAACCCTAACCCTAACCCATACCCTACGCCGTACCTGAACCCCTCCCCAAACCCGTACCCTAAGCCGTACCCTAAGCCTAACCCTAAGCCTAACACTAACCCTAGGCTACCCTTGACTGCTTCTGCCTCCAATAGATTTCCTAAGCACTAGTGTTTTAAGCAACAGCTTAAAAAGAGAATCCTAATGTGATTTCTTTATAATGGGTGTGTTCCTTATCTTATCCTAGTGTCTAAATTCTTCTCCATGGCTGGAACCCCAAATAATATTCCTTTACGTGCTAAGGGGTATCTAGAGAGTGGGATAGGTTTACTAACTACCCTATCCCTAACGCGTACCCTAACCCTAACCCCTACCCTAAACCTAACACGTACCCTAATCCTAACCGTACCCTAAACCGAGCCCTAACCCTAACACTAACCCTAACCCTAACCCTAACCCATACCCTACGCCGTACCCGAAACCCTCCCCGAACCCATACCCTAAGCCGTACCCTAAGCCTAACCCTAAGCCTAACCCTAACCCTAGGCTACCCTTGACTGCTTCTGCCTCCAATAGATTTCCTAAGCACTAGTGTTTTAAGGAAGAGCTTAAAAAGAGAATCCTAATGTGATTTCTTTATAATGGGTGTGTTCCTTATCTTATCCTAGTGTCTAAACTCTTCTCCATGGCTGGACCCTCAAATAATATTCCTTTACGTGCTAAGGGGTATCTAGAGAGTGGGATAGGTTTAATAACTACCCTAACCCTAACGCGTACCCTAACCCTAACCCCTACCCTAACGCTAACACGTACCCTAATCCTAACCCGTACCCTAAACCGAGCCCTAACCCTAACACTAACCCTAACCCTAACCCTAACCCATACCCTACGCCGTACCCGCACCCCTCCCCGAACCCGTAACCTAAGCCGTACCCTAAGCCTAACCCTAAGCCTAACCCTAACCCTAGGCTACCCTTGACTGCTTCTGCCTCCAATAGATTTCCTAAGCACTACTGTTTTAAGGAACAGCTTAAAAAGAGAATCCTAATGTGATTTCTTTATAATGGGTGTGTTCCTTATCTTATCCTAGTGTCTAAACTCTTCTCCATGGCTGCACCCCCAAATAATATTGCCTTACGTGCTAAGGGGTATCTAGAGAGTGGGATAGGTTTAATAACTACCCTAACCCTAATGCGTACTCTAACCCTAACCCCTAACCTAACACTAACACGTACCCTAATCCTAACCCGTACCCTAAACCGAGCCCTAACCCTAACACTAACACTAAACCTAACCCTAACCCATACCCTACGCCGTACCTGAACCCCTCCCCAAACCCGTACCCTAAGCCGTACCCTAAGCCTAACCCTAAGCCTAACCCTAACCCTAGGCTACCCTTGACTGCTTCTGCCTCCAATAGATTTCCTAAGCACTAGTGTTTTAAGGAACAGCTTAAAAAGAGAATCCTAATGTGATTTCTTTATAATGGGTGTGTTCCTTATCTTATCCTAGTGTCTAAACTCTTCTCCATGGCTGGACCCCCAAATAATATTCCTTTACGTGCTAAGGGGGAGCTAGAGAGTGGGATAGGTTTACTAACTACCCTAGCCCTAACGCGTAACCTAACCCTAACCCCTACCCTAACCCTAACACGTACCCTAATCCTAACCCGTACCCTAAACCGAGCCCTAACCCTAACACTAACCCAAACCCTAACCCTAACCCATACCCTACGCCGTACACGAACACCTCCCCGAACCCATACCCCAAGCCGTACCCTAAGCCTAACCCTAAGCCTAACCTTACCCTAGGCTACCCTTGACTGCTTCTGCCTCCAATAGATTTCCTAAGCACTAGTGTTTTAAGGAACAGCTTAAAAAGAGAATCCTAATGTGATTTCTTTATAATGGGTGTGTTCCTTATCTTATCCTAGTGTCTAAACTCTTCTCCATGGCTGCACCCCCAAATAATATTGCCTTACGTGCTAAGGGGTATCTAGAGAGTGGGATAGGTTTAATAACTACCCTAACCCTAATGCGTACTCTAACCCTAACCCCTAACCTAACACTAACACGTACCCTAATCCTAACCCGTACCCTAAACCGAGCCCTAACCCTAACACTAACACTAACCCTAACCCTAACCCATACCCTACGCCGTACCTGAACCCCTCCCCAAACCCGTACCCTAAGCCGTACCCTAAGCCTAACCCTAAGCCTAACCCTAACCCTAGGCTACCCTTGACTGCTTCTGCCTCCAATAGATTTCCTAAGCACTAGTGTTTTAAGGAACAGCTTAAAAAGAGAATCCTAATGTGATTTCTTTATAATGGGTGTGTTCCTTATCTTATCCTAGTGTCTAAACTCTTCTCCATGGCTGGACCCCCAAATAATATTCCTTTACGTGCTAAGGGGGAGCTAGAGAGTGGGATAGGTTTACTAACTACCCTAGCCCTAACGCGTAACCTAACCCTAACCCCTACCCTAACCCTAACACGTACCCTAATCCTAACCCGTACCCTAAACCGAGCCCTAACCCTAACACTAACCCAAACCCTAACCCTAACCCATACCCTACGCCGTACACGAACACCTCCCCGAACCCATACCCCAAGCCGTACCCTAACCCTAACCCTAAGCCTAACCCTAACCCTAGGCTACCCTTGACTGCTTCTGCCTCCAATAGATTTCCTAAGCACTAGTGTTTTAAGGAACAGCTTAAAAAGAGAATCCTAAAGTGATTTCTTTATAATGGGTGTGTTCCTTATCTTATCCTAGTGTCTAAACTCTTCTCCATGGCTGGACCCCCAAATAATATTCCTTTACGTGCTAAGGGGTATCTAGAGAGTGGGATAGGTTTAATAACTACCCTAACCCTAATGCGTACCCTAACCCTAACCCCTACCCTAACCCTAACACGTACCCTAATCCTAACCCGTACCCTAAACCGAGCCCTAACCCTAACACTAACCCTAACCCTAACCCATACCCTACGCCGTACCCGAAACCCTCCCCGAACCCGTACCCTAAGCCGTACCCTAAGCCTAACCCTAAGCCTAACCTTACCCTAGGCTACCCTTGACTGCTTCTGCCTCCAATAGATTTCCTAAGCACTAGTGTTTTAAGGAACAGCTTTAAAAGAGAATCCTAATGTGATTTCTTTATAATGGGTGTGTTCCTTATCTTATCCTAGTGTCTAAACTCTTCTCCATGGCTGCACCCCCAAATAATATTGCCTTACGTGCTAAGGGGTATCTAGAGAGTGGGATAGGTTTAATAACTACCCTAACCCTAATGCGTACTCTAACCCTAACCCCTAACCTAACACTAACACGTACCCTAATCCTAACCCGTACCCTAAACCGAGCCCTAACCCTAACACTAACACTAACCCTAACCCTAACCCATACCCTACGCCGTACCTGAACCCTTCCCCAAACCCGTACCCTAAGCCGTACCCTAAGCCTAACCCTAAGCCTAACACTAACCCTAGGCTACCCTTGACTGCTTCTGCCTCCAATAGATTTCCTAAGCACTAGTGTTTTAAGCAACAGCTTAAAAAGAGAATCCTAATGTGATTTCTTTATAATGGGTGTGTTCCTTATCTTATCCTAGTGTCTAAATTCTTCTCCATGGCTGGAACCCCAAATAATATTCCTTTACGTGCTAAGGGGTATCTAGAGAGTGGGATAGGTTTACTAACTACCCTAACCCTAACGCGTACCCTAACCCTAACCCCTACCCTAAACCTAACACGTACCCTAATCCTAACCGTACCCTAAACCGAGCCCTAACCCTAACACTAACCCTAACCCTAACCCTAACCCATACCCTACGCCGTACCCGAAACCCTACCCGAACCCGTACCCTAAGCCGTACCCTAAGCCTAACCCTAAGCCTAACCCTAACCCTACGCTACCCTTGACTGCTTCTGCCTCCAATAGATTTCCTAAGCACTAGTGTTTTAAGGAACAGCTTAAAAAGAGAATCCTAATGTGATTTCTTTATAATGTGTGTGTTCCTTATCTTATCCTAGTGTCTAAACTCTTCTCCATGGCTGGACCCTCAAATAATATTCCTTTACGTGCTAAGGGGTATCTAGAGAGTGGGATAGGTTTAATAACTACCCTAACCCTAACGCGTACCCTAACCCTAACCCCTACCCTAACCCTAACACGTACCCTAATACTAACCTGTACCCTAAACCGAGCCCTAACCCTAACACTAACCCTAACCCTAACCCTAACCCATACCCTACGCCGTACCCGCACCCCTCCCCGAACCCGTACCCTAAGCCGTACCCTAAGCCTAACCCTAAGCCTAACCCTAACCCTAGGCTACCCTTGACTGCTTCTGCCTCCAATAGATTTCCTAAGCACTAGTGTTTTAAGGAACAGCTTAAAAAGAGAATCCTAATGTGATTTCTTTATAATGGTTGTGTTCCTTATCTTATCCTAGTGTCTAAACTCTTCTCCATGGCTGGACGCCCAAATAATATTCCTTTACGTGCTAAGGGGTATCTAGAGAGTGGGATAGGTTTAATAACTACCCTAACCCTAACGCATACCCTAACCCTAACCCCTACCCTAACCCTAACACGTACCCTAATCCTAACCCGTACCCTAAACCGAGCCCTAACCCTAACACTAACCCTAACCCTAACCCTAACCCATACCCTACGCCGTACCCGAACCCCTCCCCGAACCCATTCCCCAAGCCGTACCCTAAACCTAACCCTAAGCCTAACCCTAACCCTAGGCTACCCTTGACTGCTTCTGCCTCCAATAGATTTCCTAAGCACTAGTGTTTTAAGGAACAGCTTAAAAAGAGAATCCTAATGTGATTTCTTTATAATGGGTGTGTTCCTTATCTTATCCTAGTGTCTAAACTCTTCTCCATGGCTGCACCCCCAAATAATATTGCCTTACGTGCTAAGGGGTATCTAGAGAGTGGGATAGGTTTAATAACTACCCTAACCCTAATGCGTACTCTAACCCTAACCCCTACCCTAACACTAACACGTACCCTAATCCTAACCCGTACCCTAAACCGAGCCCTAACCCTAACACTAACACTAACCCTAACCCTAACCCATACCCTACGCCGTACCTGAACCCCTCCCCAAACCCGTACCCTAAGCCGTACCCTAAGCCTAACCCTAAGCCTAACACTAACCCTAGGCTACCCTTGACTGCTTCTGCCTCCAATAGATTTCCTAAGCACTAGTGTTTTAAGCAACAGCTTAAAAAGAGAATCCTAATGTGATTTCTTTATAATGGGTGTGTTCCTTATCTTATCCTAGTGTCTAAATTCTTCTCCATGGCTGGAACCCCCAATAATATTCCTTTACGTGCTAAGGGGTATCTAGAGAGTGGGATAGGTTTACTAACTACCCTATCCCTAACGCGTACCCTAACCCTAACCCCTACCCTAAACCTAACACGTACCCTAATCCTAACCGTACCCTAAACCGAGCCCTAACCCTAACACTAACCCTAACCCTAACCCTAACCCATACCCTACGCCGTACCCGAAACCCTCCCCGAACCCGTACCCTAAGCCGTACCCTAAGCCTAACCCTAAGCCTAACCCTAACCCTAGGCTACCCTTGACTGCTTCTGCCTCCAATAGATTTCCTAAGCACTACTGTTTTAAGGAACAGCTTAAAAAGAGAATCCTAATGTGATTTCTTTATAATGGGTGTGTTCCTTATCTTATCCTAGTGTCTAAACTCTTCTCCATGGCTGCACCCCCAAATAATATTCCCTTACGTGCTAAGGGGTATCTAGAGAGTGGAATAGGTTTAATAACTACCCTAACCCTAATGCGTACCCTAACCCTAACCCCTACCCTAACCCTAACACGTACCCTAATCCTAACCTGTACCCTAAACCGAGCCCTAACCCTAACACTAACCCTAACCCTAACCCTAACCCATACCCTACGCCGTACCCGCACCCCTCCCCGAACCCGTACCCTAAGCCATACCCTAAACCTAACCCTAAGCCTAACCCTAACCCTAGGCTACCCTTGACTGCTTCTGCCTCCAATTGATTTCCTAAGCACTAGTGTTTTAAGGAACAGCTTAAAAAGAGAATCCTAATGTGATTTCTTTATAATGGGTGTGTTCCTTATCTTATCCTAGTGTCTAAACTCTTCTCCATGGCTGGACCCCCAAATAATATTCCTTTACGTGCTAAGGGGGAGCTAGAGAGTGGGATAGGTTTACTAACTATCCTAGCCCTAACGCGTAACCTAACCCTAACCCCTACCCTAACCCTAACACGTACCCTAATCCTAACCCGTACCCTAAACCGAGCCCTAACCCTAACACTAACCCAAACCCTAACCCTAACCCATACCCTACGCCGTACACGAACACCTCCCCGAACCCATACCCCAAGCCGTACCCTAACCCTAACCCTAAGCCTAACCCTAACCCTAGGCTACCCTTGACTGCTTCTGCCTCCAATAGATTTCCTAAGCACTAGTGTTTTAAGGAACAGCTTAAAAAGAGAATCCTAAAGTGATTTCTTTATAATGGGTGTGTTCCTTATCTTATCCTAGTGTCTAAACTCTTCTCCATGGCTGGACCCCCAAATAATATTCCTTTACGTGCTAAGGGGTATCTAGAGAGTGGGATAGGTTTAATAACTACCCTAACCCTAATGCGTACCCTAACCCTAACCCCTACCCTAACCCTAACACGTACCCTAATCCTAACCCGTACCCTAAACCGAGCCCTAACCCTAACACTAACCCTAACCCTAACCCTAACCCATACCCTACGCCGTACCCGAACCCCTCCCCAAACCCGTACCCTAAACCGTACCCTAACCCTAACCCTAAGCCTAACCCTAACCCTAGGCTACCCTTGACTGCTTCTGCCTCCAATAGATTTCCTAAGCACTAGTGCTTTAAGGAACAGCTTAAAAAGAGAATCCTAATGTGATTTCTTTATAATGGGTGTGTTCCTTATCTTATCCTAGTGTCTAAACTATTCTCCATGGCTGGACCCCGAAATAATATTCCCTTACGTGCTAAGGGGTATCTAGAGAGTGGGATAGGTTTAATAACTACCCTAACCCTAACGCGTACCCTAACCCTAACCCCTACCCTAACCCTAACACGTACCCTAATCCTAACCCGTACCCTAAACCGAGCCCTAACCCTAACACTAACCCTAACCCTAACCCTAACCTATACCCTACGCCGTACCCGCACCCCTCCCCGAACCCGTACCCTAAGCCGTACCCTAAGCCTAACCCTAAGCCTAACCCTAACCCTAGGCTACCCTTGACTGTTTCTGCCTCCAATAGATCTAAGCACTAGTGTTTTAAGGAACAGCTTAAAAAGAGTATCCTAATGTGATTTCTTTATAATGGGTGTGTTCCTAATCTTATCCTAGTGTCTAAACTCTTCTCCATGGCTGGACCCCCAAATAATATTCACTTACGTGCTAAGGGGTATCTAGAGAGTGGGATAGGTTTAATAACTACCCTAACCCTAACGCGTACCCTAACCCTAACCCCTACCCTAACCCTAACACGTACCCTAATCCTAACCCGTACCCTAAACCGAGCCCTAACCCTAACACTAACCCTAACCCTAACCCTAACCCATACCCTACGCCGTACCAGAACCCCTCCCCGAACCCGTACCCTAAGCCGTACCCTAAGCCTAACCCTAAGCCTAACCCTAACCCTAGGCTACCCTTGACTGCTTCTGCCTCCAATAGATTTCCTAAGTACTAGTGTTTTAAGGAACAGCTTAAAAAGAGAATCCTAATGTGATTTCTTTATAATGGGTGTGTTCCTTATCTTATCCTAGTGTCTAGACTCTTCTCCATGCCTGGACCCCCAATAATATTCCTTTACGTGCTAAGGGGTATCTAGAGAGTGCGATAGGTTTAATAACTACCCTAACCCTAACGCGTACCCTAACCGTAACCCCTACCATAACCCTAACACGTACCCTAAACCGAACCCGTACCCTAAACCGAGCCCTAACCCTAACACTAACCCTGACCCTAACCCTAACCCATACCCTACGCCGTACCCGAACCCCTCCCCGAACCCGTACCCTAAGCCTAACCCTAAGTCAAACCCTAACCCTAGGCTACCCTTGACTGCTTCTGCCTCCAATAGATTTCCTAAGCAGTAGTGTTTTAAGGAACAGCTTAAAAACAGAATCCTAATGTGATTTCTTTATAATGGGTGTGTTCCTTATCTTATCATAGTGTCTAAACTCTTCTCCATGGCTGGACCCCCAAATAATATTCCCTTACGTGATAAGGGGTATCTAGAGAGTGGGATAGGTTTAATAACTACACTAACCCTAACGCGTACCCTAACCCTAACCCTAACCCCTACCCTAACCCTAACACGTACCCTAATCCTAACCCGTACCCTAAACTGAGCCCTAACCCTAACCCTAACCCTAACCCTAAGCCGTACCCTAACCCTAACCCTAAGCCTAACCCTTACCCTAGGCTACCCTTGACTGCTTCTGCCTCCAATTGATTTCCTAAGCAGTAGTGTTTTAAGGAACAGCTTAAAAAGAGAATCCTAATGTGATTTCTTTATAATGGGTGTGTTCCTTATTTATCCTAGTGTCTAAACTCTTCTCCATGGCTGGACCCCCAAATAATATTCCTTTACGTGCTAAGGGGTATCTAGAGAATGGGATAGGTTTAATAACTACCCTAACCCTAACGCGTACCCTAACCCTAACCCCTAACCTAACCCTAACGCGTACCCTAACCGTAACCACTACCCTAACCCTAACATGTACCCTAATCCGAACCCGTACCCTAAACCGAGCCCTAACCCTAACACTAACCCTAACCCTAACCCTAACCCATACCCTACGCCGTACCCGAAACCCTCCCCGAACCCGTACCCTAAACCGTACCCTAACCCTAACCCTAAGCCTAACCCAAACCCTAGGCTACCCTTGACTGCTTCTGCCTCCAATTGATTTCCTAAGCACTAGTGCTTTAAGGAACAGCTTAAAAAGAGAATCCTAATGTGATTTCTTTATAATGGGTGTGTTCCTTATCTTATCCTAGTGTCTAAACTCTTCTCCATGGCTGGCCCCCCAAATAATATTCCTTTACGTGCTAAGGGGGAGCTAGAGAGTGGGATAGGTTTACTAACTACCCTAGCCCTAACGCGTAACCTAACCCTAAACCCTACCCTAACCCTAACACGTACCCTAATCCTAACCCGTACCCTAAACCGAGCCCTAACCCTAACACTAACCCAAACCCTAACCCTAACCCATACCCTACGCCGTACACGAACACCTCCCCGAACCCATACCCCAAGCCGTACCCTAACCCTAACCCTAAGCCTAACCCTAACCCTAGGCTACCCTTGACTGCTTCTGCCTCCAATAGATTTCCTAAGCACTAGTGTTTTAAGGAACAGCTTAAAAAGAGAATCCTAAAGTGATTTCTTTATAATGGGTGTGTTCCTTATCTTATCCTAGTGTCTAAACTCTTCTGCATGGCTGGACCCCCAAATAATATTCCTTTACGTGCTAAGGGGTATCTAGAGAGTGGGATAGGTTTAATAACTACCCTAACCCTAATGCGTACCCTAACCCTAACCCCTACCCTAACCCTAACACGTACCCTAATCCTAACCCGTACCCTAAACCGAGCCCTAACCCTAACACTAACCCTAACCGTAACCCATACCCTACGCCGTACCCGAAACCCTCCCCGAACCCGTACCCTAAGCCGTACCCTAAGCCTAACCCTAAGCCTAACCTTACCCTAGGCTACCCTTGACTGCTTCTGCCTCCAATAGATTTCCTAAGCACTAGTGTTTTAAGGAACAGCTTAAAAAGAGAATCCTAATGTGATTTCTTTATAATGGGTGTGTTCCTTATCTTATCCTAGTGTCTAAACTCTTCTCCATGGCTGCACCCCCAAATAATATTGCCTTACGTGCTAAGGGGTATCTAGAGAGTGGGATAGGTTTAATAACTACCCTAACCCTAATGCGTACTCTAACCCTAACCCCTAACCTAACACTAACACGTACCCTAATCCTAACCCGTACCCTAAACCGAGCCCTAACCCTAACACTAACCCTAACCCTAACCCTAACCCATACCCTACGCCGTACCCGCACCCCTCCCCGAACCCGTACCCTAAGCCATACCCTAAACCTAACCCTAAGCCTAACCCTAACCCTAGGCTACCCTTGACTGCTTCTGCCTCCAATTGATTTCCTAAGCACTAGTGTTTTAAGGAACAGCTTAAAAAGAGAATCCTAATGTGATTTCTTTATAATGGGTGTGTTCCTTATCTTATCCTAGTGTCTAAACTCTTCTCCATGGCTGGACCCCCAAATAATATTCCTTTACGTGCTAAGGGGGAGCTAGAGAGTGGGATAGGTTTACTAACTACCCTAGCCCTAACGCGTAACCTAACCCTAACCCCTACCCTAACCCTAACACGTACCCTAATCCTAACCCGTACCCTAAACCGAGCCCTAACCCTAACACTAACCCAAACCCTAACCCTAACCCATACCCTACGCCGTACACGAACACCTCCCCGAACCCATACCCCAAGCCGTACCCTAACCCTAACCCTAAGCCTAAACCTAACCCTAGGCTACCCTTGACTGCTTCTGCCTCCAATAGATTTCCTAAGCACTAGTGTTTTAAGGAACAGCTTAAAAAGAGAATCCTAAAGTGATTTCTTTATAATGGGTGTGTTCCTTATCTTATCCTAGTGTCTAAACTCTTCTGCATGGCTGGACCCCCAAATAATATTCCTTTACGTGCTAAGGGGTATCTAGAGAGTGGGATAGGTTTAATAACTACCCTAACCCTAATGCGTACCCTAACCCTAACCCCTACCCTAACCCTAACACGTACCCTAATCCTAACCCGTACCCTAAACCGAGCCCTAACCCTAACACTAACCCTAACCGTAACCCATACCCTACGCCGTACCCGAAACCCTCCCCGAACCCGTACCCTAAGCCGTACCCTAAGCCTAACCCTAAGCCTAACCTTACCCTAGGCTACCCTTGACTGCTTCTGCCTCCAATAGATTTCCTAAGCACTAGTGTTTTAAGGAACAGCTTAAAAAGAGAATCCTAATGTGATTTCTTTATAATGGGTGTGTTCCTTATCTTATCCTAGTGTCTAAACTCTTCTCCATGGCTGCACCCCCAAATAATATTGCCTTACGTGCTAAGGGGTATCTAGAGAGTGGGATAGGTTTAATAACTACCCTAACCCTAATGCGTACTCTAACCCTAACCCCTAACCTAACACTAACACGTACCCTAATCCTAACCCGTACCCTAAACCGAGCCCTAACCCTAACACTAACACTAACCCTAACCCTAACCCATACCCTACGCCGTACCTGAACCCCTCCCCAAACCCGTACCCTAATCCGTACCCTAAGCCTAACCCTAAGCCTAACACTAACCCTAGGCTACCCTTGACTGCTTCTGCCTCCAATAGATTTCCTAAGCACTAGTGTTTTAAGCAACAGCTTAAAAAGAGAATCCTAATGTGATTTCTTTATAATGGGTGTGTTCCTTATCTTATCCTAGTGTCTAAATTCTTCTCCATGGCTGGAACCCCAAATAATATTCCTTTACGTGCTAAGGGGTATCTAGAGAGTGGGATAGGTTTACTAACTACCCTAACCCTAACGCGTACCCTAACCCTAACCCCTACCCTAAACCTAACACGTACCCTAATCCTAACCGTACCCTAAACCGAGCCCTAACCCTAACACTAACCCTAACCCTAACCCTAACCCATACCCTACGCCGTACCCGAAACCCTCCCCGAACCCGTACCCTAAGCCGTACCCTAAGCCTAACCCTAAGCCTAACCCTAACCCTACGCTACCCTTGACTGCTTCTGCCTCCAATAGATTTCCTAAGCACTAGTGTTTTAAGGAACAGCTTAAAAAGAGAATCCTAAAGTGATTTCTTTATAATGGGTGTGTTCCTTATCTTATCCTAGTGTCTAAACTCTTCTGCATGGCTGGACCCCCAAATAATATTCCTTTACGTGCTAAGGGGTATCTAGAGAGTGGGATAGGTTTAATAACTACCCTAACCCTAATGCGTACCCTAACCCTAACCCCTACCCTAACCCTAACACGTACCCTAATCCTAACCCGTACCCTAAACCGAGCCCTAACCCTAACACTAACCCTAACCCTAACCCATACCCTACGCCGTACCCGAAACCCTCCCCGAACCCGTACCCTAAGCCGTACCCTAAGCCTAACCCTAAGCCTAACCTTACCCTAGGCTACGCTTGACTGCTTCTGCCTCCAATAGATTTCCTAAGCACTAGTGTTTTAAGGAACAGCTTAAAAAGAGAATCCTAATGTGATTTCTTTATAATGGGTGTGTTCCTTATCTTATCCTAGTGTCTAAACTCTTCTCCATGGCTGCACCCCCAAATAATATTGCCTTACGTGCTAAGGGGTATCTAGAGAGTGGGATAGGTTTAATAACTACCCTAACCCTAATGCGTACTCTAACCCTAACCCCTAACCTAACACTAACACGTACCCTAATCCTAACCCGTACCCTAAACCGAGCCCTAACCCTAACACTAACACTAACCCTAACCCTAACCCATACCCTACGCCGTACCTGAACGCCTCCCCAAACCCGTACCCTAAGCCGTACCCTAAGCCTAACCCTAAGCCTAACACTAACCCTAGGCTACCCTTGACTGCTTCTGCCTCCAGTAGATTTCCTAAGCACTAGTGATTTAAGCAACAGCTTAAAAAGAGAATCCTAATGTGATTTCTTTATAATGGGTGTGTTCCTTATCTTATCCTAGTGTCTAAATTCTTCTCCATGGCTGGAACCCCAAATAATATTCCTTTACGTGCTAAGGGGTATCTAGAGAGTGGGATAGGTTTACTAACTACCCTAACCCTAACGCGTACCCTAACCCTAACCCCTACCCTAACCCTAACACGTACCCTAATCCTAACCCGTACCCTAAACCGAGCCCTAACCCTAACCCTAACCCTAACCCTAAGCCGTACCCTAACCCTAACCCTAAGCCTAACCCTTACCCTAGGCTACCCTTGACTGCTTCTGCCTCCAATTGATTTCCTAAGCAGTAGTGTTTTAAGGAACAGCTTAAAAAGAGAATCCTAATGTGATTTCTTTATAATGGGTGTGTTCCTTATTTATCCTAGTGTCTAAACTCTTCTCCATGGCTGGACCCCCAAATAATATTCCTTTACGTGCTAAGGGGTATCTAGAGAATGGGATAGGTTTAATAACTACCCTAACCCTAACGCGTACCCTAACCCTAACCCCTAACCTAACCCTAACGCGTACCCTAACCGTAACCACTACCCTAACCCTAACATGTACCCTAATCCGAACCCGTACCCTAAACCGAGCCCTAACCCTAACACTAACCCTAACCCTAACCCTAACCCATACCCTATGCCGTACCCGAAACCCTCCCCGAACCCGTACCCTAAACCGTACCCTAACCCTAACCCTAAGCCTAACCCAAACCCTAGGCTACCCTTGACTGCTTCTGCCTCCAATTGATTTCCTAAGCACTAGTGCTTTAAGGAACAGCTTAAAAAGAGAATCCTAATGTGATTTCTTTATAATGGGTGTGTTCCTTATCTTATCCTAGTGTCTAAACTCTTCTCCATGGCTGGACCCCCAAATAATATTCCTTTACGTGCTAAGGGGGAGCTAGAGAGTGGGATAGGTTTACTAACTACCCTAGCCCTAACGCGTAACCTAACCCTAACCCCTACCCTAACGCTAACACGTACCCTAATCCTAACCCGTACCCTAAACCGAGCCCTAACCCTAACACTAACCCAAACCCTAACCCTAACCCATACCCTACGCCGTACACGAACACCTCCCCGAACCCATACCCCAAGCCGTACCCTAACCCTAACCCTAAGCCTAACCCTAACCCTAGGCTACCCTTGACTGCTTCTGCCTCCAATAGATTTCCTAAGCACTAGTGTTTTAAGGAACAGCTTAAAAAGAGAATCCTAAAGTGATTTCTTTATAATGGGTGTGTTCCTTATCTTATCCTAGTGTCTAAACTCTTCTCCATGGCTGGACCCCCAAATAATATTCCTTTACGTGCTAAGGGGTATCTAGAGAGTGGGATAGGTTTAATAACTACCCTAACCCTAATGCGTACCCTAACCCTAACCCCTACCCTAACCCTAACACGTACCCTAATCCTAACCCGTACCCTAAACCGAGCCCTAACCCTAACACTAACCCTAACCCTAACCCATACCCTACGCCGTACCCGAAACCCTCCCCGAACCCGTACCCTAAGCCGTACCCTAAGCCTAACCCTAAGCCTAACCTTACCCTAGGCTACCGTTGACTGCTTCTGCCTCCAATAGATTTCCTAAGCACTAGTGTTTTAAGGAACAGCTTAAAAAGAGAATCCTAATGTGATTTCTTTATAATGGGTGTGTTCCTTATCTTATCCTAGTGTCTAAACTCTTCTCCATGGCTGCACCCCCAAATAATATTGCCTTACGTGCTAAGGGGTATCTAGAGAGTGGGATAGGTTTAATAACTACCCTAACCCTAATGCGTACTCTAACCCTAACCCCTAACCTAACACTAACACGTACCCTAATCCTAACCCGTACCCTAAACCGAGCCCTAACCCTAACACTAACACTAACCCTAACCCTAACCCATACCCTACGCCGTACCTGAACCCCTCCCCAAACCCGTACCCTAAGCCGTACCCTAAGCCTAACCCTAAGCCTAACACTAACCCTAGGCTACCCTTGACTGCTTCTGCCTCCAGTAGATTTCCTAAGCACTAGTGTTTTAAGCAACAGCTTAAAAAGAGAATCCTAATGTGATTTCTTTATAATGGGTGTGTTCCTTATCTTATCCTAGTGTCTAAATTCTTCTCCATGGCTGGAACCCCAAATAATATTCCTTTACGTGCTAAGGGGTATCTAGAGAGTGGGATAGGTTTACTAACTACCCTAACCCTAACGCGTACCCTAACCCTAACCCCTACCCTAAACCTAACACGTACCCTAATCCTAACCGTACCCTAAACCGAGCCCTAACCCTAACACTAACCCTAACCCTAACCCTAACCCATACCCTACGCCGTACCCGAAACCCTCCCCGAACCCGTACCCTAAGCCGTACCCTAAGCCTAACCCTAAGCCTAACCCTAACCCTACGCTACCCTTGACTGCTTCTGCCTCCAATAGATTTCCTAAGCACTAGTGTTTTAAGGAACAGCTTAAAAAGAGAATCCTAATGTGATTTCTTTATAATGTGTGTGTTCCTTATCTTATCCTAGTGTCTAAACTCTTCTCCATGTCTGGACCCTCAAATAATATTCCTTTACGTGCTAAGGGGTATCTAGAGAGTGGGATAGGTTTAATAACTACCCTAACCCTAACGCGTACCCTAACCCTAACCCCTACCCTAACCCTAACACGTACCCTAATACTAACCTGTACCCTAAACCGAGCCCTAACCCTAACACTAACCCTAACCCTAACCCTAACCCATACCCTACGCCGTACCCGCACCCCTCCCCGAACCCGTACCCTAAGCCGTACCCTAAGCCTAACCCTAAGCCTAACCCTAACCCTAGGCTACCCTTGACTGCTTCTGCCTCCAATAGATTTCCTAAGCACTAGTGTTTTAAGGAACAGCTTAAAAAGAGAATCCTAATGTGATTTCTTTATAATGGTTGTGTTCCTTATCTTATCCTAGTGTCTAAACTCTTCTCCATGGCTGGACGCCCAAATAATATTCCTTTACGTGCTAAGGGGTATCTAGAGAGTGGGATAGGTTTAATAACTACCCTAACCCTAACGCATACCCTAACCCTAACCCCTACCCTAACCCTAACACGTACCCTAATCCTAACCCGTACCCTAAACCGAGCCCGAACCCTAACACTAACCCTAACCCTAACCCTAACCCATACCCTACGCCGTACCCGAACCCCTCCCCGAACCCATTCCCCAAGCCGTACCGTAAGCCTAACCCTAAGCCTAACCCTAACCCTAGGCTACCCTTGACTGCTTCTGCCTCCAATAGATTTCCTAAGCACTAGTGTTTTAAGGAACAGCTTAAAAAGAGAATCCTAATGTGATTTCTTTATAATGGGTGTGTTCCTTATCTTATCCTAGTGTCTAAACTCTTCTCCATGGCTGCACCCCCAAATAATATTCCCTTACGTGCTAAGGGGTATCTAGAGAGTGGAATAGGTTTAATAACTACCCTAACCCTAACGCGTACCCTAACCCTAACCCCTACCCTAACCCTAACACGTACCCTAGTCCTAACCTGTACCCTAAACCGAGCCCTAACCCTAACACTAACCCTAACCCTAACCCTAACCCATACCCTACGCCGTACCCGCACCCCTCCCCGAACCCGTACCCTAAGCCATACCCTAAACCTAACCCTAAGCCTAACCCTAACCCTAGGCTACCCTTGACTGCTTCTGCCTCCAATTGATTTCCTAAGCACTAGTGTTTTAAGGAACAGCTTAAAAAGAGAATCCTAATGTGATTTCTTTATAATGGGTGTGTTCCTTATCTTATCCTAGTGTCTAAACTCTTCTCCATGGCTGGACCCCCAAATAATATTCCTTTACGTGCTAAGGGGGAGCTAGAGAGTGGGATAGGTTTACTAACTACCCTAGGCCTAACGCGTAACCTAACCCTAACCCGTACCCTAACCCTAACACGTACCCTAATCCTAACCTGTACCCTAAACCGAGCCCTAACCCTAACACTAACCCAAACCCTAACCCTAACCCATACCCTACGCCGTACACGAACACCTCCCCGAACCCATACCCCAAGCCGTACCCTAACCCTAACCCTAAGCCTAACCCTAACCCTAGGCTACCCTTGACTGCTTCTGCCTCCAATAGATTTCCTAAGCACTAGTGTTTTAAGGAACAGCTTAAAAAGAGAATCCTAAAGTGATTTCTTTATAATGGGTGTGTTCCTTATCTTATCCTAGTGTCTAAACTCTTCTCCATGGCTGGACCCCCAAATAATATTCCTTTACGTGCTAAGGGGTATCTAGAGAGTGGGATAGGTTTAATAACTACCCTAACCCTAATGCGTACCCTAACCCTAACCCCTACCCTAACCCTAACACGTACCCTAATCCTAACCCGTACCCTAAACCGAGCCCTAACCCTAACACTAACCCTAACACTAACCCATACCCTACGCCGTACCTGAAACCCTCCCCGAACCCGTACCCTAAGCCGTACCCTAAGCCTAACCCTAAGCCTAACCTTACCCTAGGCTACCCTTGACTGCTTCTGCCTCCAATAGATTTCCTAAGCACTAGTGTTTTAAGGAACAGCTTAAAAAGAGAATCCTAATGTGATTTCTTTATAATGGGTGTGTTCCTTATCTTATCCTAGTGTCTAAACTCTTCTCCATGGCTGCACCCCCAAATAATATTGCCTTACGTGCTAAGGGGTATCTAGAGAGTGGGATAGGTTTAATAACTACCCTAACCCTAATGCGTACTCTAACCCTAACCCTTACCCTAACACTAACACGTACCCTAATCCTAACCCGTACCCTAAACCGAGCCCTAACCCTAACACTAACACTAACCCTAACCCTAACCCATACCCTACGCCGTACCTGAACCCCTCCCCAAACCCGTACCCTAAGCCGTACCGTAAGCCTAACCCTAAGCCTAACACTAACCCTAGGCTACCCTTGACTGCTTCTGCCTCCAATAGATTTCCTAAGCACTAGTGTTTTAAGCAACAGCTTAAAAAGAGAATCCTAATGTGATTTCTTTATAATGGGTGTGTTCCTTATCTTATCCTAGTGTCTAAATTCTACTCCATGGCTGGAACCCCAAATAATATTCCTTTACGTGCTAAGGGGTATCTAGAGAGTGGGATAGGTTTACTAACTACCCTAACCCTAACGCGTACCCTAACCCTAACCCCTACCCTAAACCTAACACGTACCCTAATCCTAACCGTACCCTAAACCGAGCCCTAACCCTAACACTAACCCTAAACCTAACCCTAACCCATACCCTACGCCGTACCCGAAACCCTCCCCGAACCCGTACCCTAAGCCGTACCCTAAGCCTAACCCTAAGCCTAACCCTAACCCTACGCTACCCTTGACTGCTTCTGCCTCCAATAGATTTCCTAAGCACTAGTGTTTTAAGGAACAGCTTAAAAAGAGAATCCTAATGTGATTTCTTTATAATGGGTGTGTTCCTTATCTTATCCTAGTGTCTAAACTCTTCTCCATGGCTGGACCCTCAAATAATATTCCTTTACGTGCTAAGGGGTATCTAGAGAGTGGGATAGGTTTAATAACTACCCTAACCCTAACGCGTACCCTAACCCTAACCCCTACCCTAACCCTAACACGTACCCTAATCCTAACCCGTACCCTAAACCGAGCCCTAACCCTAACACTAACCCTAACCCTAACCCTAACCCATACCGTACGCCGTACCCGCACCCCTCCCCGAACCCGTACCCTAAGCCGTACCCTAAGCCGAACCCTAAGCCTAACCCTAACCCTAGGCTACCCTTGACTGCTTCTGCCTCCAATAGATTTCCTAAGCACTAGTGTTTTAAGGAACAGCTTAAAAAGAGAATCCTAATGTGATTTCTTTATAATGGGTGTGTTCCTTATCTTATCCTAGTGTCTAAACTCTTCTCCATGGCTGGACCCCCAAATAATATTCCTTTACGTGCTAAGGGGGAGCTAGAGAGTGGGATAGGTTTACTAACTACCCTAGCCCTAACGCGTAACCTAACCCTAACCCCTACCCTAACCCTAACACGTACCCTAATCCTAACCCGTACCCTAAACCGAGCCCTAACCTTAACACTAACCCTAACCCTAACCCTAACCCATACCCTACGCCGTACCCGAACCCCTCCCCGAACCCATACCGCAAGCCGTACCCTAAACCTAAACCTAAGCCTAACCCTAACCCTAGGCTACCCTTGACTGCTTCTGCCTCCAATAGATTTCCTAAGCACTAGTGTTTTAAGGAACAGCTTAAAAAGAGAATCCTAAAGTGATTTCTTTATAATGGGTGTGTTCCTTATCTTATCCTAGTGTCTAAACTCTTCTCCATGGCTGGACCCCCAAATAATATTCCTTTACGTGCTAAGGGGTATCTAGAGAGTGGGATAGGTTTAATAACTACCCTAACCCTAACGCGTACCCTAACCCTAACCCCTACCCTAACCCTAACACGTACCCTAATCCTAACCCGTACCCTAAACCGAGACCTAACCCTAACACTAACCCTAACCCTAACCCTAACCCATACCCTACGCCGTACCCGAAACCCTCCCCGAACCCGTTCCCTAAGCCGTACCCTAAGCCTAACCCTAAGCCTAACCCTAACCCTAGGCTACCCTTGACTGCTTCTGCCTCCAATAGATTTCCTAAGCACTAGTGTTTTAAGGAACAGCTTAAAAAGAGAATCCTAATGTGATTTCTTTATAATGTGTGTGTTCCTAATCTTATCCTAGTGTCTAAACTCTTCTCCATGGCTGGACCCTCAAATAATATTCCTTTACGTGCTAAAGGGTATCTAGAGAGTGGGATAGGTTTAATAACTACCCTAACCCTAACGCGTACCCTAACCCTAACCCCTACCCTAACCCTAACACGTACCCTAATACTAACCTGTACCCTAAACCGAGCCCTAACCCTAACACTAACCCTAACCCTAACCCTAACCCATACCCTACGCCGTACCCGCACCCCTCCCCGAACCCGTACCCTAAGCCGTACCCTAAGCCTAACCCTAAGCCTAACCCTAACCCTAGGCTACCCTTGACTGCTTCTGCCTCCAATAGATTTCCTAAGCACTAGTGTTTTAAGGAACAGCTTAAAAAGAGAATCCTAATGTGATTTCTTTATAATGGTTGTGTTCCTTATCTTATCCTAGTGTCTAAACTCTTCTCCATGGCTGGACCCCCAAATAATATTCCTTTACGTGCTAAGGGGTATCTAGAGAGTGGGATAGGTTTAATAACTACCCTAACCCTAACGCGTACCCTAACCCTAACCCCTACCCTAACCTTAACACGTACCCTAATCCTAACCCGTACCCTAAACCGAGCCCTAACCCTAACACTAACCCTAACCCTAACCCTAACCCATACCCTACACCGTACCCGCACCCCTCCCCGAACCCGTAACCTAAGCCGTACCCTAAGCCTAACCCTAAGCCTAACCCCAACCCTAGGCTACCCTTGACTGCTTCTGCCTCCAATAGATTTCCTAAGCACTACTGTTTTAAGGAACAGCTTAAAAAGAGAATCCTAATGTGATTTCTTTATAATGGGTGTGTTCCTTATCTTACCCTAGTGTCTAAACTCTTCTCCATGGCTGCACCCCCAAATAATATTCCCTTACGTGCTAAGGGGTATCTAGAGAGTGGAATAGGTTTAATAACTACCCTAACCCTAACGCGTACCCTAACCCTAACCCCTACCCTAACCCTAACACGTACCCTAATCCTAACCCGTACCCTAAACCGAGCCCTAACCCTAACACTAACCCTAACCCTAACCCTAACCCATACCCTACGCCGTACCCAAACCCCTCCCCGAACCCGTACCCTAAGCCATACCCTAAACCTAACCCTAAGCCTAACCCTAACCCTAGGCTACCCTTGACTGCTTCTGCCTCCAATTGATTTCCTAAGCACTAGTGTTTTAAGGAACAGCTTAAAAAGAGAATCCTAATGTGATTTCTTTATAATGGGTGTGTTCCTTATCTTATCCTAGTGTCTAAACTCTTCTCCATGGCTGGACCCCCAAATAATATTCCTTTACGTGCTAAGGGGGAGCTAGAGAGTGGGATAGGTTTACTAACTACCCTAGCCCTAACGTGTAACCTAACCCTAACCCCTACCCTAACCCTAACACGTACCCTAATCCTAACCCGTACCCTAAACCGAGCCCTAACCCTAACACTAACCCAAACCCTAACCCTAACCCATACCCTACGCCATACACGAACACCTCCCCGAACCCATACCCCAAGCCGTACCCTAACCCTAACCCTAACCCTAGGCTACCCTTGACTGCTTCTGCCTCCAATAGATTTCCTAAGCACTAGTGTTTTAAGGAACAGCTTAAAAAGAGAATCCTAAAGTGATTTCTTTATAATGGGTGTGTTCCTTATCTTATCCTAGTGTCTAAACTCTTCTCCATGGCTGGACCCCCAAATAATATTCCTTTACGTGCTAAGGGGTATCTAGAGAGTGGGATAGGTTTAATAACTACTCTAACCCTAATGCGTACCCTAACCCTAACCCCTACCCTAACCCTAACACGTACCCTACTCCTAACCCGTACCCTAAACCAAGCCCTAACCCTAACACTAACCCTAACCCTAACCCATACCCTACGCCGTACCCGAAACCCTCCCCGAACCCGTACCCTAAGCCGTACCCTAAGCCTAACCCTAAGCCTAACCTTACCCTAGGCTACCCTTGACTGCTTCTGCCTCCAATAGATTTCCTAAGCACTAGTGTTTTAAGGAACAGCTTAAAAAGAGAATCCTAATGTGATTTCTTTATAATGGGTGTGTTCCTTATCTTATCCTAGTGTCTAAACTCTTCTCCATGGCTGCACCCCCAAATAATATTGCCTTACGTGCTAAGGGGTATCTAGAGAGTGGGATAGGTTTAATAACTACCCTAACCCTAATGCGTACTCTAACCCTAACCCCTAACCTAACACTAACACGTACCCTAATCCTAACCCGTACCCTAAACCGAGCCCTAACCCTAACACTAACACTAACCCTAACCCTAACCCATACCCTACGCCGTACCTGAACCCCTCCCCAAACCCGTACCCTAAGCCGTACCCTAAGCCTAACCCTAAGCCTAACACTAACCCTAGGCTACCCTTGACTGCTTCTGCCTCCAATAGATTTCCTAAGCACTAGTGTTTTAAGCAACAGCTTAAAAAGAGAATCCTAATGTGATTTCTTTATAATGGGTGTGTTCCTTGTCTTATCCTAGTGTCTAAATTC
This sequence comes from Balaenoptera borealis, assembly GCF_965194805.1. Lineage (NCBI taxonomy): Eukaryota > Metazoa > Chordata > Mammalia > Artiodactyla > Balaenopteridae > Balaenoptera > Balaenoptera borealis. Next base: position 239,235 of record NW_028123579.1, read on the forward strand.
TTCTCCATGGCTGGAACCCCAAATAATATTCCTTTACGTGCTAAGGGGTATCTAGAGAGTGGGATAGGTTTACTAACTACCCTAACCCTAACGCGTACCCTAACCCTAACCCCTACCCTAAACCTAACACGTACCCTAATCCTAACCGTACCCTAAACCGAGCCCTAACCCTAACACTAACCCTAACCCTAACCCTAACCCATACCCTACGCCGTACCCGAAACCCTCCCCGAACCCGTACCCTAAGCCGTACCCTGAGCCTAACCCTAAGCCTAACCCTAACCCTACGCTACCCTTGACTGCTTCTGCCTCCAATAGATTTCCTAAGCACTAGTGTTTTAAGGAACAGCTTAAAAAGAGAATCCTAATGTGACTTCTTTATAATGTGTGTGTTCCTTATCTTATCCTAGTGTCTAAACTCTTCTCCATGGCTGGACCCTCAAATAATATTCCTTTACGTGCTAAGGGGTATCTAGAGAGTGGGATAGGTTTAATAACTACCCTAACCCTAACGCGTACCCTAACCCTAACCCCTACCCTAACCCTAACACGTACCCTAATACTAACCTGTACCCTAAACCGAGCCCTAACCCTAACACTAACCCTAACCCTAACCCTAACCCATACCCTACGCCGTACCCGCACCCCTCCCCGAACCCGTACCCTAAGCCGTACCCTAAGCCTAACCCTAAGCCTAACCCTAACCCTAGGCTACCCTTGACTGCTTCTGCCTCCAATAGATTTCCTAAGCACTAGTGTTTTAAGGAACAGCTTAAAAAGAGAATCCTAATGTGATTTCTTTATAATGGTTGTGTTCCTTATCTTATCCTAGTGTCTAAACTCTTCTCCATGGCTGGACGCCCAAATAATATTCCTTTACGTGCTAAGGGGTATCTAGAGAGTGGGATAGGTTTAATAACTACCCTAACCCTAACGCATACCCTAACCCTAACCCCTACCCTAACCCTAACACGTACCCTAATCCTAACCCGTACCCTAAACCGAGCCCTAACCCTAACACTAACCCTAACCCTAACCCTAACCCATACCCTACGCCGTACCCGAACCCCTCCCCGAACCCATTCCCCAAGCCGTACCCTAAACCTAACCCTAAGCCTAACCCTAACCCTAGGCTACCCTTGACTGCTTCTGCCTCCAATAGATTTCCTAAGCACTAGTGTTTTAAGAAACAGCTTAAAAAGAGAATCCTAATGTGATTTCTTTATAATGGGTGTGTTCCTTATCTTATCCTAGTGTCTAAACTCTTCTCCATGGCTGCACCCCCAAATAATATTGCCTTACGTGCTAAGGGGTATCTAGAGAGTAGGATAGGTTTAATAACTACCCTAACCCTAATGCGTACTCTAACCCTAACCCCTACCCTAACACTAACACGTACCCTAATCCTAACCCGTACCCTAAACCGAGCCCTAACCCTAACACTAACACTAACCCTAACCCTAACCCATACCCTACGCCGTACCTGAACCCCTCCCCAAACCCGTACCCTAAGCCGTACCCTAAGCCTAACCCTAAGCCTAACACTAACCCTAGGCTACCCTTGACTGCTTCTGCCTCCAATAGATTTCCTAAGCACTAGTGTTTTAAGGAACAGCTTAAAAAGAGAATCCTAATGTGATTTCTTTATAATGGGTGTGTTCCTTATCTTACCCTAGTGTCTAAACTCTTCTCCATGGCTGCACCCCCAAATAATATTCCCTTACGTGCTAAGGGGTATCTAGAGAGTGGAATAGGTTTAATAACTACCCTAACCCTAACGCGTACCCTAACCCTAACCCCTACCCTAACCCTAACACGTACCCTAATCCTAACCCGTACCCTAAACCGAGCCCTAACCCTAACACTAACCCTAACCCTAACCCTAACCCATACCCTACGCCGTACCCGCACCCCTCCCCGAACCCGTACCCTAAGCCATACCCTAAACCTAACCCTAAGCCTAACCCTAACCCTAGGCTACCCTTGACTGCTTCTGCTTCCAATTGATTTCCTAAGCACTAGTGTTTTAAGGAACAGCTTAAAAAGAGAATCCTAATGTGATTTCTTTATAATGGGTGTGTTCCTTATCTTATCCTAGTGTCTAAACTCTTCTCCATGGCTGGACCCCCAAATAATATTCCTTTACGTGCTAAGGGGGAGCTAGAGAGTGGGATAGGTTTACTAACTACCCTAGCCCTAACGCGTAACCTAACCCTAACCCCTACCCTAACCCTAACAAGTACCCTAATCCTAACCCGTACCCTAAACCGAGCCCTAACCCTAACACTAACCCAAACCCTAACCCTAACCCATACCCTACGCCATACACGAACACCTCCCCGAACCCATACCCCAAGCCATACCCTAACCCTAACCCTAAGCCTAACCCTAACCCTAGGCTACCCTTGACTGCTTCTGCCTCCAATAGATTTCCTAAGCACTAGTGTTTTAAGGAACAGCTTAAAAAGAGAATCCTAAAGTGATTTCTTTATAATGGGTGTGTTCCTTATCTTATCCTAGTGTCTAAACTCTTCTCCATGGCTGGACCCCCAAATAATATTCCTTTACGTGCTAAGGGGTATCTAGAGAGTGGGATAGGTTTAATAACTACTCTAACCCTAATGCGTACCCTAACCCTAACCCCTACCCTAACCCTAACACGTACCCTACTCCTAACCCGTACCCTAAACCGAGCCCTAACCCTAACACTAACCCTAACCCTAACCCATACCCTACGCCGTACCCGAAACCCTCCCCGAACCCGTACCCTAAGCCGTACCCTAAGCCTAACCCTAAGCCTAACCTTACCCTAGGCTACCCTTGACTGCTTCTGCCTCCAATAGATTTCCTAAGCACTAGTGTTTTAAGGAACAGCTTAAAAAGAGAATCCTAATGTGATTTCTTTATAATGGGTGTGTTCCTTATCTTATCCTAGTGTCTAAACTCTTCTCCATGGCTGCACCCCCAAATAATATTCCCTTACGTGCTAAGGGGTATCTAGAGAGTGGGATAGGTTTAATAACTACCCTAACCCTAATGCGTACTCTAACCCTAACCCCTAACCTAACACTAACACGTACCCTAATCCTAACCCGTACCCTAAACCGAGCCCTAACCCTAACACTAACACTAACCCTAACCCTAACCCATACCCTACGCCGTACCTGAACCCCTCCCCAAACCCGTACCCTAAGCCGTACCCTAAGCCTAACCCTAAGCCTAACTCTAACCCTAGGCTACCCTTGACTGCTTCTGCCTCCAGTAGATTTCCTAAGCACTAGTGTTTTAAGCAACAGCTTAAAAAGAGAATCCTAATGTGATTTCTTTATAATGGGTGTGTTCCTTGTCTTATCCTAGTGTCTAAATTCTTCTCCATGCCTGGAACCCCAAATAATATTCCTTTACGTGCTAAGGGGTATCTAGAGAGTGGGATAGGTTTACTAACTACCCTAACCCTAACGCGTACCCTAACCCTAACCCCTACCCTAAACCTAACACGTACCCTAATCCTAACCGTACCCTAAACCGAGCCCTAACCCTAACACTAACCCTAACCCTAACCCTAACCCATACCCTACGCCGTACCCGAAAACCTCCCCGAACCCGGACCCTAAGCCGTACCCTGAGCCTAACCCTAAGCCTAACCCTAACCCTACGCTACCCTTGACTGCTTCTGCCTCCAATAGATTTCCTAAGCACTAGTGTTTTAAGGAACAGCTTAAAAAGAGAATCCTAATGTGATTTCTTTATAATGTGTGTGTTCCTTATCTTATCCTAGTGTCTAAACTCTTCTCCATGGCTGGACCCTCAAATAATATTCCTTTACGTGCTAAGGGGTATCTAGAGAGTGGGATAGGTTTAATAACTACCCTAACCCTAACGCGTACCCTAACCCTAACCCCTACCCTAACCCTAACACGTACCCTAATACTAACCTGTACCCTAAACCGAGCCCTAACCCTAACACTAACCCTAACCCTAACCCTAACCCATACCCTACGCCGTACCCGCACCCCTCCCCGAACCCGTACCCTAAGCCGTACCCTAAGCCTAACCCTAAGCCTAACCCTAACCCTAGGCTACCCTTGACTGCTTCTGCCTCCAATAGATTTCCTAAGCACTAGTGTTTTAAGGAACAGCTTAAAAAGAGAATCCTAATGTGATTTCTTTATAATGGTTGTGTTCCTTATCTTATCCTAGTGTCTAAACTCTTCTCCATGGCTGGACGCCCAAATAATATTCCTTTACGTGCTAAGGGGTATCTAGAGAGTGGGATAGGTTTAATAACTACCCTAACCCTAACGCGTACCCTAACCCTAACCCCTACCCTAACCCTAACACGTACCCTAATCCTAACCTGTACCCTAAACCGAGCCCTAACCCTAACACTAACCCTAACCCTAACCCTAACCCATACCCTACGCCGTACCCGCACCCCTCCCCGAACCCGTACCCTAAGCCATACCCTAAACCTAACCCTAAGCCTAACCCTAACCCTAGGCTACCCTTGACTGCTTCTGCCTCCAATAGATTTCCTAAGCACTAGTGTTTTAAGGAACAGCTTAAAAAGAGAATCCTAAAGTGATTTCTTTATAATGGGTGTGTTCCTTATCTTATCCTAGTGTCTAAACTCTTCTCCATGGCTGGACCCCCAAATAATATTCCTTTACGTGCTAAGGGGTATCTAGAGAGTGGGATAGGTTTAATAACTACCCTAACCCTAATGCGTACCCTAACCCTAACCCCTACCCTAACCCTAACACGTACCCTAATCCTAACCCGTACCCTAAACCGAGCCCTAACCCTAACACTAACCCTAACCCTAACCCATACCCTACGCCGTACCCGAAACCCTCCCCGAACCCGTACCCTAAGCCGTACCCTAAGCCTAACCCTAAGCCTAACCTTACCCTAGGCTACCCTTGACTGCTTCTGCCTCCAATAGATTTCCTAAGCACTAGTGTTTTAAGGAACAGCTTAAAAAGAGAATCCTAATGTGATTTCTTTATAATGGGTGTGTTCCTTATCTTATCCTAGTGTCTAAACTCTTCTCCATGGCTGCACCCCCAAATAATATTGCCTTACGTGCTAAGGGGTATCTAGAGAGTGGGATAGGTTTAATAACTACCCTAACCCTAATGCGTACTCTAACCCTAAGCCCTAACCTAAAACTAACACGTACCCTAATCCTAACCCGTACCCTAAACCGAGCCCTAACCCTAACACTAACACTAAACCTAACCCTAACCCATACCCTACGCCGTACCTGAACCCCTCCCCAAACCCGTACCCTAAGCCGTACCCTAAGCCTAACCCTAAGCCTAACCCTAACCCTAGGCTACCCTTGACTGCTTCTGCCTCCAATAGATTTCCTAAGCACTAGTGTTTTAAGGAACAGCTTAAAAAGAGAATCCTAATGTGATTTCTTTATAATGGGTGTGTTCCTTATCTTATCCTAGTGTCTAAACTCTTCTCCATGGCTGGACCCCCAAATAATATTCCTTTACGTGCTAAGGGGGAGCTAGAGAGTGGGATAGGTTTACTAACTACCCTAGCCCTAACGCGTAACCTAACCCTAACCCCTACCCTAACCCTAACACGTACCCTAATCCTAACCCGTATCCTAAACCGAGCCCTAACCCTAACACTAACCCAAACCCTAACCCTAACCCATACCCTACGCCGTACACGAACACCTCCCCGAACCCATACCCCAAGCCGTACCCTAACCCTAACCCTAAGCCTAACCCTAACCCTAGGCTACCCTTGACTGCTTCTGCCTCCAATAGATTTCCTAAGCACTAGTGTTTTAAGGAACAGCTTAAAAAGAGAATCCTAAAGTGATTTCTTTATAATGGGTGTGTTCCTTGTCTTATCCTAGTGTCTAAATTCTTCTCCATGCCTGGAACCCCAAATAATATTCCTTTACGTGCTAAGGGGTATCTAGAGAGTGGGATAGGTTTACTAACTACCCTAACCCTAACGCGTACCCTAACCCTAACCCCTACCCTAAACCTAACACGTACCCTAATCCTAACCGTACCCTAAACCGAGCCATAACCCTAACACTAACCCTAACCCTAACCCTAACCCATACCCTACGCCGTACCCGAAAACCTCCCCGAACCCGTACCCTAAGCCGTACCCTGAGCCTAACCCTAAGCCTAACCCTAACCCTACGCTACCCTTGACTGCTTCTGCCTCCAATAGATTTCCTAAGCACTAGTGTTTTAAGGAACAGCTTAAAAAGAGAATCCTAATGTGATTTCTTTATAATGTGTGTGTTCCTTATCTTATCCTAGTGTCTAAACTCTTCTCCATGGCTGGACCCTCAAATAATATTCCTTTACGTGCTAAGGGGTATCTAGAGAGTGGGATAGGTTTAATAACTACCCTAACCCTAACGCGTAACCTAACCCTAACCCCTACCCTAACCCTAACACGTACCCTAATCCTAACCCGTACCCTAAACCGAGCCCTAACCCTAACACTAACCCTAACCCTAACCCATACCCTACGCCGTACCCAAAACCCTCCCCGAACCCGTACCCTAAGCCGTACCCTAAGCCTAACCCTAAGCCTAACCTTACCCTAGGCTACCCTTGACTGCTTCTGCCTCCAATAGATTTCCTAAGCACTAGTGTTTTAAGGAACAGCTTAAAAAGAGAATCCTAATGTGATTTCTTTATAATGGGTGTGTTCCTTATCTTATCCTAGTGTCTAAACTCTTCTCCATGGCTGCACCCCCAAATAATATTGCCTTACGTGCTAAGGGGTATCTAGAGAGTGGGATAGGTTTACTAACTACCCTAACCCTAATGCGTACTCTAACCCTAACCCCTAACCTAACACTAACACGTACCCTAATCCTAACCCGTACCCTAAACCGAGCCCTAACCCTAACACTAACACTAACCCTAACCCTAACCCATACCCTACGCCGTACCTGAACCCCTCCCCAAACCCGTACCCTAAGCCGTACCCTAAGCCTAACCCTAAGCCTAACCCTAACCCTAGGCTACCCTTGACTGCTTCTGCCTCCAATAGATTTCCTAAGCACTAGTGTTTTAAGGAACAGCTTAAAAAGAGAATCCTAATGTGATTTCTTTATAATGGGTGTGTTCCTTATCTTATCCTAGTGTCTAAACTCTTCTCCATGGCTGGACCCCCAAATAATATTCCTTTACGTGCTAAGGGGGAGCTAGAGAGTGGGATAGGTTTACTAACTACCCTAGCCCTAACGCGTAACCTAACCCTAACCCCTACCCTAACCCTAACACGTACCCTAATCCTAACCCGTACCCTAAACCGAGCCCTAACCCTAACACTAACCCAAACCCTAACCCTAACCCATACCCTACGCCGTACACGAACACCTCCCCGAACCCATACCCCAAGCCGTACCCTAACCCTAACCCTAAGCCTAACCCTAACCCTAGGCTACCCTTGACTGCTTCTGCCTCCAATAGATTTCCTAAGCACTAGTGTTTTAAGGAACAGCTTAAAAAGAGAATCCTAAAGTGATTTCTTTATAATGGGTGTGTTCCTTATCTTATCCTAGTGTCTAAACTCTTCTCCATGGCTGGACCCCCAAATAATATTCCTTTACGTGCTAAGGGGTATCTAGAGAGTGGGATAGGTTTAATAACTACCCTAACCCTAATGCGTACCCTAACCCTAACCCCTACCCTAACCCTAACACGTACCCTAATCCTAACCCGTACCCTAAACCGAGCCCTAACCCTAACACTAACCCTAACCCTAACCCATACCCTACGCCGTACCCGAAACCCTCCCCGAACCCGTACCCTAAGCCGTACCCTAAGCCTAACCCTAAGCCTAACCTTACCCTAGGCTACCCTTGACTGCTTCTGCCTCCAATAGATTTCCTAAGCACTAGTGTTTTAAGGAACAGCTTAAAAAGAGAATCCTAATGTGATTTCTTTATAATGGGTGTGTTCCTTATCTTATCCTAGTGTCTAAACTCTTCTCCATGGCTGCACCCCCAAATAATATTGCCTTACGTGCTAAGGGGTATCTAGAGAGTAGGATAGGTTTAATAACTACCCTAACCCTAATGCGTACTCTAACCCTAACCCCTACCCTAACACTAACACGTACCCTAATCCTAACCCGTACCCTAAACCGAGCCCTAACCCTAACACTAACACTAACCCTAACCCTAACCCATACCCTACGCCGTACCTGAACCCCTCCCCAAACCCGTACCCTAAGCCGTACCCTAAGCCTAACCCTAAGCCTAACACTAACCCTAGGCTACCCTTGACTGCTTCTGCCTCCAATAGATTTCCTAAGCACTAGTGTTTTAAGGAACAGCTTAAAAAGAGAATCCTAATGTGATTTCTTTATAATGGGTGTGTTCCTTATCTTACCCTAGTGTCTAAACTCTTCTCCATGGCTGCACCCCCAAATAATATTCCCTTACGTGCTAAGGGGTATCTAGAGAGTGGAATAGGTTTAATAACTACCCTAACCCTAACGCGTACCCTAACCCTAACCCCTACCCTAACCCTAACACGTACCCTAATCCTAACCCGTACCCTAAACCGAGCCCTAACCCTAACACTAACCCTAACCCTAACCCTAACCCATACCCTACGCCGTACCCGCACCCCTCCCCGAACCCGTACCCTAAGCCATACCCTAAACCTAACCCTAAGCCTAACCCTAACCCTAGGCTACCCTTGACTGCTTCTGCCTCCAATTGATTTCCTAAGCACTAGTGTTTTAAGGAACAGCTTAAAAAGAGAATCCTAATGTGATTTCTTTATAATGGGTGTGTTCCTTATCTTATCCTAGTGTCTAAACTCTTCTCCATGGCTGGACCCCCAAATAATATTCCTTTACGTGCTAAGGGGGAGCTAGAGAGTGGGATAGGTTTACTAACTACCCTAACCCTAACGCATACCCTAACCCTAACCCCTACCCTAACCCTAACACGTACCCTAATCCTAACCCGTACCCTAAACCGAGCCCTAACCCTAACACTAACCCTAACCCTAACCCTAACCCATACCCTACGCCGTACCCGAACCCCTCCCCGAACCCATTCCCCAAGCCGTACCCTAAACCTAACCCTAAGCCTAACCCTAACCCTAGGCTACCCTTGACTGCTTCTGCCTCCAATAGATTTCCTAAGCACTAGTGTTTTAAGGAACAGCTTAAAAAGAGAATCCTAATGTGATTTCTTTATAATGGGTGTGTTCCTTATCTTATCCTAGTGTCTAAACTCTTCTCCATGGCTGCACCCCCAAATAATATTGCCTTACGTGCTAAGGGGTATCTAGAGAGTAGGATAGGTTTAATAACTACCCTAACCCTAATGCGTACTCTAACCCTAACCCCTACCCTAACACTAACATGTTCCCTAATCCTAACCCGTACCCTAAACCGAGCCCTAACCCTAACACTAACACTAACCCTAACCCTAACCCATACCCTACGCCGTACCTGAACCCCTCCCCAAACCCGTACCCTAAGCCGTACCCTAAGCCTAACCCTAAGCCTAACACTAACCCTAGGCTACCCTTGACTGCTTCTGCCTCCAATAGATTTCCTAAGCACTAGTGTTTTAAGGAACAGCTTAAAAAGAGAATCCTAATGTGATTTCTTTATAATGGGTGTGTTCCTTATCTTACCCTAGTGTCTAAACTCTTCTCCATGGCTGCACCCCCAAATAATATTCCCTTACGTGCTAAGGGGTATCTAGAGAGTGGAATAGGTTTAATAACTACCCTAACCCTAACGCGTACCCTAACCCTAACCCCTACCCTAACCCTAACACGTACCCTAATCCTAACCCGTACCCTAAACCGAGCCCTAACCCTAACACTAACCCTAACCCTAACCCTAACCCATACCCTACGCCGTACCCGCACCCCTCCCCGAACCCGTACCCTAAGCCATACCCTAAACCTAACCCTAAGCCTAACCCTAACCCTAGGCTACCCTTGACTGCTTCTGCCTCCAATTGATTTCCTAAGCACTAGTGTTTTAAGGAACAGCTTAAAAAGAGAATCCTAATGTGATTTCTTTATAATGGGTGTGTTCCTTATCTTATCCTAGTGTCTAAACTCTTCTCCATGGCTGGACCCCCAAATAATATTCCTTTACGTGCTAAGGGGGAGCTAGAGAGTGGGATAGGTTTACTAACTACCCTAGCCCTAACGCGTAACCTAACCCTAACCCCTACCCTAACCCTAACAAGTACCCTAATCCTAACCCGTACCCTAAACCGAGCCCTAACCCTAACACTAACCCAAACCCTAACCCTAACCCATACCCTACGCCATACACGAACACCTCCCCGAACCCATACCCCAAGCCGTACCCTAACCCTAACCCTAAGCCTAACCCTAACCCTAGGCTACCCTTGACTGCTTCTGCCTCCAATAGATTTCCTAAGCACTAGTGTTTTAAGGAACAGCTTAAAAAGAGAATCCTAAAGTGATTTCTTTATAATGGGTGTGTTCCTTATCTTATCCTAGTGTCTAAACTCTTCTCCATGGCTGGACCCCCAAATAATATTCCTTTACGTGCTAAGGGGTATCTAGAGAGTGGGATAGGTTTAATAACTACTCTAACCCTAATGCGTACCCTAACCCTAACCCCTACCCTAACCCTAACACGTACCCTACTCCTAACCCGTACCCTAAACCGAGCCCTAACCCTAACACTAACCCTAACCCTAACCCATACCCTACGCCATACCCGAAACCCTCCCCGAACCCGTACCCTAAGCCGTACCCTAAGCCTAACCCTAAGCCTAACCTTACCCTAGGCTACCCTTGACTGCTTCTGCCTCCAATAGATTTCCTAAGCACTAGTGTTTTAAGGAACAGCTTAAAAAGAGAATCCTAATGTGATTTCTTTATAATGGGTGTGTTCCTTATCTTATCCTAGTGTCTAAACTCTTCTCCATGGCTGCACCCCCAAATAATATTGCCTTACGTGCTAAGGGGTATCTAGAGAGTGGGATAGGTTTAATAACTACCCTAACCCTAATGCGTACTCTAAACCTAACCCCTAACCTAACACTAACACGTACCCTAATCCTAACCCGTACCCTAAACCGAGCCCTAACCCTAACACTAACACTAACCCTAACCCTAACCCATACCCTACGCCGTACCTGAACCCCTCCCCAAACCCGTACCCTAAGCCGTACCCTAAGCCTAACCCTAAGCCTAACACTAACCCTAGGCTACCCTTGACTGCTTCTGCCTCCAATAGATTTCCTAAGCACTAGTGTTTTAAGCAACAGCTTAAAAAGAGAATCCTAATGTGATTTCTTTATAATGGGTGTGTTCCTTGTCTTATCCTAGTGTCTAAATTCTTCTCCATGCCTGGAACCCCAAATAATATTCCTTTACGTGCTAAGGGGTATCTAGAGAGTGGGATAGGTTTAATAACTACCCTAACCCTAACGCGTACCCTAACCCTAACCCCTACCCTAAACCTAACACGTACCCTAATCCTAACCGTACCCTAAACCGAGCCCTAACCCTAACACTAACCCTAACCCTAACCCTAACCCATACCCTACGCCGTACCCGAAAACCTCCCCGAACCCGTACCCTAAGCCGTACCCTGAGCCTAACCCTAAGCCTAACCCTAACCCTACGCTACCCTTGACTGCTTCTGCCTCCAATAGATTTCCTAAGCACTAGTGTTTTAAGGAACAGCTTAAAAAGAGAATCCTAATGTGATTTCTTTATAATGGGTGTGTTCCTTATCTTATCCTAGTGTCTAAACTCTTCTCCATGGCTGGACCCCCAAATAATATTCCTTTACGTGCTAAGGGGGAGCTAGAGAGTGGGATAGGTTTACTAACTACCCTAGCCCTAACGCGTAACCTAACCCTAACCCCTACCCTAACCCTAACACGTACCCTAATCCTAACCCGTACCCTAAACCGAGCCCTAACCCTAACACTAACCCAAACCCTAACCCTAACCCATACCCTACGCCGTACACGAACACCTCCCCGAACCCATACCCCAAGCCGTACCCTAACCCTAACCCTAAGCCTAACCCTAACCCTAGGCTACCCTTGACTGCTTCTGCCTCCAATAGATTTCCTAAGCACTAGTGTTTTAAGGAACAGCTTAAAAAGAGAATCCTAAAGTGATTTCTTTATAATGGGTGTGTTCCTTATCTTATCCTAGTGTCTAAACTCTTCTCCATGGCTGGACCCCCAAATAATATTCCTTTACGTGCTAAGGGGTATCTAGAGAGTGGGATAGGTTTAATAACTACCCTAACCCTAATGCGTACCCTAACCCTAACCCCTACCCTAACCCTAACACGTACCCTAATCCTAACCCGTACCCTAAACCGAGCCCTAACCCTAACACTAACCCTAACCCTAACCCATACCCTACGCCGTACCCGAAACCCTCCCCGAACCCGTACCCTAAGCCGTACCCTAAGCCTAACCCTAAGCCTAACCTTACCCTAGGCTACCCTTGACTGCTTCTGCCTCCAATAGATTTCCTAAGCACTAGTGTTTTAAGGAACAGCTTAAAAAGAGAATCCTAATGTGATTTCTTTATAATGGGTGTGTTCCTTATCTTATCCTAGTGTCTAAACTCTTCTCCATGGCTGCACCCCCAAATAATATTGCCTTACGTGCTAAGGGGTATCTAGAGAGTAGGATAGGTTTAATAACTACCCTAACCCTAATGCGTACTCTAACCCTAACCCCTACCCTAACACTAACACGTACCCTAATCCTAACCCGTACCCTAAACCGAGCCCTAACCCTAACACTAACACTAACCCTAACCCTAACCCATACCCTACGCCGTACCTGAACCCCTCCCCAAACCCGTACCCTAAGCCGTACCCTAAGCCTAACCCTAAGCCTAACACTAACCCTAGGCTACCCTTGACTGCTTCTGCCTCCAATAGATTTCCTAAGCACTAGTGTTTTAAGGAACAGCTTAAAAAGAGAATCCTAATGTGATTTCTTTATAATGGGTGTGTTCCTTATCTTACCCTAGTGTCTAAACTCTTCTCCATGGCTGCACCCCCAAATAATATTCCCTTACGTGCTAAGGGGTATCTAGAGAGTGGAATAGGTTTAATAACTACCCTAACCCTAACGCGTACCCTAACCCTAACCCCTACCCTAACCCTAACACGTACCCTAATCCTAACCCGTACCCTAAACCGAGCCCTAACCCTAACACTAACCCTAACCCTAACCCTAACCCATACCCTACGCCGTACCCGCACCCCTCCCCGAACCCGTACCCTAAGCCATACCCTAAACCTAACCCTAAGCCTAACCCTAACCCTAGGCTACCCTTGACTGCTTCTGCCTCCAATTGATTTCCTAAGCACTAGTGTTTTAAGGAACAGCTTAAAAAGAGAATCCTAATGTGATTTCTTTATAATGGGTGTGTTCCTTATCTTATCCTAGTGTCTAAACTCTTCTCCATGGCTGGACCCCCAAATAATATTCCTTTACGTGCTAAGGGGGAGCTAGAGAGTGGGATAGGTTTACTAACTACCCTAGCCCTAACGCGTAACCTAACCCTAACCCCTACCCTAACCCTAACACGTACCCTAATCCTAACCCGTACCCTAAACCGAGCCCTAACCCTAACACTAACCCAAACCCTAACCCTAACCCATACCCTACGCCGTACACGAACACCTCCCCGAACCCATACCCCAAGCCGTACCCTAACCCTAACCCTAAGCCTAACCCTAACCCTAGGCTACCCTTGACTGCTTCTGCCTCCAATAGATTTCCTAAGCACTAGTGTTTTAAGGAACAGCTTAAAAAGAGAATCCTAAAGTGATTTCTTTATAATGGGTGTGTTCCTTATCTTATCCTAGTGTCTAAACTCTTCTCCATGGCTGGACCCCCAAATAATATTCCTTTACGTGCTAAGGGGTATCTAGAGAGTGGGATAGGTTTAATAACTACCCTAACCCTAATGCGTACCCTAACCCTAACCCCTACCCTAACCCTAACACGTACCCTAATCCTAACCCGTACCCTAAACCGAGCCCTAACCCTAACACTAACCCTAACCCTAACCCATACCCTACGCCGTACCCGAAACCCTCCCCGAACCCGTACCCTAAGCCGTACCCTAAGCCTAACCCTAAGCCTAACCTTACCCTAGGCTACCCTTGACTGCTTCTGCCTCCAATAGATTTCCTAAGCACTAGTGTTTTAAGGAACAGCTTAAAAAGAGAATCCTAATGTGATTTCTTTATAATGGGTGTGTTCCTTATCTTATCCTAGTGTCTAAACTCTTCTCCATGGCTGCACCCCCAAATAATATTGCCTTACGTGCTAAGGGGTATCTAGAGAGTAGGATAGGTTTAATAACTACCCTAACCCTAATGCGTACTCTAACCCTAACCCCTACCCTAACACTAACACGTACCCTAATCCTAACCCGTACCCTAAACCGAGCCCTAACCCTAACACTAACACTAACCCTAACCCTAACCCATACCCTACGCCGTACCTGAACCCCTCCCCAAACCCGTACCCTAAGCCGTACCCTAAGCCTAACCCTAAGCCTAACACTAACCCTAGGCTACCCTTGACTGCTTCTGCCTCCAATAGATTTCCTAAGCACTAGTGTTTTAAGGAACAGCTTAAAAAGAGAATCCTAATGTGATTTCTTTATAATGGGTGTGTTCCTTATCTTACCCTAGTGTCTAAACTCTTCTCCATGGCTGCACCCCCAAATAATATTCCCTTACGTGCTAAGGGGTATCTAGAGAGTGGAATAGGTTTAATAACTACCCTAACACTAACGCGTACCCTAACCCTAACCCCTACCCTAACCCTAACACGTACCCTAATCCTAACCCGTACCCTAAACCGAGCCCTAACCCTAACACTAACCCTAACCCTAACCCTAACCCATACCCTACGCCGTACCCGCACCCCTCCCCGAACCCGTACCCTAAGCCATACCCTAAACCTAACCCTAAGCCTAACCCTAACCCTAGGCTACCCTTGACTGCTTCTGCCTCCAATTGATTTCCTAAGCACTAGTGTTTTAAGGAACAGCTTAAAAAGAGAATCCTAATGTGATTTCTTTATAATGGGTGTGTTCCTTATCTTATCCTAGTGTCTAAACTCTTCTCCATGGCTGGACCCCCAAATAATATTCCTTTACGTGCTAAGGGGGAGCTAGAGAGTGGGATAGGTTTACTAACTACCCTAACCCTAACGCATACCCTAACCCTAACCCCTACCCTAACCCTAACACGTACCCTAATCCTAACCCGTACCCTAAACCGAGCCCTAACCCTAACACTAACCCTAACCCTAACCCTAACCCATACCCTACGCCGTACCCGAACCCCTCCCCGAACCCATTCCCCAAGCCGTACCCTAAACCTAACCCTAAGCCTAACCCTAACCCTAGGCTACCCTTGACTGCTTCTGCCTCCAATAGATTTCCTAAGCACTAGTGTTTTAAGGAACAGCTTAAAAAGAGAATCCTAATGTGATTTCTTTATAATGGGTGTGTTCCTTATCTTATCCTAGTGTCTAAACTCTTCTCCATGGCTGCACCCCCAAATAATATTGCCTTACGTGCTAAGGGGTATCTAGAGAGTAGGATAGGTTTAATAACTACCCTAACCCTAATGCGTACTCTAACCCTAACCCCTACCCTAACACTAACACGTTCCCTAATCCTAACCCGTACCCTAAACCGAGCCCTAACCCTAACACTAACACTAACCCTAACCCTAACCCATACCCTACGCCGTACCTGAACCCCTCCCCAAACCCGTACCCTAAGCCGTACCCTAAGCCTAACCCTAAGCCTAACACTAACCCTAGGCTACCCTTGACTGCTTCTGCCTCCAATAGATTTCCTAAGCACTAGTGTTTTAAGGAACAGCTTAAAAAGAGAATCCTAATGTGATTTCTTTATAATGGGTGTGTTCCTTATCTTATCCTAGTGTCTAAACTCTTCTCCATGGCTGGACCCCCAAATAATATTCCTTTACGTGCTAAGGGGGAGCTAGAGAGTGGGATAGGTTTACTAACTACCCTAGCCCTAACGCGTAACCTAACCCTAACCCCTACCCTAACCCTAACAAGTACCCTAATCCTAACCCGTACCCTAAACCGAGCCCTAACCCTAACACTAACCCAAACCCTAACCCTAACCCATACCCTACGCCATACACGAACACCTCCCCGAACCCATAACCCAAGCCGTACCCTAACCCTAACCCTAAGCCTAACCCTAACCCTAGGCTACCCTTGACTGCTTCTGCCTCCAATAGATTTCCTAAGCACTAGTGTTTTAAGGAACAGCTTAAAAAGAGAATCCTAAAGTGATTTCTTTATAATGGGTGTGTTCCTTATCTTATCCTAGTGTCTAAACTCTTCTCCATGGCTGGACCCCCAAATAATATTCCTTTACGTGCTAAGGGGTATCTAGAGAGTGGGATAGGTTTAATAACTACTCTAACCCTAATGCGTACCCTAACCCTAACCCCTACCCTAACCCTAACACGTACCCTACTCCTAACCCGTACCCTAAACCGAGCCCTAACCCTAACACTAACCCTAACCCTAACCCATACCCTACGCCATACCCGAAACCCTCCCCGAACCCGTACCCTAAGCCGTACCCTAAGCCTAACCCTAAGCCTAACCTTACCCTAGGCTACCCTTGACTGCTTCTGCCTCCAATAGATTTCCTAAGCACTAGTGTTTTAAGGAACAGCTTAAAAAGAGAATCCTAATGTGATTTCTTTATAATGGGTGTGTTCCTTATCTTATCCTAGTGTCTAAACTCTTCTCCATGGCTGCACCCCCAAATAATATTGCCTTACGTGCTAAGGGGTATCTAGAGAGTGGGATAGGTTTAATAACTACCCTAACCCTAATGCGTACTCTAAACCTAACCCCTAACCTAACACTAACACGTACCCTAATCCTAACCCGTACCCTAAACCGAGCCCTAACCCTAACACTAACACTAACCCTAACCCTAACCCATACCCTACGCCGTACCTGAACCCCTCCCCAAACCCGTACCCTAAGCTGTACCCTAAGCCTAACCCTAAGCCTAACACTAACCCTAGGCTACCCTTGACTGCTTCTGCCTCCAATAGATTTCCTAAGCACTAGTGTTTTAAGCAACAGCTTAAAAAGAGAATCCTAATGTGATTTCTTTATAATGGGTGTGTTCCTTGTCTTATCCTAGTGTCTAAATTCTTCTCCATGCCTGGAACCCCAAATAATATTCCTTTACGTGCTAAGGGGTATCTAGAGAGTGGGATAGGTTTACTAACTACCCTAACCCTAACGCGTACCCTAACCCTAACCCCTACCCTAAACCTAACACGTACCCTAATCCTAACCGTACCCTAAACCGAGCCCTAACCCTAACACTAACCCTAACCCTAACCCTAACCCATACCCTACGCCGTACCCGAAACCCTACCCGAACCCGTACCCTAAGCCGTACCCTGAGCCTAACCCTAAGCCTAACCCTAACCCTACGCTACCCTTGACTGCTTCTGCCTCCAATAGATTTCCTAAGCACTAGTGTTTTAAGGAACAGCTTAAAAAGAGAATCCTAATGTGATTTCTTTATAATGTGTGTGTTCCTTATCTTATCCTAGTGTCTAAACTCTTTTCCATGGCTGGACCCTCAAATAATATTCCTTTACGTGCTAAGGGGTATCTAGAGAGTGGGATAGGTTTAATAACTACCCTAACCCTAACGCGTACCCTAACCCTAACCCCTACCCTAACCCTAACACGTACCCTAATACTAACCTGTACCCTAAACCGAGCCCTAACCCTAACACTAACCCTAACCCTAACCCTAACCCATACCCTACGCCGTACCCGCACCCCTCCCCGAACCCGTACCCTAAGCCTAACCCTAAGCCTAACCCTAACCCTAGGCTACCCTTGACGGCTTCTGCCTCCAATAGATTTCCTAAGCACTAGTGTTTTAAGGAACAGCTTAAAAAGAGAATCCTAATGTGATTTCTTTATAATGCGTGTGTTCCTTATCTTATCCTAGTGTCTAAACTCTTCTCCATGGCTGGACGCCCAAATAATATTCCTTTACGTGCTAAGGGGTGTCTAGAGAGTGGGATAGGTTTAATAACTACCCTAACCCTAACGCGTACCCTAACCCTAACCCCTACCCTAACCCTAACACGTACCCTAATCCTAACCTGTACCCTAAACCGTGCCCTAACCCTAACACTAACCCTAACCCTAACCCTAACCCATACCCTACGCCGTACCCGCACCCCTCCCCGAACCCGTACCCTAAGCCATACCCTAAACCTAACCCTAAGCCTAACCCTAACCCTAGGCTACCCTTGACTGCTTCTGCCTCCAATAGATTTCCTAAGCACTAGTGTTTTAAGGAACAGCTTAAAAAGAGAATCCTAAAGTGATTTCTTTATAATGGGTGTGTTCCTTATCTTATCCTAGTGTCTAAACTCTTCTCCATGGCTGGACCCCCAAATAATATTCCTTTACGTGCTAAGGGGTATCTAGAGAGTGGGATAGGTTTAATAACTACCCTAACCCTAATGCGTACCCTAACCCTAACCCCTACCCTAACCCTAACACGTACCCTAATCCTAACCCGTACCCTAAACCGAGCCCTAACCCTAACACTAACCCTAACCCTAACCCATACCCTACGCCGTACCCGAAACCCTCCCCGAACCCGTACCCTAAGCCGTACCCTAAGCCTAACCCTAAGCCTAACCTTACCCTAGGCTACCCTTGACTGCTTCTGCCTCCAATAGATTTCCTAAGCACTAGTGTTTTAAGGAACAGCTTAAAAAGAGAATCCTAATGTGATTTCTTTATAATGGGTGTGTTCCTTATCTTATCCTAGTGTCTAAACTCTTCTCCATGGCTGCACCCCCAAATAATATTGCCTTACGTGCTAAGGGGTATCTAGAGAGTGGGATAGGTTTAATAACTACCCTAACCCTAATGCGTACTCTAACCCTAAGCCCTAACCTAAAACTAACACGTACCCTAATCCTAACCCGTACCCTAAACCGAGCCCTAACCCTAACACTAACACTAAACCTAACCCTAACCCATACCCTACGCCGTACCTGAACCCCTCCCCAAACCCGTACCCTAAGCCGTACCCTAAGCCTAACCCTAAGCCTAACCCTAACCCTAGGCTACCCTTGACTGCTTCTGCCTCCAATAGATTTCCTAAGCACTAGTGTTTTAAGGAACAGCTTAAAAAGAGAATCCTAATGTGATTTCTTTATAATGGGTGTGTTCCTTATCTTATCCTAGTGTCTAAACTCTTCTCCATGGCTGGACCCCCAAATAATATTCCTTTACGTGCTAAGGGGGAGCTAGAGAGTGGGATAGGTTTACTAACTACCCTAGCCCTAACGCGTAACCTAACCCTAACCCCTACCCTAACCCTAACACGTACCCTAATCCTAACCCGTACCCTAAACCGAGCCCTAACCCTAACACTAACCCAAACCCTAACCCTAACCCATACCCTACGCCGTACACGAACACCTCCCCGAACCCATACCCCAAGCCGTACCCTAACCCTAACCCTAAGCCTAACCCTAACCCTAGGCTACCCTTGACTGCTTCTGCCTCCAATAGATTTCCTAAGCACTAGTGTTTTAAGGAACAGCTTAAAAAGAGAATCCTAAAGTGATTTCTTTATAATGGGTGTGTTCCTTATCTTATCCTAGTGTCTAAACTCTTCTCCATGGCTGGACCCCCAAATAATATTCCTTTACGTGCTAAGGGGTATCTAGAGAGTGGGATAGGTTTAATAACTACCCTAACCCTAATGCGTACCCTAACCCTAACCCCTACCCTAACCCTAACACGTACCCTAATCCTAACCCGTACCCTAAACCGAGCCCTAACCCTAACACTAACCCTAACCCTAACCCATACCCTACGCCGTACCCGAAACCCTCCCCGAACCCGTACCCTAAGCCGTACCCTAAGCCTAACCCTAAGCCTAACCTTACCCTAGGCTACCCTTGACTGCTTCTGCCTCCAATAGATTTCCTAAGCACTAGTGTTTTAAGGAACAGCTTAAAAAGAGAATCCTAATGTGATTTCTTTATAATGGGTGTGTTCCTTATCTTATCCTAGTGTCTAAACTCTTCTCCATGGCTGCACCCCCAAATAATATTGCCTTACGTGCTAAGGGGTATCTAGAGAGTGGGATAGGTTTAATAACTACCCTAACCCTAATGCGTACTCTAACCCTAACCCCTAACCTAACACTAACACGTACCCTCATCCTAACCCGTACCCTAAACCGAGCCCTAACCCTAACACTAACACTAACCCTAACCCTAACCCATACCCTACGCCGTACCTGAACCCTTCCCCAAACCCGTACCCTAAGCCGTACCCTAAGCCTAACCCTAAGCCTAACACTAACCCTAGGCTACCCTTGACTGCTTCTGCCTCCAATAGATTTCCTAAGCACTAGTGTTTTAAGCAACAGCTTAAAAAGAGAATCCTAATGTGATTTCTTTATAATGGGTGTGTTCCTTATCTTATCCTAGTGTCTAAATTCTTCTCCATGGCTGGAACCCCAAATAATATTCCTTTACGTGCTAAGGGGTATCTAGAGAGTGGGATAGGTTTACTAACTACCCTAACCCTAACGCGTACCCTAACCCTAACCCCTACCCTAAACCTAACACGTACCCTAATCCTAACCGTACCCTAAACCGAGCCCTAACCCTAACACTAACCCTAACCCTAACCCTAACCCATACCCTACGCCGTACCCGAAACCCTACCCGAACCCGTACCCTAAGCCGTACCCTAAGCCTAACCCTAAGCCTAACCCTAACCCTACGCTACCCTTGACTGCTTCTGCCTCCAATAGATTTCCTAAGCACTAGTGTTTTAAGGAACAGCTTAAAAAGAGAATCCTAATGTGATTTCTTTATAATGTGTGTGTTCCTTATCTTATCCTAGTGTCTAAACTCTTCTCCATGGCTGGACCCTCAAATAATATTCCTTTACGTGCTAAGGGGTATCTAGAGAGTGGGATAGGTTTAATAACTACCCTAACCCTAACGCGTACCCTAACCCTAACCCCTACCCTAACCCTAACACGTACCCTAATACTAACCTGTACCCTAAACCGAGCCCTAACCCTAACACTAACCCTAACCCTAACCCTAACCCATACCCTACGCCGTACCCGCACCCCTCCCCGAACCCGTACCCTAAGCCGTACCCTAAGCCTAACCCTAAGCCTAACCCTAACCCTAGGCTACCCTTGACTGCTTCTGCCTCCAATAGATTTCCTAAGCACTAGTGTTTTAAGGAACAGCTTAAAAAGAGAATCCTAATGTGATTTCTTTATAATGGTTGTGTTCCTTATCTTATCCTAGTGTCTAAACTCTTCTCCATGGCTGGACGCCCAAATAATATTCCTTTACGTGCTAAGGGGTATCTAGAGAGTGGGATAGGTTTAATAACTACCCTAACCCTAACGCATACCCTAACCCTAACCCCTACCCTAACCCTAACACGTACCCTAATCCTAACCCGTACCCTAAACCGAGCCCTAACCCTAACACTAACCCTAACCCTAACCCTAACCCATACCCTACGCCGTACCCGAACCCCTCCCCGAACCCATTCCCCAAGCCGTACCCTAAACCTAACCCTAAGCCTAACCCTAACCCTAGGCTACCCTTGACTGCTTCTGCCTCCAATAGATTTCCTAAGCACTAGTGTTTTAAGGAACAGCTTAAAAAGAGAATCCTAATGTGATTTCTTTATAATGGGTGTGTTCCTTATCTTATCCTAGTGTCTAAACTCTTCTCCATGGCTGCACCCCCAAATAATATTGCCTTACGTGCTAAGGGGTATCTAGAGAGTGGGATAGGTTTAATAACTACCCTAACCCTAATGCGTACTCTAACCCTAACCCCTACCCTAACCCTAACACGTACCCTAATCCTAACCCGTACCCTAAACCGAGCCCTAACCCTAACACTAACACTAACCCTAACCCTAACCCATACCCTACGCCGTACCTGAACCCCTCCCCAAACCCGTACCCTAAGCCGTACCCTAAGCCTAACCCTAAGCCTAACACTAACCCTAGGCTACCCTTGACTGCTTCTGCCTCCAATAGATTTCCTAAGCACTAGTGTTTTAAGCAACAGCTTAAAAAGAGAATCCTAATGTGATTTCTTTATAATGGGTGTGTTCCTTATCTTATCCTAGTGTCTAAATTCTTCTCCATGGCTGGAACCCCAAATAATATTCCTTTACGTGCTAAGGGGTATCTAGAGAGTGGGATAGGTTTACTAACTACCCTATCCCTAACGCGTACCCTAACCCTAACCCCTACCCTAAACCTAACACGTACCCTAATCCTAACCGTACCCTAAACCGAGCCCTAACCCTAACACTAACCCTAACCCTAACCCTAACCCATACCCTACGCCGTACCCGAAACCCTCCCCGAACCCGTACCCTAAGCCGTACCCTAAGCCTAACCCTAAGCCTAACCCTAACCCTAGGCTACCCTTGACTGCTTCTGCCTCCAATAGATTTCCTAAGCACTACTGTTTTAAGGAACAGCTTAAAAAGAGAATCCTAATGTGATTTCTTTATAATGGGTGTGTTCCTTATCTTATCCTAGTGTCTAAACTCTTCTCCATGGCTGCACCCCCAAATAATATTCCCTTACGTGCTAAGGGGTATCTAGAGAGTGGAATAGGTTTAATAACTACCCTAACCCTAACGCGTACCCTAACCCTAACCCCTACCCTAACCCTAACACGTACCCTAATCCTAACCTGTACCCTAAACCGAGCCCTAACCCTAACACTAACCCTAACCCTAACCCTAACCCATACCCTACGCCGTACCCGCACCCCTCCCCGAACCCGTACCCTAAGCCATACCCTAAACCTAACCCTAAGCCTAACCCTAACCCTAGGCTACCCTTGACTGCTTCTGCCTCCAATTGATTTCCTAAGCACTAGTGTTTTAAGGAACAGCTTAAAAAGAGAATCCTAATGTGATTTCTTTATAATGGGTGTGTTCCTTATCTTATCCTAGTGTCTAAACTCTTCTCCATGGCTGGACCCCCAAATAATATTCCTTTACGTGCTAAGGGGGAGCTAGAGAGTGGGATAGGTTTACTAACTATCCTAGCCCTAACGCGTAACCTAACCCTAACCCCTACCCTAACCCTAACACGTACCCTAATCCTAACCCGTACCCTAAACCGAGCCCTAACCCTAACACTAACCCTAACCCTAACCCTAACCCATACCCTACGCCGTACACGAACACCTCCCCGAACCCATACCCCAAGCCGTACCCTAACCCTAACCCTAAGCCTAACCCTAACCGTAGGCTACCCTTGACTGCTTCTGCCTCCAATAGATTTCCTAAGCACTAGTGTTTTAAGGAACAGCTTAAAAAGAGAATCCTAAAGTGATTTCTTTATAATGGGTGTGTTCCTTATCTTATCCTAGTGTCTAAACTCTTCTCCATGGCTGGACCCCCAAATAATATTCCTTTACGTGCTAAGGGGTATCTAGAGAGTGGGATAGGTTTAATAACTACCCTAACCCTAATGCGTACCCTAACCCTAACCCCTACCCTAACCCTAACACGTACCCTAATCCTAACCCGTACCCTAAACCGAGCCCTAACCCTAACACTAACCCTAACCCTAACCCATACCCTACGCCGTACCCGAAACCCTCCCCGAACCCGTACCCTAAGCCGTACCCTAAGCCTAACCCTAAGCCTAACCTTACCCTAGGCTACCCTTGACTGCTTCTGCCTCCAATAGATTTCCTAAGCACTAGTGTTTTAAGGAACAGCTTAAAAAGAGAATCCTAATGTGATTTCTTTATAATGGGTGTGTTCCTTATCTTATCCTAGTGTCTAAACTCTTCTCCATGGCTGCACCCCCAAATAATATTGCCTTACGTGCTAAGGGGTATCTAGAGAGTGGGATAGGTTTAATAACTACCCTAACCCTAATGCGTACTCTAACCCTAACCCCTAACCTAACACTAACACGTACCCTAATCCTAACCCGTACCCTAAACCGAGCCCTAACCCTAACACTAACACTAACCCTAACCCTAACCCATACCCTACGCCGTACCTGAACCCTTCCCCAAACCCGTACCCTAAGCCGTACCCTAAGCCTAACCCTAAGCCTAACACTAACCCTAGGCTACCCTTGACTGCTTCTGCCTCCAATAGATTTCCTAAGCACTAGTGTTTTAAGCAACAGCTTAAAAAGAGAATCCTAATGTGATTTCTTTATAATGGGTGTGTTCCTTATCTTATCCTAGTGTCTAAATTCTTCTCCATGGCTGGAACCCCAAATAATATTCCTTTACGTGCTAAGGGGTATCTAGAGAGTGGGATAGGTTTACTAACTACCCTAACCCTAACGCGTACCCTAACCCTAACCCCTACCCTAAACCTAACACGTACCCTAATCCTAACCGTACCCTAAACCGAGCCCTAACCCTAACACTAACCCTAACCCTAACCCTAACCCATACCCTACGCCGTACCCGAAACCCTACCCGAACCCGTACCCTAAGCCGTACCCTAAGCCTAACCCTAAGCCTAACCCTAACCCTACGCTACCCTTGACTGCTTCTGCCTCCAATAGATTTCCTAAGCACTAGTGTTTTAAGGAACAGCTTAAAAAGAGAATCCTAATGTGATTTCTTTATAATGTGTGTGTTCCTTATCTTATCCTAGTGTCTAAACTCTTCTCCATGGCTGGACCCTCAAATAATATTCCTTTACGTGCTAAGGGGTATCTAGAGAGTGGGATAGGTTTACTAACTACCCTAACCCTAACGCGTACCCTAACCCTAACCCCTACCCTAACACTAACACGTACCCTAATCCTAACCCGTACCCTAAACCGAGCCCTAACCCTAACACTAACACTAACCCTAACCCTAACCCATACCCTACGCCGTACCTGAACCCCTCCCCAAACCCGTACCCTAAGCCGTACCCTAAGCCTAACCCTAAGCCTAACACTAACCCTAGGCTACCCTTGACTGCTTCTGCCTCCAATAGATTTCCTAAGCACTAGTGTTTTAAGCAACAGCTTAAAAAGAGAATCCTAATGTGATTTCTTTATAATGGGTGTGTTCCTTATCTTATCCTAGTGTCTAAATTCTTCTCCATGGCTGGAACCCCAAATAATATTCCTTTACGTGCTAAGGGGTATCTAGAGAGTGGGATAGGTTTACTAACTACCCTATCCCTAACGCGTACCCTAACCCTAACCCCTACCCTAAACCTAACACGTACCCTAATCCTAACCGTACCCTAAACCGAGCCCTAACCCTAACACTAACCCTAACCCTAACCCTAACCCATACCCTACGCCGTACCCGAAACCCTCCCCGAACCCGTACCCTAAGCCGTACCCTAAGCCTAACCCTAAGCCTAACCCTAACCCTAGGCTACCCTTGACTGCTTCTGCCTCCAATAGATTTCCTAAGCACTAGTGTTTTAAGGAACAGCTTAAAAAGAGAATCCTAATGTGATTTCTTTATAATGGGTGTGTTCCTTATCTTATCCTAGTGTCTAAACTCTTCTCCATGGCTGCACCCCCAAATAATATTCCCTTACGTGCTAAGGGGTATCTAGAGAGTGGAATAGGTTTAATAACTACCCTAACCCTAACGCGTACCCTAACCCTAACCCCTACCCTAACCCTAACACGTACCCTAATCCTAACCTGTACCCTAAACCGAGCCCTAACCCTAACACTAACCCTAACCCTAACCCTAACCCATACCCTACGCCGTACCCGCACCCCTCCCCGAACCCGTACCCTAAGCCATACCCTAAACCTAACCCTAAGCCTAACCCTAACCCTAGGCTACCCTTGACTGCTTCTGCCTCCAATTGATTTCCTAAGCACTAGTGTTTTAAGGAACAGCTTAAAAAGAGAATCCTAATGTGATTTCTTTATAATGGGTGTGTTCCTTATCTTATCCTAGTGTCTAAACTCTTCTCCATGGCTGGACCCCCAAATAATATTCCTTTACGTGCTAAGGGGGAGCTAGAGAGTGGGATAGGTTTACTAACTATCCTAGCCCTAACGCGTAACCTAACCCTAACCCCTACCCTAACCCTAACACGTACCCTAATCCTAACCCGTACCCTAAACCGAGCCCTAACCCTAACACTAACCCTAACCCTAACCCTAACCCATACCCTACGCCGTACACGAACACCTCCCCGAACCCATACCCCAAGCCGTACCCTAACCCTAACCCTAAGCCTAACCCTAACCGTAGGCTACCCTTGACTGCTTCTGCCTCCAATAGATTTCCTAAGCACTAGTGTTTTAAGGAACAGCTTAAAAAGAGAATCCTAAAGTGATTTCTTTATAATGGGTGTGTTCCTTATCTTATCCTAGTGTCTAAACTCTTCTCCATGGCTGGACCCCCAAATAATATTCCTTTACGTGCTAAGGGGTATCTAGAGAGTGGGATATGTTTAATAACTACCCTAACCCTAATGCGTACCCTAACCCTAACCCCTACCCTAACCCTAACACGTACCCTAATCCTAACCCGTACCCTAAACCGAGCCCTAACGCTAACACTAACCCTAACCCTAACCCATACCCTACGCCGTACCCGAAACACTCCCCGAACCCGTACCCTAAGCCGTACCCTAAGCCTAACCCTAAGCCTAACCTTACCCTAGGCTACCCTTGACTGCTTCTGCCTCCAATAGATTTCCTAAGCACTAGTGTTTTAAGGAACAGCTTAAAAAGAGAATCCTAATGTGATTTCTTTATAATGGGTGTGTTCCTTATCTTATCCTAGTGTCTAAACTCTTCTCCATGGCTGCACCCCCAAATAATATTGCCTTACGTGCTAAGGGGTATCTAGAGAGTGGGATAGGTTTAATAACTACCCTAACCCTAATGCGTACTCTAACCCTAACCCCTAACCTAACACTAACACGTACCCTAATCCTAACCCGTACCCTAAACCGAGCCCTAACCCTAACACTAACACTAACCCTAACCCTAACCCATACCCTACGCCGTACCTGAACCCTTCCCCAAACCCGTACCCTAAGCCGTACCCTAAGCCTAACCCTAAGCCTAACACTAACCCTAGGCTACCCTTGACTGCTTCTGCCTCCAATAGATTTCCTAAGCACTAGTGTTTTAAGCAACAGCTTAAAAAGAGAATCCTAATGTGATTTCTTTATAATGGGTGTGTTCCTTATCTTATCCTAGTGTCTAAATTCTTCTCCATGGCTGGAACCCCAAATAATATTCCTTTACGTGCTAAGGGGTATCTAGAGAGTGGGATAGGTTTACTAACTACCCTAACCCTAACGCGTACCCTAACCCTAACCCCTACCCTAAACCTAACACGTACCCTAATCCTAACCGTACCCTAAACCGAGCCCTAACCCTAACACTAACCCTAACCCTAACCCTAACCCATACCCTACGCCGTACCCGAAACCCTACCCGAACCCGTACCCTAAGCCGTACCCTAAGCCTAACCCTAAGCCTAACCCTAACCCTACGCTACCCTTGACTGCTTCTGCCTCCAATAGATTTCCTAAGCACTAGTGTTTTAAGGAACAGCTTAAAAAGAGAATCCTAATGTGATTTCTTTATAATGTGTGTGTTCCTTATCTTATCCTAGTGTCTAAACTCTTCTCCATGGCTGGACCCTCAAATAATATTCCTTTACGTGCTAAGGGGTATCTAGAGAGTGGGATAGGTTTAATAACTACCCTAACCCTAACGCGTACCCTAACCCTAACCCCTACCCTAACCCTAACACGTACCCTAATACTAACCTGTACCCTAAACCGAGCCCTAACCCTAACACTAACCCTAACCCTAACCCTAACCCATACCCTACGCCGTACCCGCACCCCTCCCCGAACCCGTACCCTAAGCCGTACCCTAAGCCTAACCCTAAGCCTAACCCTAACCCTAGGCTACCCTTGACTGCTTCTGCCTCCAATAGATTTCCTAAGCACTAGTGTTTTAAGGAACAGCTTAAAAAGAGAATCCTAATGTGATTTCTTTATAATGGTTGTGTTCCTTATCTTATCCTAGTGTCTAAACTCTTCTCCATGGCTGGACGCCCAAATAATATTCCTTTACGTGCTAAGGGGTATCTAGAGAGTGGGATAGGTTTAATAACTACCCTAACCCTAACGCATACCCTAACCCTAACCCCTACCCTAACCCTAACACTTACCCTAATCCTAACCCGTACCCTAAACCGAGCCCTAACCCTAACACTAACCCTAACCCTAACCCTAACCCATACCCTACGCCGTACCCGAACCCCTCCCCGAACCCATTCCCCAAGCCGTACCCTAAACCTAACCCTAAGCCTAACCCTAACCCTAGGCTACCCTTGACTGCTTCTGCCTCCAATAGATTTCCTAAGCACTAGTGTTTTAAGGAACAGCTTAAAAAGAGAATCCTAATGTGATTTCTTTATAATGGGTGTGTTCCTTATCTTATCCTAGTGTCTAAACTCTTCTCCATGGCTGCACCCCCAAATAATATTGCCTTACGTGCTAAGGGGTATCTAGAGAGTGGGATAGGTTTAATAACTACCCTAACCCTAATGCGTACTCTAACCCTAACCCCTACCCTAACACTAACACGTACCCTAATCCTAACCCGTACCCTAAACCGAGCCCTAACCCTAACACTAACACTAACCCTAACCCTAACCCATACCCTACGCCGTACCTGAACCCCTCCCCAAACCCGTACCCTAAGCCGTACCCTAAGCCTAACCCTAAGCCTAACACTAACCCTAGGCTACCCTTGACTGCTTCTGCCTCCAATAGATTTCCTAAGCACTAGTGTTTTAAGCAACAGCTTAAAAAGAGAATCCTAATGTGATTTCTTTATAATGGGTGTGTTCCTTATCTTATCCTAGTGTCTAAACTCTTCTCCATGGCTGCACCCCCAAATAATATTCCCTTACGTGCTAAGGGGTATCTAGAGAGTGGAATAGGTTTAATAACTACCCTAACCCTAACGCGTACCCTAACCCTAACCCCTACCCTAACCCTAACACGTACCCTAATCCTAACCTGTACCCTAAACCGAGCCCTAACCCTAACACTAACCCTAACCCTAACCCTAACCCATACCCTACGCCGTACCCGCACCCCTCCCCGAACCCGTACCCTAAGCCATACCCTAAACCTAACCCTAAGCCTAACCCTAACCCTAGGCTACCCTTGACTGCTTCTGCCTCCAATTGATTTCCTAAGCACTAGTGTTTTAAGGAACAGCTTAAAAAGAGAATCCTAATGTGATTTCTTTATAATGGTGTGTTCCTTATCTTATCCTAGTGTCTAAACTCTTCTCCATGGCTGGACCCCCAAATAATATTCCTTTACGTGCTAAGGGGGAGCTAGAGAGTGGGATAGGTTTACTAACTATCCTAGCCCTAACGCGTAACCTAACCCTAACCCCTACCCTAACCCTAACACGTACCCTAATCCTAACCCGTACCCTAAACCGAGCCCTAACCCTAACACTAACCCTAACCCTAACCCTAACCCATACCCTACGCCGTACACGAACACCTCCCCGAACCCATACCCCAAGCCGTACCCTAACCCTAACCCTAAGCCTAACCCTAACCGTAGGCTACCCTTGACTGCTTCTGCCTCCAATAGATTTCCTAAGCACTAGTGTTTTAAGGAACAGCTTAAAAAGAGAATCCTAAAGTGATTTCTTTATAATGGGTGTGTTCCTTATCTTATCCTAGTGTCTAAACTCTTCTCCATGGCTGGACCCCCAAATAATATTCCTTTACGTGCTAAGGGGTATCTAGAGAGTGGGATAGGTTTAATAACTACCCTAACCCTAATGCGTACCCTAACCCTAACCCCTACCCTAACCCTAACACGTACCCTAATCCTAACCCGTACCCTAAACCGAGCCCTAACCCTAACACTAACCCTAACCCTAACCCTAACCCATACCCTACGCCGTACCCGAACCCCTCCCCAAACCCGTACCCTAAACCGTACCCTAACCCTAACCCTAAGCCTAACCCTAACCCTAGGCTACCCTTGACTGCTTCTGCCTCCAATAGATTTCCTAAGCACTAGTGCTTTAAGGAACAGATTAAAAAGAGAATCCTAATGTGATTTCTTTATAATGGGTGTGTTCCTTATCTTATCCTAGTGTCTAAACTATTCTCCATGGCTGGACCCCGAAATAATATTCCCTTACGTGCTAAGGGGTATCTAGAGAGTGGGATAGGTTTAATAACTACCCTAACCCTAACGCGTACCCTAACCCTAACCCCTACCCTAACCCTAACACGTACCCTAATCCTAACCCGTACCCTAAACCGAGCCCTAACCCTAACACTAACCCTAACCCTAACCCTAACCTATACCCTACGCCGTACCCGCACCCCTCCCCGAACCCGTACCCTAAGCCGTACCCTAAGCCTAACCCTAAGCCTAACCCTAACCCTAGGCTACCCTTGACTGTTTCTGCCTCCAATAGATCTAAGCACTAGTGTTTTAAGGAACAGCTTAAAAAGAGTATCCTAATGTGATTTCTTTATAATGGGTGTGTTCCTAATCTTATCCTAGTGTCTAAACTCTTCTCCATGGCTGGACCCCCAAATAATATTCACTTACGTGCTAAGGGGTATCTAGAGAGTGGGATAGGTTTAATAACTACCCTAACCCTAACGCGTACCCTAACCCTAACCCCTACCCTAACCCTAACACGTACCCTAATACTAACCTGTACCCTAAACCGAGCCCTAACCCTAACACTAACCCTAACCCTAACCCTAACCCATACCCTACGCCGTACCCGCACCCCTCCCCGAACCCGTACCCTAAGCCGTACCCTAAGCCTAACCCTAAGCCTAACCCTAACCCTAGGCTACCCTTGACTGCTTCTGCCTCCAATAGATTTCCTAAGCACTAGTGTTTTAAGGAACAGCTTAAAAAGAGAATCCTAATGTGATTTCTTTATAATGGTTGTGTTCCTTATCTTATCCTAGTGTCTAAACTCTTCTCCATGGCTGGACGCCCAAATAATATTCCTTTACGTGCTAAGGGGTATCTAGAGAGTGGGATAGGTTTAATAACTACCCTAACCCTAACGCATACCCTAACCCTAACCCCTACCCTAACCCTAACACGTACCCTAATCCTAACCCGTACCCTAAACCGAGCCCTAACCCTAACACTAACCCTAACCCTAACCCTAACCCATACCCTACGCCGTACCCGAACCCCTCCCCGAACCCATTCCCCAAGCCGTACCCTAAACCTAACCCTAAGCCTAACCCTAACCCTAGGCTACCCTTGACTGCTTCTGCCTCCAATAGATTTCCTAAGCACTAGTGTTTTAAGGAACAGCTTAAAAAGAGAATCCTAATGTGATTTCTTTATAATGGGTGTGTTCCTTATCTTATCCTAGTGTCTAAACTCTTCTCCATGGCTGCACCCCCAAATAATATTGCCTTACGTGCTAAGGGGTATCTAGAGAGTGGGATAGGTTTAATAACTACCCTAACCCTAATGCGTACTCTAACCCTAACCCCTACCCTAACACTAACACGTACCCTAATCCTAACCCGTACCCTAAACCGAGCCCTAACCCTAACACTAACACTAACCCTAACCCTAACCCATACCCTACGCCGTACCTGAACCCCTCCCCAAACCCGTACCCTAAGCCGTACCCTAAGCCTAACCCTAAGCCTAACACTAACCCTAGGCTACCCTTGACTGCTTCTGCCTCCAATAGATTTCCTAAGCACTAGTGTTTTAAGCAACAGCTTAAAAAGAGAATCCTAATGTGATTTCTTTATAATGGGTGTGTTCCTTATCTTATCCTAGTGTCTAAATTCTTCTCCATTGCTGGAACCCCAAATAATATTCCTTTACGTGCTAAGGGGTATCTAGAGAGTGGGATAGGTTTACTAACTACCCTATCCCTAACGCGTACTCTAACCCTAACCCCTACCCTAAACCTAACACGTACCCTAATCCTAACCGTACCCTAAACCGAGCCCTAACCCTAACACTAACCCTAACCCTAACCCATACCCTACGCCGTACCCGAAACCCTCCCCGAACCCGTACCCTAAGCCGTACCCTAAGCCTAACCCTAAGCCTAACCCTAACCCTAGGCTACCCTTGACTGCTTCTGCCTCCAATAGATTTCCTAAGCACTAGTGTTTTAAGGAACAGCTTAAAAAGAGAATCCTAATGTGATTTCTTTATAATGGGTGTGTTCCTTATCTTATCCTAGTGTCTAAACTCTTCTCCATGGCTGGACCCTCAAATAATATTCCTTTACGTGCTAAGGGGTATCTAGAGAGTGGGATAGGTTTAATAACTACCCTAACCCTAACGCGTACCCTAACCCTAACCCCTACCCTAACGCTAACACGTACCCTAATCCTAACCCGTACCCTAAACCGAGCCCTAACCCTAACACTAACCCTAACCCTAACCCTAACCCATACCCTACGCCGTACCCGCACCCCTCCCCGAACCCGTAACCTAAGCCGTACCCTAAGCCTAACCCTAAGCCTAACCCTAACCCTAGGCTACCCTTGACTGCTTCTGCCTCCAATAGATTTCCTAAGCACTACTGTTTTAAGGAACAGCTTAAAAAGAGAATCCTAATGTGATTTCTTTATAATGGGTGTGTTCCTTATCTTATCCTAGTGTCTAAACTCTTCTCCATGCCTGCACCCCCAAATAATATTCCCTTACGTGCTAAGGGGTATCTAGAGAGTGGAATAGGTTTAATAACTACCCTAACCCTAACGCGTACCCTAACCCTAACCCCTACCCTAACCCTAACACGTACCCTAATCCTAACCTGTACCCTAAACCGAGCCCTAACCCTAACACTAACCCTAACCCTAACCCTAACCCATACCCTACGCCGTACCCGCACCCCTCCCCGAACCCGTACCCTAAGCCATACCCTAAACCTAACCCTAAGCCTAACCCTAACCCTAGGCTACCCTTGACTGCTTCTGCCTCCAATTGATTTCCTAAGCACTAGTGTTTTAAGGAACAGCTTAAAAAGAGAATCCTAATGTGATTTCTTTATAATGGGTGTGTTCCTTATCTTATCCTAGTGTCTAAACTCTTCTCCATGGCTGGACCCCCAAATAATATTCCTTTACGTGCTAAGGGGGAGCTAGAGAGTGGGATAGGTTTACTAACTACCCTAGCCCTAACGCGTAACCTAACCCTAACCCCTACCCTAACCCTAACACGTACCCTAATCCTAACCCGTACCCTAAACCGAGCCCTAACCCTAACACTAACCCAAACCCTAACCCTAACCCATACCCTACGCCGTACACGAACACCTCCCCGAACCCATACCCCAAGCCGTACCCTAACCCTAACCCTAAGCCTAACCCTAACCCTAGGCTACCCTTGACTGCTTCTGCCTCCAATAGATTTCCTAAGCACTAGTGTTTTAAGGAACAGCTTAAAAAGAGAATCCTAAAGTGATTTCTTTATAATGGGTGTGTTCCTTATCTTATCCTAGTGTCTAAACTCTTCTCCATGGCTGGACCCCCAAATAATATTCCTTTACGTGCTAAGGGGTATCTAGAGAGTGGGATAGGTTTAATAACTACCCTAACCCTAATGCGTACCCTAACCCTAACCCCTACCCTAACCCTAACACGTACCCTAATCCTAACCTGTACCCTAAACCGAGCCCTAACCCTAACACTAACCCTAACCCTAACCCATACCCTACGCCGTACCTGAAACCCTCCCCGAACCCGTACCCTAAGCCGTACCCTAAGCCTAACCCTAAGCCTAACCTTACCCTAGGCTACCCTTGACTGCTTCTGCCTCCAATAGATTTCCTAAGCACTAGTGTTTTAAGGAACAGCTTAAAAAGAGAATCCTAATGTGATTTCTTTATAATGGGTGTGTTCCTTATCTTATCCTAGTGTCTAAACTCTTCTCCATGGCTGCACACCCAAATAATATTGCCTTACGTGCTAAGGGGTATCTAGAGAGTGGGATAGGTTTAATAACTACCCTAACCCTAATGCGTACTCTAACCCTAACCCCTACCCTAACACTAACACGTACCCTAATCCTAACCCGTACCCTAAACCGAGCCCTAACCCTAACACTAACACTAACCCTAACCCTAACCCATACCCTACGCCGTACCTGAACCCCTCCCCAAACCCGTACCCTAAGCCGTACCCTAAGCCTAACCCTAAGCCTAACACTAACCCTAGGCTACCCTTGACTGCTTCTGCCTCCAATAGATTTCCTAAGCACTAGTGTTTTAAGCAACAGCTTAAAAAGAGAATCCTAATGTGATTTCTTTATAATGGGTGTGTTCCTTATCTTATCCTAGTGTCTAAATTCTTCTCCATGGCTGGAACCCCAAATAATATTCCTTTACGTGCTAAGGGGTATCTAGAGAGTGGGATAGGTTTACTAACTACCCTAACCCTAACGCGTACCCTAACCCTAACCCCTACCCTAAACCTAACACGTACCCTAATCCTAACCGTACCCTAAACCGAGCCCTAACCCTAACACTAACCCTAACCCTAACCCTAACCCATACCCTACGCCGTACCCGAAACCCTCCCCGAACCCGTACCCTAAGCCGTACCCTAAGCCTAACCCTAAGCCTAACCCTAACCCTAGGCTACCCTTGACTGCTTCTGCCTCCAATAGATTTCCTAAGCACTAGTGTTTTAAGGAACAGCTTAAAAAGAGAATCCTAATGTGATTTCTTTATAATGGGTGTGTTCCTTATCTTATCCTAGTGTCTAAACTCTTCTCCATGGCTGGACCCTCAAATAATATTCCTTTACGTGCTAAGGGGTATCTAGAGAGTGGGATAGGTTTACTAACTACCCTAACCCTAACGCGTACCCTAACCCTAACCCCTACCCTAAACCTAACACGTACCCTAATCCTAACCGTACCCTAAACCGAGCCCTAACCCTAACACTAACCCTAACCCTAACCCTAACCCATACCCTACGCCGTACCCGAAACCCTCCCCGAACCCGTACCCTAAGCCGTACCCTGAGCCTAACCCTAAGCCTAACCCTAACCCTACGCTACCCTTGACTGCTTCTGCCTCCAATAGATTTCCTAAGCACTAGTGTTTTAAGGAACAGCTTAAAAAGAGAATCCTAATGTGATTTCTTTATAATGTGTGTGTTCCTTATCTTATCCTAGTGTCTAAACTCTTCTCCATGGCTGGACCCTCAAATAATATTCCTTTACGTGCTAAGGGGTATCTAGAGAGTGGGATAGGTTTAATAACTACCCTAACCCTAACGCGTACCCTAACCCTAACCCCTACCCTAACCCTAACACGTACCCTAATACTAACCTGTACCCTAAACCGAGCCCTAACCCTAACACTAACCCTAACCCTAACCCTAACCCATACCCTACGCCGTACCCGCACCCCTCCCCGAACCCGTACCCTAAGCCGTACCCTAAGCCTAACCCTAAGCCTAACCCTAACCCTAGGCTACCCTTGACTGCTTCTGCCTCCAATAGATTTCCTAAGCACTAGTGTTTTAAGGAACAGCTTAAAAAGAGAATCCTAACGTGATTTCTTTATAATGGTTGTGTTCCTTATCTTATCCTAGTGTCTAAACTCTTCTCCATGGCTGGACGCCCAAATAATATTCCTTTACGTGCTAAGGGGCATCTAGAGAGTGGGATAGGTTTAATAACTACCCTAACCTTAACGCATACCCTAACCCTAACCCCTACCCTAACCCTAACACGTACCCTAATCCTAACCCGTACCCTAAACCGAGCCCTAACCCTAACACTAACCCTAACCCTAACCCTAACCCATACCCTACGCCGTACCCGAACCCCTCCCCGAACCCATTCCCCAAGCCGTACCCTAAACCTAACCCTAAGCCTAACCCTAACCCTAGGCTACCCTTGACTGCTTCTGCCTCCAATAGATTTCCTAAGCACTAGTGTTTTAAGGAACAGCTTAAAAAGAGAATCCTAATGTGATTTCTTTATAATGGGTGTGTTCCTTATCTTATCCTAGTGTCTAAACTCTTCTCCATGGCTGCACACCCAAATAATATTGCCTTACGTGCTAAGGGGTATCTAGAGAGTGGGATAGGTTTAATAACTACCCTAACCCTAATGCGTACTCTAACCCTAACCCCTACCCTAACACTAACACGTACCCTAATCCTAACCCGTACCCTAAACCGAGCCCTAACCCTAACACTAACACTAACCCTAACCCTAACCCATACCCTACGCCGTACCTGAACCCCTCCCCAAACCCGTACCCTAAGCCGTACCCTAAGCCTAACCCTAAGCCTAACACTAACCCTAGGCTACCCTTGACTGCTTCTGCCTCCAATAGATTTCCTAAGCACTAGTGTTTTAAGGAACAGCTTAAAAAGAGAATCCTAATGTGATTTCTTTATAATGGGTGTGTTCCTTATCTTACCCTAGTGTCTAAACTCTTCTCCATGGCTGCACCCCCAAATAATATTCCCTTACGTGCTAAGGGGTATCTAGAGAGTGGAATAGGTTTAATAACTACCCTAACCCTAACGCGTACCCTAACCCTAACCCCTACCCTAACCCTAACACGTACCCTAATCCTAACCCGTACCCTAAACCGAGCCCTAACCCTAACACTAACCCTAACCCTAACCCTAACCCATACCCTACGCCGTACCCGCACCCCTCCCCGAACCCGTACCCTAAGCCATACCCTAAACCTAACCCTAAGCCTAACCCTAACCCTAGGCTACCCTTGACTGCTTCTGCCTCCAATTGATTTCCTAAGCACTAGTGTTTTAAGGAACAGCTTAAAAAGAGAATCCTAATGTGATTTCTTTATAATGGGTGTGTTCCTTATTTTATCCTAGTGTCTAAACTCTTCTCCATGGCTGGACCCCCAAATAATATTCCTTTACGTGCTAAGGGGGAGCTAGAGAGTGGGATAGGTTTACTAACTACCCTAGCCCTAACGCGTAACCTAACCCTAACCCCTACCCTAACCCTAACACGTACCCTAATCCTAACCCGTACCCTAAACCGAGCCCTAACCCTAACACTAACCCAAACCCTAACCCTAACCCATACCCTACGCCATACACGAACACCTCCCCGAACCCATACCCCAAGCCGTACCCTAACCCTAACCCTAAGCCGAACCCTAACCCTAGGCTACCCTTGACTGCTTCTGCCTCCAATAGATTTCCTAAGCACTAGTGTTTTAAGGAACAGCTTAAAAAGAGAATCCTAAAGTGATTTCTTTATAATGGGTGTGTTCCTTATCTTATCCTAGTGTCTAAACTCTTCTCCATGGCTGGACCCCCAAATAATATTCCTTTACGTGCTAAGGGGTATCTAGAGAGTGGGATAGGTTTAATAACTACTCTAACCCTAATGCGTACCCTAACCCTAACCCCTACCCTAACCCTAACACGTACCCTACTCCTAACCCGTACCCTAAACCGAGCCCTAACCCTAACACTAACCCTAACCCTAACCCATACCCTACGCCGTACCCGAAACCCTCCCCGAACCCGTACCCTAAGCCGTACCCTAAGCCTAACCCTAAGCCTAACCTTACCCTAGGCTACCCTTGACTGCTTCTGCCTCCAATAGGTTTCCTAAGCACTAGTGTTTTAAGGAACAGCTTAAAAAGAGAATCCTAATGTGATTTCTTTATAATGGGTGTGTTCCTTATCTTATCCTAGTGTCTAAACTCTTCTCCATGGCTGCACCCCCAAATAATATTGCCTTACGTGCTAAGGGGTATCTAGAGAGTGGGATAGGTTTAATAACTACCCTAACCCTAATGCGTACTCTAACCCTAACCCCTAACCTAACACTAACACGTACCCTAATCCTAACCCGTACCCTAAACCGAGCCCTAACCCTAACACTAACACTAACCCTAACCCTAACCCATACCCTACGCCATACCTGAACCCCTCCCCAAACCCGTACCCTAAGCCGTACCCTAAGCCTAACCCTAAGCCTAACACTAACCCTAGGCTACCCTTGACTGCTTCTGCCTCCAATAGATTTCCTAAGCACTAGTGTTTTAAGCAACAGCTTAAAAAGAGAATCCTAATGTGATTTCTTTATAATGGGTGTGTTCCTTGTCTTATCCTAGTGTCTAAATTCTTCTCCATGCCTGGAACCCCAAATAATATTCCTTTACGTGCTAAGGGGTATCTAGAGAGTGGGATAGGTTTACTAACTACCCTAACCCTAACGCGTACCCTAACCCTAACCCCTACCCTAAACCTAACACGTACCCTAATCCTAACCGTACCCTAAACCGAGCCCTAACCCTAACACTAACCCTAACCCTAACCCTAACCCATACCCTACGCCGTACCCGAAACCCTCCCCGAACCCGTACCCTAAGCCGTACCCTGAGCCTAACCCTAAGCCTAACCCTAACCCTACGCTACCCTTGACTGCTTCTGCCTCCAATAGATTTCCTAAGCACTAGTGTTTTAAGGAACAGCTTAAAAAGAGAATCCTAATGTGATTTCTTTATAATGTGTGTGTTCCTTATCTTATCCTAGTGTCTAAACTCTTCTCCATGGCTGGACCCTCAAATAATATTCCTTTACGTGCTAAGGGGTATCTAGAGAGTGGGATAGGTTTAATAACTACCCTAACCCTAACGCGTACCCTAACCCTAACCCCTACCCTAACCCTAACACGTACCCTAATACTAACCTGTACCCTAAACCGAGCCCTAACCCTAACACTAACCCTAACCCTAACCCTAACCCATACCCTACGCCGTACCCGCACCCCTCCCCGAACCCGTACCCTAAGCCGTACCCTAAGCCTAACCCTAAGCCTAACCCTAACCCTAGGCTACCCTTGACTGCTTCTGCCTCCAATAGATTTCCTAAGCACTAGTGTTTTAAGGAACAGCTTAAAAAGAGAATCCTAATGTGATTTCTTTATAATGGTTGTGTTCCTTATCTTATCCTAGTGTCTAAACTCTTCTCCATGGCTGGACGCCCAAATAATATTCCTTTACGTGCTAAGGGGTATCTAGAGAGTGGGATAGGTTTAATAACTACCCTAACCCTAACGCATACCCTAACCCTAACCCCTACCCTAACCCTAACACGTACCCTAATCCTAACCCGTACCCTAAACCGAGCCCTAACCCTAACACTAACCCTAACCCTAACCCTAACCCATACCCTACGCCGTACCCGAACCCCTCCCCGAACCCATTCCCCAAGCCGTACCCTAAACCTAACCCTAAGCCTAACCCTAACCCTAGGCTACCCTTGACTGCTTCTGCCTCCAATAGATTTCCTAAGCACTAGTGTTTTAAGGAACAGCTTAAAAAGAGAATCCTAATGTGATTTCTTTATAATGGGTGTGTTCCTTATCTTATCCTAGTGTCTAAACTCTTCTCCATGGCTGCACCCCCAAATAATATTGCCTTACGTGCTAAGGGGTATCTAGAGAGTGGGATAGGTTTAATAACTACCCTAACCCTAATGCGTACTCTAACCCTAACCCCTACCCTAACACTAACACGTACCCTAATCCTAACCCGTACCCTAAACCGAGCCCTAACCCTAACACTAAACCTAACCCTAACCCTAACCCATACCCTACGCCGTACCTGAACCCCTCCCCAAACCCGTACCCTAAGCCGTACCCTAAGCCTAACCCTAAGCCTAACACTAACCCTAGGCTACCCTTGACTGCTTCTGCCTCCAATAGATTTCCTAAGCACTAGTGTTTTAAGCAACAGCTTAAAAAGAGAATCCTAATGTGATTTCTTTATAATGGGTGTGTTCCTTATCTTATCCTAGTGTCTAAATTCTTCTCCATTGCTGGAACCCCAAATAATATTCCTTTACGTGCTAAGGGGTATCTAGAGAGTGGGATAGGTTTACTAACTACCCTATCCCTAACGCGTACTCTAACCCTAACCCCTACCCTAAACCTAACACGTACCCTAATCCTAACCGTACCCTAAACCGAGCCCTAACCCTAACACTAACCCTAACCCTAACCCTAACCCATACCCTACGCCGTACCCGAACCCCTCCCCGAACCCGTACCCTAAGCCGTACCCTAAGCCTAACCCTAAGCCTAACGCTAACCCTACGCTACCCGTGACTGCTTCTGCCTCCAATAGATTTTCTAAGCACTAGTGTTTTAAGGAACGGCTTAAAAAGAGAATCCTAATGTGATTTCTTTATAATGGGTGTGTTCCTTATCTTATCCTTGTGTCTAAACTCTTCTCCATGGCTGGACCCCCAAATAATATTCCTTTACGTGCTAGGGGGTATCTAGAGAGTGGGATAGGTTTAATAACTACCCTAATCCTAACGTGTACCTTAACCCTAACCCCTACCCTAACCCTAACACGTACCCTAATCCTAACCCGTACCCTAAACCGAGCCCTAACCCTAACACTAACCCTAACCCTAACCCTAACCCTAACCCGAACCTGTACACTAAGCCGTACCCTAACCCTAACCCTAAGCCTCACCCTAACCTTAGGCTACCCTTGACTGCTTCTGCCTCCAATAGATTTCCTAAGCACTAGTGTTTTAAGGAACAGCTTAAAAAGAGAATCCTAATGTGATTTCTTTATAATAGGTGTGTTCATTATCTTATCCTAGTGTCTAAACTCTTCTCCACGGGTGGACCTCCAACTAATATTCCTTTACGTGCTAAGGGGTATCTAGAGAGTGGGATAGGTTTAATAACTACCCTAACCCTAACGCGTACCCTAACCCTAAACCCTACCCTAACCCTAACACGTACCCTAATCCTAACCTGTACCCTAAGCCGAGCCCTAACCCTAACACTAACCCTAACCCTAAGCCTAACACATACCCTACGCCATACCAGAACCCCTCCCCGAACCCGTACCCTAAGCCGTACCCTAAGCCTAACCGTAAGCCTAACCCTAACCCTAGGCTACCCTTGACTGCTTCTGCCTCCAATAGATTTCCTAAGCACTAGTGTTTTAAGGAACAGCTTAAAAAGAGAATCCTAATGTGATTTCTTTATAATAGGTGTGTTCCTTATCTTATCCTAGTGTCTAAACTCTTCTCCACGGGTGGACCTCCAACTAATATTCCTTTACGTGCTAAGGGGTATCTAGAGAGTGGGATAGGTTTAATAACTACCCTAACCCTAACGTGTACCCTAACCCTAACCCCTACCCTAACCCTAACACGTACCCTAATCCTAACCCGTTCTCTTAACCGAGCCCTAACCCTAACACTAAACCTAACCCTAACCCTAACCCATACCCTATGCCGTACCAGAACCCCTCCCCGAACCCGTACCCTAAGCCGTACCGTAACCCTAACCCTAAGCCTAACCCTAACCCTAGGCTACCCTTGACTGTTTCTGCCTCCAATAGATTTCCTAAGCACTAGTGTTTTAAGGAACGGCTTAAAAAGGGAATCCTAATGTGATTTCTTTATAATGGGTGTGTTCCTTATCTTATCCTAGTGTCTAAACTCTTCTCCATGGCTGGACCCCCAAATAATATTCCTTTACGTGCTAAGGGGTATCTAGAGAGTGGGATAGGTTTAATAACTACCCTAACCCTAACGCGTACCCTAACCCTAAACCCTACCCTAACCCTAACACGTACCCTAATCCTAACCTGTACCCTAAGCCGAGCCCTAACCCTAACACTAACCCTAACCCTAAGCCTAACACATACCCTACGCCATACCCGAACCCCTCCCCGAACCCGTACCCTAAGCCGTACCCTAAGCCTAACCCTAAGCCTAACCCTAACCCTAGGCTACCCTTGACTACTTCTGCCTCCAATAGATTTCCTAAGCACTAGTGTTTTAAGGAACAGCTTAAAAAGAGAATCCTAATGTGATTTCTTTATAATGGGTGTGTTCCTTATCTTATCCTAGTGTCTAAACTCTTCTCCATGGCTGGACCACCAAATAATATTCCTTTACGTGCTAAGGGGTATCTAGAGAGTGGGATAGGTTTAATAACTACCCTAATCCTAACGCGTACCCTAACCCTAACCCCTACCCTAACCCTAACACGTACCCTAATCCTAACCCGTACCCTAAACCGAGCCCTAACACTAACACTAAACCTAACCCTAACCCTAACCCATACCCTACGCCGTACCCGAACCCCTCCCCGAACCCGTACCATAAGCCGTACCCTAACCCTATCCCTAAGCCTAACCCTAACCCTAGGCTACCCTTGACTGCTTCTGCCTCCAATAGATTTCCTAAGCACTAGTGTTTTAAGGGACAGCTTAAAAAGAGAATCCTAAAGTGATTTCTTTATAATGGGTGTGTTCCTTATCTTATCCTAGAGTCTAAACTCTTCTCCATGGCTGGACCCCCAAATAATATTCCTTTACGTGCTAAGGGGTATGTAGAGAGTGGGATAGGTTTAATAACTACCCTAACCCTAACGCGTACCCTTACCCTAACCCCTACCCTAACACTAACACGTATCCTAATCCTAACCCGTACACTAAACCGAGCCCTAATCCTAACACTAACCCTAACCCTAACCCTAACCCTAACCCATACCCTACGCCGTACCCGAACCCCTCCCCGAACCCGTACCCTAAGCCGTACCGTAACCCTAACCCTAAGCCTAACGCTAACCCTACGCTACCCCTGACTGCTTCTGCCTCCAATAGATTTTCTAAGCACTAGTGTTTTAAGGAACGGCTTAAAAAGAGAATCCTAATGTGATTTCTTTATAATGGGTGTGTTCCTTATCTTATCCTTGTGTCTAAACTCTTCTCCATGGCTGGACCCCCAAATAATATTCCTTTACGTGCTAAGGGGTATCTAGAGAGTGGGATAGGTTTAATAACTACCCTAACCCTAACGCATTCCCTAACCCTAACCCCTACCCTAACCCTAACACGTACCCTAATCCTAACCCGTACCCTAAACCGAGCCCTAACCCTAACACTAAACCTAACACTAACCCTAACCCATACCCTACGCCGTACCCGAACCCCTCACCGAACCCGTACCCTAAGCCATACCGTAACCCTAACCCTAAGCCTAACCCTAACCCTAGGCTACCCTTGACTGTTTCTGCCTCCAATAGATTTCCTAAGCACTAGTGTTTTAAGGAATGGCTTAAAAAGGGAATCCTAATGTGATTTCTTTATAATGGGTGTGTTCCTTATCTTATCCTTGTGTCTAAACTCTTCTCCATGGCTGGACCCCCAAATAATATTCCTTTACGTGCTAAGGGGTATCTAGAGAGTGGGATAGGTTTAATAACTACCCTAACCCTAACGCGTACCCTAACCCTAAACCCTACCCTAACCCTAACACGTACCCTAATCCTAACCTGTACCCTAAACCGAGCCCTAACCCTAACACTAACCCTAAACCTAAGCCTAACACATACCCTATGCCGTACCCGAACCCCCCCCCGAACCCGTACCCTAAGCCGTACCCTAAGCCTAACCCTAAGCCTAACCCTAAATCTAGGCAACCCTTGACTGCTTCTGCCTCCAACAGATTTCCTAAGCACTAGTGTTTTAAGGAACAGCTTAAAAAGAGAATCCTAATGTGATTTCTTTATAATGGGTGTGTTCCTTATCTTATCCTAGTGTCTAAACTCTTCTCCATGGCTGGACCCCCAAATAATATTCCTTTACGTGCTAAGGGGTATCTAGAGAGTGGGATAGGTTTAATAACTACCCTAATCCTAACGCGTACCCTAACCCTAACCCCTACCCTAACCCTAACACGTACCCTAATCCTAACCCGTACCCTAAACCGAGCCCTAACCCTAACACTAAACCTAACCCTAACCCTAACCCATACCCTATGCCGTACCCGAACCCCTCCCCGAACCCGTACCCTAAGCCATACCGTAAACCTAACCCTAAGCCTAACCCTAACCCTAGGCTACCCTTGACTGTTTCTGCCTCCAATAGATTTCCTAAGCACTAGTGTTTTAAGGAACGGCTTAAAAAGGGAATCCTAATGTGATTTCTTTATAATGGGTGTGTTCCTTGTCTTATCCTAGTGTCTAAATTCTTCTCCATGCCTGGAACCCCAAATAATATTCCTTTACGTGCTAAGGGGTATCTAGAGAGTGGGATAGGTTTACTAACTACCCTAACCCTAACGCGTACCCTAACCCTAACCCCTACCCTAAACCTAACACGTACCCTAATCCTAACCGTACCCTAAACCGAGCCCTAACCCTAACACTAACCCTAACCCTAACCCTAACCCATACCCTACGCCGTACCCGAAACCCTCCCCGAACCCGTACCCTAAGCCGTACCCTGAGCCTAACCCTAAGCCTAACCCTAACCCTACGCTACCCTTGACTGCTTCTGCCTCCAATAGATTTCCTAAGCACTAGTGTTTTAAGGAACAGCTTAAAAAGAGAATCCTAATGTGATTTCTTTATAATGTGTGTGTTCCTTATCTTATCCTAGTGTCTAAACTCTTCTCCATGGCTGGACCCTCAAATAATATTCCTTTACGTGCTAAGGGGTATCTAGAGAGTGGGATAGGTTTAATAACTACCCTAACCCTAACGCGTACCCTAACCCTAACCCCTACCCTAACCCTAACA
This sequence comes from Balaenoptera borealis, assembly GCF_965194805.1. Lineage (NCBI taxonomy): Eukaryota > Metazoa > Chordata > Mammalia > Artiodactyla > Balaenopteridae > Balaenoptera > Balaenoptera borealis. The sequence goes on from NW_028123579.1 coordinate 283,942, forward strand.
CGTACCCTAATACTAACCTGTACCCTAAACCGAGCCCTAACCCTAACACTAACCCTAACCCTAACCCTAACCCATACCCTACGCCGTACCCGCACCCCTCCCCGAACCCGTACCCTAAGCCGTACCCTAAGCCTAACCCTAAGCCTAACCCTAACCCTAGGCTACCCTTGACTGCTTCTGCCTCCAATAGATTTCCTAAGCACTAGTGTTTTAAGGAACAGCTTAAAAAGAGAATCCTAATGTGATTTCTTTATAATGGTTGTGTTCCTTATCTTATCCTAGTGTCTAAACTCTTCTCCATGGCTGGACGCCCAAATAATATTCCTTTACGTGCTAAGGGGTATCTAGAGAGTGGGATAGGTTTAATAACTACCCTAACCCTAACGCATACCCTAACCCTAACCCCTACCCTAACCCTAACACGTACCCTAATCCTAACCCGTACCCTAAACCGAGCCCTAACCCTAACACTAACCCTAACCCTAACCCTAACCCATACCCTACGCCGTACCCGAACCCCTCCCCGAACCCATTCCCCAAGCCGTACCCTAAACCTAACCCTAAGCCTAACCCTAACCCTAGGCTACCCTTGACTGCTTCTGCCTCCAATAGATTTCCTAAGCACTAGTGTTTTAAGGAACAGCTTAAAAAGAGAATCCTAATGTGATTTCTTTATAATGGGTGTGTTCCTTATCTTATCCTAGTGTCTAAACTCTTCTCCATGGCTGCACCCCCAAATAATATTGCCTTACGTGCTAAGGGGTATCTAGAGAGTGGGATAGGTTTAATAACTACCCTAACCCTAATGCGTACTCTAACCCTAACCCCTACCCTAACACTAACACGTACCCTAATCCTAACCCGTACCCTAAACCGAGCCCTAACCCTAACACTAAACCTAACCCTAACCCTAACCCATACCCTACGCCGTACCTGAACCCCTCCCCAAACCCGTACCCTAAGCCGTACCCTAAGCCTAACCCTAAGCCTAACACTAACCCTAGGCTACCCTTGACTGCTTCTGCCTCCAATAGATTTCCTAAGCACTAGTGTTTTAAGCAACAGCTTAAAAAGAGAATCCTAATGTGATTTCTTTATAATGGGTGTGTTCCTTATCTTATCCTAGTGTCTAAATTCTTCTCCATTGCTGGAACCCCAAATAATATTCCTTTACGTGCTAAGGGGTATCTAGAGAGTGGGATAGGTTTACTAACTACCCTATCCCTAACGCGTACTCTAACCCTAACCCCTACCCTAAACCTAACACGTACCCTAATCCTAACCGTACCCTAAACCGAGCCCTAACCCTAACACTAACCCTAACCCTAACCCTAACCCATACCCTACGCCGTACCCGAACCCCTCCCCGAACCCGTACCCTAAGCCGTACCCTAAGCCTAACCCTAAGCCTAACGCTAACCCTACGCTACCCGTGACTGCTTCTGCCTCCAATAGATTTTCTAAGCACTAGTGTTTTAAGGAACGGCTTAAAAAGAGAATCCTAATGTGATTTCTTTATAATGGGTGTGTTCCTTATCTTATCCTTGTGTCTAAACTCTTCTCCATGGCTGGACCCCCAAATAATATTCCTTTACGTGCTAGGGGGTATCTAGAGAGTGGGATAGGTTTAATAACTACCCTAATCCTAACGTGTACCTTAACCCTAACCCCTACCCTAACCCTAACACGTACCCTAATCCTAACCCGTACCCTAAACCGAGCCCTAACCCTAACACTAACCCTAACCCTAACCCTAACCCTAACCCGAACCTGTACACTAAGCCGTACCCTAACCCTAACCCTAAGCCTCACCCTAACCTTAGGCTACCCTTGACTGCTTCTGCCTCCAATAGATTTCCTAAGCACTAGTGTTTTAAGGAACAGCTTAAAAAGAGAATCCTAATGTGATTTCTTTATAATAGGTGTGTTCATTATCTTATCCTAGTGTCTAAACTCTTCTCCACGGGTGGACCTCCAACTAATATTCCTTTACGTGCTAAGGGGTATCTAGAGAGTGGGATAGGTTTAATAACTACCCTAACCCTAACGCGTACCCTAACCCTAAACCCTACCCTAACCCTAACACGTACCCTAATCCTAACCTGTACCCTAAGCCGAGCCCTAACCCTAACACTAACCCTAACCCTAAGCCTAACACATACCCTACGCCATACCAGAACCCCTCCCCGAACCCGTACCCTAAGCCGTACCCTAAGCCTAACCGTAAGCCTAACCCTAACCCTAGGCTACCCTTGACTGCTTCTGCCTCCAATAGATTTCCTAAGCACTAGTGTTTTAAGGAACAGCTTAAAAAGAGAATCCTAATGTGATTTCTTTATAATAGGTGTGTTCCTTATCTTATCCTAGTGTCTAAACTCTTCTCCACGGGTGGACCTCCAACTAATATTCCTTTACGTGCTAAGGGGTATCTAGAGAGTGGGATAGGTTTAATAACTACCCTAACCCTAACGTGTACCCTAACCCTAACCCCTACCCTAACCCTAACACGTACCCTAATCCTAACCCGTTCTCTTAACCGAGCCCTAACCCTAACACTAAACCTAACCCTAACCCTAACCCATACCCTATGCCGTACCAGAACCCCTCCCCGAACCCGTACCCTAAGCCGTACCGTAACCCTAACCCTAAGCCTAACCCTAACCCTAGGCTACCCTTGACTGTTTCTGCCTCCAATAGATTTCCTAAGCACTAGTGTTTTAAGGAACGGCTTAAAAAGGGAATCCTAATGTGATTTCTTTATAATGGGTGTGTTCCTTATCTTATCCTAGTGTCTAAACTCTTCTCCATGGCTGGACCCCCAAATAATATTCCTTTACGTGCTAAGGGGTATCTAGAGAGTGGGATAGGTTTAATAACTACCCTAACCCTAACGCGTACCCTAACCCTAAACCCTACCCTAACCCTAACACGTACCCTAATCCTAACCTGTACCCTAAGCCGAGCCCTAACCCTAACACTAACCCTAACCCTAAGCCTAACACATACCCTACGCCATACCCGAACCCCTCCCCGAACCCGTACCCTAAGCCGTACCCTAAGCCTAACCCTAAGCCTAACCCTAACCCTAGGCTACCCTTGACTACTTCTGCCTCCAATAGATTTCCTAAGCACTAGTGTTTTAAGGAACAGCTTAAAAAGAGAATCCTAATGTGATTTCTTTATAATGGGTGTGTTCCTTATCTTATCCTAGTGTCTAAACTCTTCTCCATGGCTGGACCACCAAATAATATTCCTTTACGTGCTAAGGGGTATCTAGAGAGTGGGATAGGTTTAATAACTACCCTAATCCTAACGCGTACCCTAACCCTAACCCCTACCCTAACCCTAACACGTACCCTAATCCTAACCCGTACCCTAAACCGAGCCCTAACACTAACACTAAACCTAACCCTAACCCTAACCCATACCCTACGCCGTACCCGAACCCCTCCCCGAACCCGTACCATAAGCCGTACCCTAACCCTATCCCTAAGCCTAACCCTAACCCTAGGCTACCCTTGACTGCTTCTGCCTCCAATAGATTTCCTAAGCACTAGTGTTTTAAGGGACAGCTTAAAAAGAGAATCCTAAAGTGATTTCTTTATAATGGGTGTGTTCCTTATCTTATCCTAGAGTCTAAACTCTTCTCCATGGCTGGACCCCCAAATAATATTCCTTTACGTGCTAAGGGGTATGTAGAGAGTGGGATAGGTTTAATAACTACCCTAACCCTAACGCGTACCCTTACCCTAACCCCTACCCTAACACTAACACGTATCCTAATCCTAACCCGTACACTAAACCGAGCCCTAATCCTAACACTAACCCTAACCCTAACCCTAACCCTAACCCATACCCTACGCCGTACCCGAACCCCTCCCCGAACCCGTACCCTAAGCCGTACCGTAACCCTAACCCTAAGCCTAACGCTAACCCTACGCTACCCCTGACTGCTTCTGCCTCCAATAGATTTTCTAAGCACTAGTGTTTTAAGGAACGGCTTAAAAAGAGAATCCTAATGTGATTTCTTTATAATGGGTGTGTTCCTTATCTTATCCTTGTGTCTAAACTCTTCTCCATGGCTGGACCCCCAAATAATATTCCTTTACGTGCTAAGGGGTATCTAGAGAGTGGGATAGGTTTAATAACTACCCTAACCCTAACGCATTCCCTAACCCTAACCCCTACCCTAACCCTAACACGTACCCTAATCCTAACCCGTACCCTAAACCGAGCCCTAACCCTAACACTAAACCTAACACTAACCCTAACCCATACCCTACGCCGTACCCGAACCCCTCACCGAACCCGTACCCTAAGCCATACCGTAACCCTAACCCTAAGCCTAACCCTAACCCTAGGCTACCCTTGACTGTTTCTGCCTCCAATAGATTTCCTAAGCACTAGTGTTTTAAGGAATGGCTTAAAAAGGGAATCCTAATGTGATTTCTTTATAATGGGTGTGTTCCTTATCTTATCCTTGTGTCTAAACTCTTCTCCATGGCTGGACCCCCAAATAATATTCCTTTACGTGCTAAGGGGTATCTAGAGAGTGGGATAGGTTTAATAACTACCCTAACCCTAACGCGTACCCTAACCCTAAACCCTACCCTAACCCTAACACGTACCCTAATCCTAACCTGTACCCTAAACCGAGCCCTAACCCTAACACTAACCCTAAACCTAAGCCTAACACATACCCTATGCCGTACCCGAACCCCCCCCCGAACCCGTACCCTAAGCCGTACCCTAAGCCTAACCCTAAGCCTAACCCTAAATCTAGGCAACCCTTGACTGCTTCTGCCTCCAACAGATTTCCTAAGCACTAGTGTTTTAAGGAACAGCTTAAAAAGAGAATCCTAATGTGATTTCTTTATAATGGGTGTGTTCCTTATCTTATCCTAGTGTCTAAACTCTTCTCCATGGCTGGACCCCCAAATAATATTCCTTTACGTGCTAAGGGGTATCTAGAGAGTGGGATAGGTTTAATAACTACCCTAATCCTAACGCGTACCCTAACCCTAACCCCTACCCTAACCCTAACACGTACCCTAATCCTAACCCGTACCCTAAACCGAGCCCTAACCCTAACACTAAACCTAACCCTAACCCTAACCCATACCCTATGCCGTACCCGAACCCCTCCCCGAACCCGTACCCTAAGCCATACCGTAAACCTAACCCTAAGCCTAACCCTAACCCTAGGCTACCCTTGACTGTTTCTGCCTCCAATAGATTTCCTAAGCACTAGTGTTTTAAGGAACGGCTTAAAAAGGGAATCCTAATGTGATTTCTTTATAATGGGTGTGTTCCTTATCTTATCCTAGTGTCTAAACTCTTCTCCATGGCTGGACCCCCAAATAATATTCCTTTACGTGCTAAGGGGTATCTAGAGAGTGGGATAGGTTTAATAACTACCCTAACCCTAACGCGTACCCTAACCCTAAACCCTACCCTAACCCTAACACGTACCCTAATCCTAACCTGTACCCTAAACCGAGCCCTAACCCTAACACTAACCCTAACCCTAAGCCTAACACATACCCTACGCCGTACCCGAACCCCTCCCAGAACCCGTACCCTAAGCCGTACCCTAAGCCTAACCCTAAGCCTAACCCTAAACCTAGGCTACCCTTGACTGCTTCTGCCTCCAATAGATATCCTAAGCACTAGTGTTTTAAGGAACAGCTTAAAAATAGAATCCTAATGTGATTTCTTTATAATGGGTGTGTTCCTTATCTTATCCTAGTGTCTAAACTCTTCTCCATGGCTGGACCCCCAAATAATATTCCTTTACGTGCTAAGGGGTATCTAGAGAGTGGGATAGTTTTAATAACTACCCTAACCCTAACGCGTACCCTAACCCTAACCCCTACCCTAACCCTAACACGTACCTTAATCCTAACCTGTACCCTAAACCGAGCCCTAAAGCTAAAACTAAACCTAACCCTAACCCTAACCCATACCCTACGCCGTACCCGAACCCCTCCCCAAACCCGTACCCTAAGCCGTACCCTAAGCCTAACCCTAAGCCTAACGCTAACCCTACGCTACCCGTGACTGCTTCTGCCTCCAATAGATTTTCTAAGCACTAGTGTTTTAAGGAACGGCTTAAAAAGAGAATCCTAATGTGATTTCTTTATAATGGGTGTGTTCCTTATCTTATCCTTGTGTCTAAACTCTTCTCCATGGCTGGACCCCCAAATAATATTCCTTTACGTGCTAAGGGGTATCTAGAGAGTGGGATAGGTTTAATAACTACCCTAACCCTAACACGTACCCTAATCCTAACCCGTACCCTAAACCGAGCCCGAATCCTAACACTAACCCTAACCCTAACCCTAACCCTAACCCGAACCTGTACACTAAGCCGTACCCTAACCCTAACCCTAAGCCTCACCCTAACCTTAGGCTACCCTTGACTGCTTCTGCCTCCAATAGATTTCCTAAGCACTAGTGTTTTAAGGAACAGCTTAAAAAGAGAATCCTAATGTGATTTCTTTATAATAGGTGTGTTCCTTATCTTATCCTAGTGTCTAAACTCTTCTCCACGGGTGGACCTCCAACTAATATTCCTTTACGTGCTAAGGGGTATCTAGAGAGTGGGATAGGTTTAATAACTACCCTAACCCTAACGCGTACCCTAACCCTAACCCCTACCCTAACCCTAACACGTACCCTAATCCTAACCCGTTCCCTTAACCGAGCCCTAACCCTAACACTAAACCTAACCCTAACCCTAACCCATACCCTATGCCGTACCCGAACCCCTCCCCGAACCCGTACCCTAAGCCGTACCGTAACCCTAACCCTAAGCCTAACCCTAACCCTAGGCTACCCTTGACTGTTTCTGCCTCCAATAGATTTCCTAAGCACTAGTGTTTTAAGGAACGGCTTAAAAAGGGAATCCTAATGTGATTTCTTTATAATGGGTGTGTTCCTAATCTTATCCTAGTGTCTAAACTCTTCTCCATGGCTGGACCCCCAAATAATATTCCTTTACGTGCTAAGGGGTATCTAGAGAGTGGGATAGGTTTAATAACTACCCTAACCCTAACGCGTACCCTAACCCTAACCCCTACCCTAACCCTAACACGTACCCTAATCCTAAGCTGTACCCTAAACCGAGCCCTAAAGCTAAAACTAAACCTAACCCTAACCCTAACCCATACCCTACGCCGTACCCGAACCCCTCCCCGAACCCGTACCCTAAGCCGTACCCTAAGCCTAACCCTAAGCCTAACACTAACCCTAGGCAACCCTTGACTGCTTCTGCCTCCAACAGATTTCCTAAGCACTAGTGTTTTAAGGAACAGCTTAAAAAGAGAATCCTAATGTGATTTCTTTATAATGGGTGTGTTCCTTATCTTATCCTAGTGTCTAAACTCTTCTCCATGGCTGGACCCCCAAATAATATTCCTTTACGTATAAGGGGTATCTAGAGAGTGGGATAGGTTTAATAACTACACTAATCCTAACGCGTACCCTAACCCTAACCCCTACCCTAACCCTAACACGTACCCTAATCCTAACCCGTACCCTAAAGCGAGCCCTAACCCTAACACTAACCCTAACCCTAACCCTAACCCTAACCCGAACCTGTACACTAAGCCGTACCCTAACCCTAACCCTAAGCCTCACCCTAACCTTAGGCTACCCTTGACTGCTTCTGCCTCCAATAGATTTCCTAAGCACTAGTGTTTTAAGGAACAGCTTAAAAAGAGAATCCGAAAGTGATTTCTTTATAATAGGTGTGTTCCTTATCTTATCCTAGTGTCTAAACTCTTCTCCACGGGTGGACCTCCAACTAATATTCCTTTACCTGCTAAGGGGTATCTAGAGAGTGGGATAGGTTTAATAACTACCCTAACCCTAACGCGTACCCTAACCCTAACCCCTACCCTAACCCTAACACTTACCCTAATCCTAACCCGTTCCCTTAACCGAGCCCTAACCCTAACACTAAACCTAACCCTAACCCTAACCCATACCCTATGCCGTACCCGAACCCCTCCCCGAACCCGTACCCTAAGCCATACCGTAAACCTAACCCTAAGCCTAACCCTAACCCTAGGCTACCCTTGACTGTTTCTGCCTCCAATAGATTTCCTAAGCACTAGTGTTTTAAGGAACGGCTTAAAAAGGGAATCCTAATGTGATTTCTTTATAATGGGTGTGTTCCTTATCTTATCCTAGTGTCTAAACTCTTCTCCATGGCTGGACCCCCAAATAATATTCCTTTACGTGCTAAGGGGTATCTAGAGAGTGGGATAGGTTTAATAACTACCCTAACCCTAACGCGTACCCTAACCCTAAACCCTACCCTAACCCTAACACGTACCCTAATCCTAACCTGTACCCTAAACCGAGCCCTAACCCTAACACTAACCCTAACCCTAAGCCTAACACATACCCTACGCCGTACCCGAACCCCTCCCCGAACCCGTACCCTAAGCCGTACCCTAAGCCTAACCCTAAGCCTAACCCTAAACCTAGGCTACCCTTGACTGCTTCTGCCTCCAATAGATATCCTAAGCACTAGTGTTTTAAGGAACAGCTTAAAAATAGAATCCTAATGTGATTTCTTTATAATGGGTGTGTTCCTTATCTTATCCTAGTGTCTAAACTCTTCTCCATGGCTGGACCCCCAAATAATATTCCTTTACGTGCTAAGGGGTATCTAGAGAGTGGGATAGTTTTAATAACTACCCTAACCCTAACGCGTACCCTAACCCTAACCCCTACCCTAACCCTAACACGTACCTTAATCCTAACCTGTACCCTAAACCGAGCCCTAAAGCTAAAACTAAACCTAACCCTAACCCTAACCCATACCCTACGCCGTACCCGAACCCCTCCCCGAACCCGTACCCTAAGCCGTACCCTAAGCCTAACCCTAAGCCTAACGCTAACCCTACGCTACCCGTGACTGCTTCTGCCTCCAATAGATTTTCTAAGCACTAGTGTTTTAAGGAACGGCTTAAAAAGAGAATCCTAATGTGATTTCTTTATAATGGGTGTGTTCCTTATCTTATCCTTGTGTCTAAACTCTTCTCCATGGCTGGACCCCCAAATAATATTCCTTTACGTGCTAGGGGGTATCTAGAGAGTGGGATAGGTTTAATAACTACCCTAATCCTAACGTGTACCTTAACCCTAACCCCTACCCTAACCCTAACACGTACCCTAATCCTAACCCGTACCCTAAACCGAGCCCTAACCCTAACACTAACCCTAACCCTAACCCTAACCCTAACCCGAACCTGTACACTAAGCCGTACCCTAACCCTAACCCTAAGCCTCACCCTAACCTTAGGCTACCCTTGACTGCTTCTGCCTCCAATAGATTTCCTAAGCACTAGTGTTTTAAGGAACAGCTTAAAAAGAGAATCCTAATGTGATTTCTTTATAATAGGTGTGTTCATTATCTTATCCTAGTGTCTAAACTCTTCTCCACGGGTGGACCTCCAACTAATATTCCTTTACGTGCTAAGGGGTATCTAGAGAGTGGGATAGGTTTAATAACTACCCTAACCCTAACGCGTACCCTAACCCTAAACCCTACCCTAACCCTAACACGTACCCTAATCCTAACCTGTACCCTAAGCCGAGCCCTAACCCTAACACTAACCCTAACCCTAAGCCTAACACATACCCTACGCCATACCAGAACCCCTCCCCGAACCCGTACCCTAAGCCGTACCCTAAGCCTAACCGTAAGCCTAACCCTAACCCTAGGCTACCCTTGACTGCTTCTGCCTCCAATAGATTTCCTAAGCACTAGTGTTTTAAGGAACAGCTTAAAAAGAGAATCCTAATGTGATTTCTTTATAATAGGTGTGTTCCTTATCTTATCCTAGTGTCTAAACTCTTCTCCACGGGTGGACCTCCAACTAATATTCCTTTACGTGCTAAGGGGTATCTAGAGAGTGGGATAGGTTTAATAACTACCCTAACCCTAACGTGTACCCTAACCCTAACCCCTACCCTAACCCTAACACGTACCCTAATCCTAACCCGTTCTCTTAACCGAGCCCTAACCCTAACACTAAACCTAACCCTAACCCTAACCCATACCCTATGCCGTACCAGAACCCCTCCCCGAACCCGTACCCTAAGCCGTACCGTAACCCTAACCCTAAGCCTAACCCTAACCCTAGGCTACCCTTGACTGTTTCTGCCTCCAATAGATTTCCTAAGCACTAGTGTTTTAAGGAACGGCTTAAAAAGGGAATCCTAATGTGATTTCTTTATAATGGGTGTGTTCCTTATCTTATCCTAGTGTCTAAACTCTTCTCCATGGCTGGACCCCCAAATAATATTCCTTTACGTGCTAAGGGGTATCTAGAGAGTGGGATAGGTTTAATAACTACCCTAACCCTAACGCGTACCCTAACCCTAAACCCTACCCTAACCCTAACACGTACCCTAATCCTAACCTGTACCCTAAGCCGAGCCCTAACCCTAACACTAACCCTAACCCTAAGCCTAACACATACCCTACGCCATACCCGAACCCCTCCCCGAACCCGTACCCTAAGCCGTACCCTAAGCCTAACCCTAAGCCTAACCCTAACCCTAGGCTACCCTTGACTACTTCTGCCTCCAATAGATTTCCTAAGCACTAGTGTTTTAAGGAACAGCTTAAAAAGAGAATCCTAATGTGATTTCTTTATAATGGGTGTGTTCCTTATCTTATCCTAGTGTCTAAACTCTTCTCCATGGCTGGACCACCAAATAATATTCCTTTACGTGCTAAGGGGTATCTAGAGAGTGGGATAGGTTTAATAACTACCCTAATCCTAACGCGTACCCTAACCCTAACCCCTACCCTAACCCTAACACGTACCCTAATCCTAACCCGTACCCTAAACCGAGCCCTAACACTAACACTAAACCTAACCCTAACCCTAACCCATACCCTACGCCGTACCCGAACCCCTCCCCGAACCCGTACCATAAGCCGTACCCTAACCCTATCCCTAAGCCTAACCCTAACCCTAGGCTACCCTTGACTGCTTCTGCCTCCAATAGATTTCCTAAGCACTAGTGTTTTAAGGGACAGCTTAAAAAGAGAATCCTAAAGTGATTTCTTTATAATGGGTGTGTTCCTTATCTTATCCTAGAGTCTAAACTCTTCTCCATGGCTGGACCCCCAAATAATATTCCTTTACGTGCTAAGGGGTATGTAGAGAGTGGGATAGGTTTAATAACTACCCTAACCCTAACGCGTACCCTTACCCTAACCCCTACCCTAACACTAACACGTATCCTAATCCTAACCCGTACACTAAACCGAGCCCTAATCCTAACACTAACCCTAACCCTAACCCTAACCCTAACCCATACCCTACGCCGTACCCGAACCCCTCCCCGAACCCGTACCCTAAGCCGTACCGTAACCCTAACCCTAAGCCTAACGCTAACCCTACGCTACCCCTGACTGCTTCTGCCTCCAATAGATTTTCTAAGCACTAGTGTTTTAAGGAACGGCTTAAAAAGAGAATCCTAATGTGATTTCTTTATAATGGGTGTGTTCCTTATCTTATCCTTGTGTCTAAACTCTTCTCCATGGCTGGACCCCCAAATAATATTCCTTTACGTGCTAAGGGGTATCTAGAGAGTGGGATAGGTTTAATAACTACCCTAACCCTAACGCATTCCCTAACCCTAACCCCTACCCTAACCCTAACACGTACCCTAATCCTAACCCGTACCCTAAACCGAGCCCTAACCCTAACACTAAACCTAACACTAACCCTAACCCATACCCTACGCCGTACCCGAACCCCTCACCGAACCCGTACCCTAAGCCATACCGTAACCCTAACCCTAAGCCTAACCCTAACCCTAGGCTACCCTTGACTGTTTCTGCCTCCAATAGATTTCCTAAGCACTAGTGTTTTAAGGAATGGCTTAAAAAGGGAATCCTAATGTGATTTCTTTATAATGGGTGTGTTCCTTATCTTATCCTTGTGTCTAAACTCTTCTCCATGGCTGGACCCCCAAATAATATTCCTTTACGTGCTAAGGGGTATCTAGAGAGTGGGATAGGTTTAATAACTACCCTAACCCTAACGCGTACCCTAACCCTAAACCCTACCCTAACCCTAACACGTACCCTAATCCTAACCTGTACCCTAAACCGAGCCCTAACCCTAACACTAACCCTAAACCTAAGCCTAACACATACCCTATGCCGTACCCGAACCCCCCCCCGAACCCGTACCCTAAGCCGTACCCTAAGCCTAACCCTAAGCCTAACCCTAAATCTAGGCAACCCTTGACTGCTTCTGCCTCCAACAGATTTCCTAAGCACTAGTGTTTTAAGGAACAGCTTAAAAAGAGAATCCTAATGTGATTTCTTTATAATGGGTGTGTTCCTTATCTTATCCTAGTGTCTAAACTCTTCTCCATGGCTGGACCCCCAAATAATATTCCTTTACGTGCTAAGGGGTATCTAGAGAGTGGGATAGGTTTAATAACTACCCTAATCCTAACGCGTACCCTAACCCTAACCCCTACCCTAACCCTAACACGTACCCTAATCCTAACCCGTACCCTAAACCGAGCCCTAACCCTAACACTAAACCTAACCCTAACCCTAACCCATACCCTATGCCGTACCCGAACCCCTCCCCGAACCCGTACCCTAAGCCATACCGTAAACCTAACCCTAAGCCTAACCCTAACCCTAGGCTACCCTTGACTGTTTCTGCCTCCAATAGATTTCCTAAGCACTAGTGTTTTAAGGAACGGCTTAAAAAGGGAATCCTAATGTGATTTCTTTATAATGGGTGTGTTCCTTATCTTATCCTAGTGTCTAAACTCTTCTCCATGGCTGGACCCCCAAATAATATTCCTTTACGTGCTAAGGGGTATCTAGAGAGTGGGATAGGTTTAATAACTACCCTAACCCTAACGCGTACCCTAACCCTAAACCCTACCCTAACCCTAACACGTACCCTAATCCTAACCTGTACCCTAAACCGAGCCCTAACCCTAACACTAACCCTAACCCTAAGCCTAACACATACCCTACGCCGTACCCGAACCCCTCCCAGAACCCGTACCCTAAGCCGTACCCTAAGCCTAACCCTAAGCCTAACCCTAAACCTAGGCTACCCTTGACTGCTTCTGCCTCCAATAGATATCCTAAGCACTAGTGTTTTAAGGAACAGCTTAAAAATAGAATCCTAATGTGATTTCTTTATAATGGGTGTGTTCCTTATCTTATCCTAGTGTCTAAACTCTTCTCCATGGCTGGACCCCCAAATAATATTCCTTTACGTGCTAAGGGGTATCTAGAGAGTGGGATAGTTTTAATAACTACCCTAACCCTAACGCGTACCCTAACCCTAACCCCTACCCTAACCCTAACACGTACCTTAATCCTAACCTGTACCCTAAACCGAGCCCTAAAGCTAAAACTAAACCTAACCCTAACCCTAACCCATACCCTACGCCGTACCCGAACCCCTCCCCAAACCCGTACCCTAAGCCGTACCCTAAGCCTAACCCTAAGCCTAACGCTAACCCTACGCTACCCGTGACTGCTTCTGCCTCCAATAGATTTTCTAAGCACTAGTGTTTTAAGGAACGGCTTAAAAAGAGAATCCTAATGTGATTTCTTTATAATGGGTGTGTTCCTTATCTTATCCTTGTGTCTAAACTCTTCTCCATGGCTGGACCCCCAAATAATATTCCTTTACGTGCTAAGGGGTATCTAGAGAGTGGGATAGGTTTAATAACTACCCTAACCCTAACACGTACCCTAATCCTAACCCGTACCCTAAACCGAGCCCGAATCCTAACACTAACCCTAACCCTAACCCTAACCCTAACCCGAACCTGTACACTAAGCCGTACCCTAACCCTAACCCTAAGCCTCACCCTAACCTTAGGCTACCCTTGACTGCTTCTGCCTCCAATAGATTTCCTAAGCACTAGTGTTTTAAGGAACAGCTTAAAAAGAGAATCCTAATGTGATTTCTTTATAATAGGTGTGTTCCTTATCTTATCCTAGTGTCTAAACTCTTCTCCACGGGTGGACCTCCAACTAATATTCCTTTACGTGCTAAGGGGTATCTAGAGAGTGGGATAGGTTTAATAACTACCCTAACCCTAACGCGTACCCTAACCCTAACCCCTACCCTAACCCTAACACGTACCCTAATCCTAACCCGTTCCCTTAACCGAGCCCTAACCCTAACACTAAACCTAACCCTAACCCTAACCCATACCCTATGCCGTACCCGAACCCCTCCCCGAACCCGTACCCTAAGCCGTACCGTAACCCTAACCCTAAGCCTAACCCTAACCCTAGGCTACCCTTGACTGTTTCTGCCTCCAATAGATTTCCTAAGCACTAGTGTTTTAAGGAACGGCTTAAAAAGGGAATCCTAATGTGATTTCTTTATAATGGGTGTGTTCCTAATCTTATCCTAGTGTCTAAACTCTTCTCCATGGCTGGACCCCCAAATAATATTCCTTTACGTGCTAAGGGGTATCTAGAGAGTGGGATAGGTTTAATAACTACCCTAACCCTAACGCGTACCCTAACCCTAACCCCTACCCTAACCCTAACACGTACCCTAATCCTAAGCTGTACCCTAAACCGAGCCCTAAAGCTAAAACTAAACCTAACCCTAACCCTAACCCATACCCTACGCCGTACCCGAACCCCTCCCCGAACCCGTACCCTAAGCCGTACCCTAAGCCTAACCCTAAGCCTAACACTAACCCTAGGCAACCCTTGACTGCTTCTGCCTCCAACAGATTTCCTAAGCACTAGTGTTTTAAGGAACAGCTTAAAAAGAGAATCCTAATGTGATTTCTTTATAATGGGTGTGTTCCTTATCTTATCCTAGTGTCTAAACTCTTCTCCATGGCTGGACCCCCAAATAATATTCCTTTACGTATAAGGGGTATCTAGAGAGTGGGATAGGTTTAATAACTACACTAATCCTAACGCGTACCCTAACCCTAACCCCTACCCTAACCCTAACACGTACCCTAATCCTAACCCGTACCCTAAAGCGAGCCCTAACCCTAACACTAACCCTAACCCTAACCCTAACCCTAACCCGAACCTGTACACTAAGCCGTACCCTAACCCTAACCCTAAGCCTCACCCTAACCTTAGGCTACCCTTGACTGCTTCTGCCTCCAATAGATTTCCTAAGCACTAGTGTTTTAAGGAACAGCTTAAAAAGAGAATCCGAAAGTGATTTCTTTATAATAGGTGTGTTCCTTATCTTATCCTAGTGTCTAAACTCTTCTCCACGGGTGGACCTCCAACTAATATTCCTTTACCTGCTAAGGGGTATCTAGAGAGTGGGATAGGTTTAATAACTACCCTAACCCTAACGCGTACCCTAACCCTAACCCCTACCCTAACCCTAACACTTACCCTAATCCTAACCCGTTCCCTTAACCGAGCCCTAACCCTAACACTAAACCTAACCCTAACCCTAACCCATACCCTATGCCGTACCCGAACCCCTCCCCGAACCCGTACCCTAAGCCATACCGTAAACCTAACCCTAAGCCTAACCCTAACCCTAGGCTACCCTTGACTGTTTCTGCCTCCAATAGATTTCCTAAGCACTAGTGTTTTAAGGAACGGCTTAAAAAGGGAATCCTAATGTGATTTCTTTATAATGGGTGTGTTCCTTATCTTATCCTAGTGTCTAAACTCTTCTCCATGGCTGGACCCCCAAATAATATTCCTTTACGTGCTAAGGGGTATCTAGAGAGTGGGATAGGTTTAATAACTACCCTAACCCTAACGCGTACCCTAACCCTAAACCCTACCCTAACCCTAACACGTACCCTAATCCTAACCTGTACCCTAAACCGAGCCCTAACCCTAACACTAACCCTAACCCTAAGCCTAACACATACCCTACGCCGTACCCGAACCCCTCCCCGAACCCGTACCCTAAGCCGTACCCTAAGCCTAACCCTAAGCCTAACCCTAAACCTAGGCTACCCTTGACTGCTTCTGCCTCCAATAGATATCCTAAGCACTAGTGTTTTAAGGAACAGCTTAAAAATAGAATCCTAATGTGATTTCTTTATAATGGGTGTGTTCCTTATCTTATCCTAGTGTCTAAACTCTTCTCCATGGCTGGACCCCCAAATAATATTCCTTTACGTGCTAAGGGGTATCTAGAGAGTGGGATAGTTTTAATAACTACCCTAACCCTAACGCGTACCCTAACCCTAACCCCTACCCTAACCCTAACACGTACCTTAATCCTAACCTGTACCCTAAACCGAGCCCTAAAGCTAAAACTAAACCTAACCCTAACCCTAACCCATACCCTACGCCGTACCCGAACCCCTCCCCGAACCCGTACCCTAAGCCGTACCCTAAGCCTAACCCTAAGCCTAACGCTAACCCTACGCTACCCGTGACTGCTTCTGCCTCCAATAGATTTTCTAAGCACTAGTGTTTTAAGGAACGGCTTAAAAAGAGAATCCTAATGTGATTTCTTTATAATGGGTGTGTTCCTTATCTTATCCTTGTGTCTAAACTCTTCTCCATGGCTGGACCCCCAAATAATATTCCTTTACGTGCTAAGGGGTATCTAGAGAGTGGGATAGGTTTAATAACTACCCTAACCCTAACACGTACCCTAATCCTAACCCGTACCCTAAACCGAGCCCTAATCCTAACACTAACCCTAACCCTAACCCTAACCCTAACCCGAACCTGTACACTAAGCCGTACCCTAACCCTAACCCTAAGCCTCACCCTAACCTTAGGCTACCCTTGACTGCTTCTGCCTCCAATAGATTTCCTAAGCACTAGTGTTTTAAGGAACAGCTTAAAAAGAGAATCCTAATGTGATTTCTTTATAATAGGTGTGTTCCTTATCTTATCCTAGTGTCTAAACTCTTCTCCACGGGTGGACCTCCAACTAATATTCCTTTACGTGCTAAGGGGTATCTAGAGAGTGGGATAGGTTTAATAACTACCCTAACCCTAACGCGTACCCTAACCCTAACCCCTACCCTAACCCTAACACGTACCCTAATCCTAACCCGTTCCCTTAACCGAGCCCTAACCCTAACACTAAACCTAACCCTAACCCTAACCCATACCCTATGCCGTACCCGAACCCCTCCCCGAACCCGTACCCTAAGCCGTACCGTAACCCTAACCCTAAGCCTAACCCTAACCCTAGGCTACCGTTGACTGTTTCTGCCTCGAATAGATTTCCTAAGCACTAGTGTTTTAAGGAACGGCTTAAAAAGGGAATCCTAATGTGATTTCTTTATAATGGGTGTGTTCCTAATCTTATCCTAGTGTCTAAACTCTTCTCCATGGCTGGACCCCCAAATAATATTCCTTTACGTGCTAAGGGGTATCTAGAGAGTGGGATAGGTTTAATAACTACCCTAACCCTAACGCGTACCCTAACCCTAACCCCTACCCTAACCCTAACACGTACCCTAATCCTAAGCTGTACCCTAAACCGAGCCCTAAAGCTAAAACTAAACCTAACCCTAACCCTAACCCATACCCTACGCCGTACCCGAACCCCTCCCCGAACCCGTACCCTAAGCCGTACCCTAAGCCTAACCCTAAGCCTAACACTAACCCTAGGCAACCCTTGACTGCTTCTGCCTCCAACAGATTTCCTAAGCACTAGTGTTTTAAGGAACAGCTTAAAAAGAGAATCCTAATGTGATTTCTTTATAATGGGTGTGTTCCTTATCTTATCCTAGTGTCTAAACTCTTCTCCATGGCTGGACCCCCAAATAATATTCCTTTACGTATAAGGGGTATCTAGAGAGTGGGATAGGTTTAATAACTACACTAATCCTAACGCGTACCCTAACCCTAACCCCTACCCTAACCCTAACACGTACCCTAATCCTAACCCGTACCCTAAACCGAGCCCTAACCCTAACACTAACCCTAACCCTAACCCTAACCCTAACCCGAACCTGTACACTAAGCCGTACCCTAACCCTAACCCTAAGCCTCACCCTAACCTTAGGCTACCCTTGACTGCTTCTGCCTCCAATAGATTTCCTAAGCACTAGTGTTTTAAGGAACAGCTTAAAAAGAGAATCCTAATGTGATTTCTTTATAATAGGTGTGTTCCTTATCTTATCCTAGTGTCTAAACCCTTCTCCACGGGTGGACCTCCAACTAATATTCCTTTACGTGCTAAGGGGTATCTAGAGAGTGGGATAGGTTTAATAACTACCCTAACCCCTACCCTAACCCTAACACGTACCCTAATCCTAACCCGTTCCCTTAACCGAGCCCTAACCCTAACACTAAACCTAACCCTAACCCTAACCCATACCCTATGCCGTACCCGAACCCCTCCCCGAACCCGTACCCTAAGCCGTACCGTAACCCTAACCCTAAGCCTAACCCTAACCCTAGGCTACCCTTGACTGTTTCTGCCTCCAATAGATTTCCTAAGCACTAGTGTTTTAAGGAACGGCTTAAAAAGGGAATCCTAATGTGATTTCTTTATAATGGGTGTGTTCCTAATCTTATCCTGGTGTCTAAACTCTTCTCCATGGCTGGACCCCCAAATAATATTCCTTTACGTGCTAAGGGGTATCTAGAGAGTCGGATCGGTTTAATAACTACCCTAACCCTAACGCGTACCCTAACCCTAACCCCTACCCTAACCCTAACACGTACCCTAATCCTAACCTGTACCCTAAACCGAGCCCTAAAGCTAAAACTAAACCTAACCCTAACCCTAAACCATACCCTACGCCGTACCCGAACCCCTCCCCGAACCCGTACCCTAAGCCGTACCCTAAGCCTAACCCTAAGCCTAACACTAACCCTAGGCAACCCTTGACTGCTTCTGCCTCCAACAGATTTCCTAAGCACTAGTGTTTTAAGGAACAGCTTAAAAAGAGAATCCTAATGTGATTTCTTTATAATGGGTGTGTTCCTTATCTTATCCTAGTGTCTAAACTCTTCTCCATGGCTGGACCCCCAAATAATATTACTTTACGTGCTAAGGGGTATCTAGAGAGTGGGATAGGTTTAATAACTACCCTAATCCTAACGCGTACCCTAACCCTAACCCCTACCCTAACCCTAACACGTACCCTAATCCTAACCCGTACCCTAAACCGAGCCCTAAAGCTAAAACTAAACCTAACCCTAACCCTTACCCATACCCTACGCCGTACCCGAACCCCTCCCCGAACCCGTACCCTAAGCCGTACCCTAAGACTAACCCTAAGCCTAACCCTAAACCTAGGCTACCCTTGACTGCTTCTGCCTCCAATAGATTTCCTAAGCACTAGTGTTTTAAGGAACAGCTTAAAAAGAGAATCCTAATGTGATTTCTTTATAATGTGTGTGTTCCTTATCTTATCCTAGTGTCTAAACTCTTCTCCATGGCTGGACCCCCAAATAATATTCCTTTACGTGCTAAGGGGTGTCTAGAGAGTGGGATAGGTTTAATAACTACCCTAATACTAACGCGTACCCTAACCCTAACCCCTACCCTAACCCTAACACGTACCCTAATCCTAACCCGTACCCTAAACCGAGCCCTAACCCTAACACTAACCCTAACCCTAACCCTAACCCGAACCTGTACACTAAGCCGTACCCTAACCCTAACCCTAAGCCTAACCCTAACCTTAGGCTACCCTTGACTGCTTCTGCCTCCAATAGATTTCCTAAGCACTAGTGTTTTAAGGAACAGCTTAAAAAGAGAATCCTAATGTGATTTCTTTATAATAGGTGTGTTCCTTATCTTATCCTAGTGTCTAAACTCTTCTCCACGGGTGGACCTCCAACTAATATTCCTTTACGTGCTAAGGGGTATCTAGAGAGTGGGATAGGTTTAATAACTACCCTAACCCTAACGCGTACCCTAACCCTAACCCCTACCCTAACCCTAACACGTACCCTAATCCTAACCCGTTCCCTTAACCGAGCCCTAACCCTAACACTAAACCTAACCCTAACCCTAACCCATACCCTATGCCGTACCCGAACCCCTCCCCGAACCCGTACCCTAAGCCATACCGTAAACCTAACCCTAAGCCTAACCCTAACCCTAGGCTACCCTTGACTGTTTCTGCCTCCAATAGATTTCCTAAGCACTAGTGTTTTAAGGAACGGCTTAAAAAGGGAATCCTAATGTGATTTCTTTATAATGGGTGTGTTCCTTATCTTATCTTAGTGTCTAAACTCTTCTCCATGGCTGGACCCCCAAATAATATTCCTTTACGTGCTAAGGGGTATCTAGAGAGTGGGATAGGTTTAATAACTACCCTAACCCTAACGCGTACCCTAACCCTAAACCCTACCCTAACCCTAACACGTACCCTAATCCTAACCTGTACCCTAAACCGAGCCCTAACCCTAACACTAACCGTAACCCTAAGCCTAACACATACCCTACGCCGTACCCGAACCCCTCCCCGAACCCGTACCCTAAGCCGTACCCTAAGCCTAACCCTAAGCCTAACCCTAAACCTAGGCTACGCTTGACTGCTTCTGCCTCCAATAGATATCCTAAGCACTAGTGTTTTAAGGAACAGCTTAAAAATAGAATCCTAATGTGATTTCTTTATAATGGGTGTGTTCCTTATCTTATCCTAGTGTCTAAACTCTTCTCCATGGCTGGACCCCCAAATAATATTCCTTTACGTGCTAAGGGGTATCTAGAGAGTGGGATAGTTTTAATAATTACCCTAACCCTAACGCGTACCCTAACCCTAACCCCTACCCTAACCCTAACACGTACCCTAATCCTAACCTGTACCCTAAACCGAGCCCTAAAGCTAAAACTAAACCTAACCCTAACCCTAACCCTAACCCTAACACTAACCCTAACCCTAACCCTAACCCTAACCCGAACCTGTACACTCAGCCGTACCCTAACCCTAACCCTAAGCCTCACCCTAACCTTAGGCTACCCTTGACTGCTTCTGCCTCCAATAGATTTCCTAAGCACTAGTGTTTTAAGGAACAGCTTAAAAAGAGAATCCTAATGTGATTTCTTTATAATAGGTGTGTTCCTTATCTTATCCTAGTGTCTAAACTCTTCTCCACGGGTGGACCTCCAACTAATATTCCTTTACGTGCTAAGGGGTATCTAGAGAGTGGGATAGGTTTAATAACTACCCTAACCCTAACGCGTACCCTAACCCTAACCCCTACCCTAACCCTAACACGTACCCTAATCCTAACCCGTTCCCTTAACCGAGCCCTAACCCTAACACTAAACCTAACCCTAACCCTAACCCATACCCTATGCCGTACCCGAACCCCTCCCCGAACCCGTACCCTAAGCCGTACCGTAACCCTAACCCTAAGCCTAACCCTAACCCTAGGCTACCCTTGACTGTTTCTGCCTCCAATAGATTTCCTAAGCACTAGTGTTTTAAGGAACGGCTTTAAAAGGGAATCCTAATGTGATTTCTTTATAATGGGTGTGTTCCTAATCTTATCCTAGTGTCTAAACTCTTCTCCATGGCTGGACCCCCAAATAATATTCCTTTACGTGCTAAGGGGTATCTAGAGAGTGGGATAGGTTTAATAACTACCCTAACCCTAACGCGTACCCTAACCCTAAACCCTACCCTAACCCTAACACGTACCCTAATCCTAACCTGTACCCTAAGCCGAGCCCTAACCCTAACACTAACCCTAAACCTAAGCCTAACACATACCCTACGCCATACCCGAACCCCTCCCCGAACCCGTACCCTAAGCCGTACCCTAAGCCTAACCCTAAGCCTAACCCTAACCCTAGGCTACCCTTGACTGCTTCTGCCTCCAATAGATTTCCTAAGCACTAGTGTTTTAAGGAACAGCTTAAAAAGAGAATCCTAATGTGATTTCTTTATAATAGGTGTGTTCCTTATCTTATCCTAGTGTCTAAACTCTTCTCCACGGGTGGACCTCCAACTAATATTCCTTTACGTGCTAAGGGGTATCTAGAGAGTGGGATAGGTTTAATAACTACCCTAACCCTAACGCGTACCCTTACCCTAACCCCTACCCTAACACTAACACGTATCCTAATCCTAACCCGTACACTAAACCGAGCCCTAATCCTAACACTAACACTAACCCTAACCCTAACCCTAACCCTAACCCATACCCTACGCCGTACCCGAACCCCTCCCCGAACCCGTACCCTAAGCCGTACCGTAACCCTAACCCTAAGCCTAACGCTAACCCTACGCTACCCGTGACTGCTTCTGCCTCCAATAGATTTTCTAAGCACTAGTGTTTTAAGGAACGGCTTAAAAAGAGAATCCTAATGTGATTTCTTTATAATGGGTGTGTTCCTTATCTTATCCTTGTGTCTAAACTCTTCTCCATTGCTGGACCCCCAAATAATATTCCTTTACGTGCTAAGGGGTATCTAGAGAGTGGGATAGGTTTAATAACTACCCTAACCCTAACGCGTAACCTAACCCTAAACCCTACCCTAACCCTAACACGTACCCTAATCCTAACCTGTACCCTAAACCGAGCCCTAACCCTAACACTAACCCTAAACCTAAGCCTAACACATACCCTATGCCGTACCCGAACCCCCCCCCGAACCCGTACCCTAAGCCGTACCCTAAGCCTAACCCTAAGCCTAACCCTAAATCTAGGCTACCCTTGACTGCTTCTGCCTCCAATAGATATCCTAAGCACTAGTGTTTTAAGGAACAGCTTAAAAAGAGAATCCTAATGTGATTTCTTTATAATAGGTGTGTTCCTTATCTTATCCTAGTGTGTAAACTCTTCTCCACGGGTGGACCTCCAACTAATATTCCTTTACGTGCTAAGGGGTATCTAGAGAGTGGGATAGGTTTAATAACTACCCTAACCCTAACGCGTACCCTAACCCTAACCCCTACCCTAACCCTAACACGTACCCTAATCCTAACCCGTTCTCTTAACCGAGCCCTAACCCTAACACTAAACCTAACCCTAACCCTAACCCATACCCTATGCCGTACCCGAACCCCTCCCCGAACCCGTACCCTAAGCCGTACCGTAACCCTAACCCTAAGCCTAACCCTAACCCTAGGCTACCCTTGACTGTTTCTGCCTCCAATAGATTTCCTAAGCACTAGTGTTTTAAGGAATGGCTTAAAAAGGGAATCCTAATGTGATTTCTTTATAATGGGTGTGTTCCTTATCTTATCTTAGTGTCTAAACTCTTCTCCATGGCTGGACCCCCAAATAATATTCCTTTACGTGCTAAGGGGTATCTAGAGAGTGGGATAGGTTTAATAACTACCCTAACCCTAACGCGTACCCTAACCCTAAACCCTACCCTAACCCTAACACGTACCCTAATCCTAACCTGTACCCTAAGCCGAGCCCTAACCCTAACACTAACCCTAACCCTAAGCCTAACACATACCCTACGCCGTACCCGAACCCCTCCCCGAACCCGTACCCTAAGCCGTACCCTAAGCCTAACCCTAAGCCTAACCCTAAACCTAGGCTACCCTTGACTGCTTCTGCCTCCAATAGATATCCTAAGCACTAGTGTTTTAAGGAACAGCTTAAAAATAGAATCCTAATGTGATTTCTTTATAATGGGTGTGTTCCTTATCTTATCCTAGTGTCTAAACTCTTCTCCATGGCTGGACCCCCAAATAATATTCCTTTACGTGCTAAGGGGTATCTAGAGAGTGGGATAGTTTTAATAACTACCCTAACCCTAACGCGTACCCTAACCCTAACCCCTACCCTAACCCTAACACGTACCCTAATCCTAACCTGTACCCTAAACCGAGCCCTAACGCTAAAACTAAACCTAATCCTAACCCTAACCCATACCCTACGCCGTACCCGAACCCCTCCCCGAACCCGTACCCTAAGCCGTACCGTAACCCTAACCCTAAGCCTAACGCTAACCCTACGCTACCCGTGACTGCTTCTGCCTCCAATAGATTTTCTAAGCACTAGTGTTTTAAGGAACGGCTTAAAAAGAGAATCCTAATGTGATTTCTTTATAATGGGTGTGTTCCTTATCTTATCCTTGTGTCTAAACTCTTCTCCATGGCTGGACCCCCAAATAATATTCCTTTACGTGCTAAGGGGTATCTAGAGAGTGGGATAGGTTTAATAACTACCCTAACCCTAACGCGTAACCTAACCCTAAACCCTACCCTAACCCTAACACGTACCCTAATCCTAACCTGTACCCTAAACCGAGCCCTAACCCTAACACTAACCCTAAACCTAAGCCTAACACATACCCTATGCCGTACCCGAACCCCCCCCCGAACCCGTACCCTAAGCCGTACCCTAAGCCTAACCCTAAGCCTAACCCTAAATCTAGGCTACCCTTGACTGCTTCTGCCTCCAATAGATATCCTAAGCACTAGTGTTTTAAGGAACAGCTTAAAAAGAGAATCCTAATGTGATTTCTTTATAATAGGTGTGTTCCTTATCTTATCCTAGTGTGTAAACTCTTCTCCACGGGTGGACCTCCAACTAATATTCCTTTACGTGCTAAGGGGTATCTAGAGAGTGGGATAGGTTTAATAACTACCCTAACCCTAACGCGTACCCTAACCCTAACCCCTACCCTAACCCTAACACGTACCCTAATCCTAACCCGTTCTCTTAACCGAGCCCTAACCCTAACACTAAACCTAACCCTAACCCTAACCCATACCCTATGCCGTACCCGAACCCCTCCCCGAACCCGTACCCTAAGCCGTACCGTAACCCTAACCCTAAGCCTAACCCTAACCCTAGGCTACCCTTGACTGTTTCTGCCTCCAATAGATTTCCTAAGCACTAGTGTTTTAAGGAACGGCTTAAAAAGGGAATCCTAATGTGATTTCTTTATAATGGGTGTGTTCCTTATCTTATCTTAGTGTCTAAACTCTTCTCCATGGCTGGACCCCCAAATAATATTCCTTTACGTGCTAAGGGGTATCTAGAGAGTGGGATAGGTTTAATAACTACCCTAACCCTAACGCGTACCCTAACCCTAAACCCTACCCTAACCCTAACACGTACCCTAATCCTAACCTGTACCCTAAGCCGAGCCCTAACCCTAACACTAACCCTAACCCTAAGCCTAACACATACCCTACGCCGTACCCGAACCCCTCCCCGAACCCGTACCCTAAGCCGTACCCTAAGCCTAACCCTAAGCCTAACCCTAAACCTAGGCTACCCTTGACTGCTTCTGCCTCCAATAGATATCCTAAGCACTAGTGTTTTAAGGAACAGCTTAAAAATAGAATCCTAATGTGATTTCTTTATAATGGGTGTGTTCCTTATCTTATCCTAGTGTCTAAACTCTTCTCCATGGCTGGACCCCCAAATAATATTCCTTTACGTGCTAAGGGGTATCTAGAGAGTGGGATAGTTTTAATAACTACCCTAACCCTAACGCGTACCCTAACCCTAACCCCTACCCTAACCCTAACACGTACCCTAATCCTAACCTGTACCCTAAACCGAGCCCTAACGCTAAAACTAAACCTAATCCTAACCCTAACCCATACCCTACGCCGTACCCGAACCCCTCCCTGAACCCGTACCCTAAGCCGTGCCCTAAGCCTAACCCTAAGCCTAACGCTAACCCTACGCTACCCGTGACTGCTTCTGCCTCCAATAGATTTTCTAAACACTAGTGTTTTAAGGAACGGCTTAAAAAGAGAATCCTAATGTGATTTCTTTATAATGGGTGTGTTCCTTATCTTATCCTTGTGTCTAAACTCTTCTCCATGGCTGGACCCCCAAATAATATTCCTTTACGTGCTAAGGGGTATCTAGAGAGTGGGATAGGTTTAATAACTACCCTAATCCTAACGTGTACCTTAACCCTAACCCCTACCCTAACCCTAACACGTACCCTAATCCTAACCCGTACCCTAAACCGAGCCCTAACCCTAACACTAACCCTAACCCTAACCCTAACCCTAACCCGAACCTGTACACTAAGCCGTACCCTAACCCTAACCCTAAGCCTCACCCTAACCTTAGGCTACCCTTGACTGCTTCTGCCTCCAATAGATTTCCTAAGCACTAGTGTTTTAAGGAACAGCTTAAAAAGAGAATCCTAATGTGATTTCTTTATAATAGGTGTGTTCATTATCTTATCCTAGTGTCTAAACTCTTCTCCACGGGTGGACCTCCAACTAATATTGCTTTACGTGCTAAGGGGTATCTAGAGAGTGGGATAGGTTTAATAACTACCCTAACCCTAACGCGTACCCTAACCCTAACCCCTACCCTAACCCTAACACGTACCCTAATCCTAACCCGTTCCCTTAACCGAGCCCTAACCCTAACACTAAACCTAACCCTAACCCTAACCCATACCCTATGCCGTACCCGAACCCCTCCCCGAACCCGTACCCTAAGCCGTACCGTAACCCTAACCCTAAGCCTAACCCTAACCCTAGGCGACCCTTGACTGTTTCTGCCTCCAATAGATTTCCTAAGCACTAGTGTTTTAAGGAACGGCTTAAAAAGGGAATCCTAATGTGATTTCTTTATAATGGGTGTGTTCCTAATCTTATCCTAGTGTCTAAACTCTTCTCCATGGCTGGACCCCCAAATAATATTCCTTTACGTGCTAAGGGGTATCTAGAGAGTGGGATAGGTTTAATAACTACCCTAACCCTAACGCGTACCCTAACCCTAAACCCTACCCTAACCCTAACACGTACCCTAATCCTAACCTGTACCCTAAGACGAGCCCTAACCCTAACACTAACCCTAACCCTAAGCCTAACACATACCCTACGCCATACCCGAACCCCTCCCCGAACCCGTACCCTAAGCCGTACCCTAAGCCTAACCCTAAGCCTAACCCTAACCCTAGGCTACCCTTGACTGCTTCTGCCTCCAATAGATTTCCTAAGCACTAGTGTTTTAAGGAACAGCTTAAAAAGAGAATCCTAATGTGATTTCTTTATAATAGGTGTGTTCCTTATCTTATCCTAGTGTCTAAACTCTTCTCCACGGGTGGACCTCCAACTAATATTCCTTTACGTGCTAAGGGGTATCTAGAGAGTGGGATAGGTTTAATAACTACCCTAACCCTAACGTGTACCCTAACCCTAACCCCTACCCTAACCCTAACACGTACCCTAATCCTAACCCGTTCCCTTAACCGAGCCCTAACCCTAACACTAAACCTAACCCTAACCCTAACCCATACCCTATGCCGTACCAGAACCCCTCCCCGAACCCGTACCCTAAGCCGTACCGTAACCCTAACCCTAAGCCTAACCCTAACCCTAGGCTACCCTTGACTGTTTCTGCCTCCAATAGATTTCCTAAGCACTAGTGTTTTAAGGAACGGCTTAAAAAGGGAATCCTAATGTGATTTCTTTATAATGGGTGTGTTCCTTATCTTATCCTAGTGTCTAAACTCTTCTCCATGGCTGGACCCCCAAATAATATTCCTTTACGTGCTAAGGGGTATCTAGAGAGTGGGATAGGTTTAATAACTACCCTAACCCTAACGCGTACCCTAACCCTAAACCCTACCCTAACCCTAACACGTACCCTAATCCTAACCTGTACCCTAAGCCGAGCTCTAACCCTAACACTAACCCTAACCCTAAGCCTAACACATACCCTACGCCATACCCGAACCCCTCCCCGAACCCGTACTCTAAGCCGTACCCTAAGCCTAACCCTAAGCCTAACCCTAACCCTAGGCTACCCTTGACTACTTCTGCCTCCAATAGATTTCCTAAGCACTAGTGTTTTAAGGAACAGCTTAAAAAGAGAATCCTAATGTGATTTCTTTATAATGGGTGTGTTCCTTATCTTATCCTAGTGTCTAAACTCTTCTCCATGGCTGGACCCCCAAATAATATTCCTTTACGTGCTAAGGGGTATCTAGAGAGTGGGATAGGTTTAATAACTACCCTAATCCTAACGCGTACCCTAACCCTAACCCCTATCCTAACCCTAACACGTACCCTAATCCTAACCCGTACCCTAAACCGAGCCCTAACACTAACACTAAACCTAACCCTAACCCTAACCCATACCCTACGCCGTACCCGAACCCCTCCCCGAACCCGTACCCTAAGCCGTACCCTAACCCTATCCCTAAGCCTAACCCTAACCCTAGGCTACCCTTGACTGCTTCTGCCTCCAATAGATTTCCTAAGCACTAGTGTTTTAAGGAACAGCTTAAAAAGAGAATCCTAAAGTGATTTCTTTATAATGGGTGTGTTCCTTATCTTATCCTAGTGTCTAAACTCTTCTCCATGGCTGGACCCCCAAATAATATTCCTTTACGTGCTAAGGGGTATGTAGAGAGTGGGATAGGTTTAATAACTACCCTAACCCTAACGCGTACCCTTACCCTAACCCCTACCCTAACACTAACACGTATCCTAATCCTAACCCGTACACTAAACCGAGCCCTAATCCTAACACTAACCCTAACCCTAACCCTAACCCTAACCCATACCCTACGCCGTACCCGAACCCCTCCCCGAACCCGTACCCTAAGCCGTACCGTAACCCTAACCCTAAGCCTAACGCTAACCCTACGCTACCCCTGACTGCTTCTGCCTCCAATAGATTTTCTAAGCACTAGTGTTTTAAGGAACGGCTTAAAAAGAGAATCCTAATGTGATTTCTTTATAATGGGTGTGTTCCTTATCTTATCCTTGTGTCTAAACTCTTCTCCATGGCTGGACCCCAAATAATATTCCTTTACGTGCTAAGGGGTATCTAGAGAGTGGGATAGGTTTAATAACTACCCTAACCCTAACGCATTCCCTAACCCTAACCCCTACCCTAACCCTAACACGTACCCTAATCCTAACCCGTACCCTAAACCGAGCCCTAACCCTAACACTAAACCTAACACTAACCCTAACACATACCCTACGCCGTACCCGAACCCCTCACCGAACCCGTACCCTAAGCCGTACCGTAACCCTAACCCTAAGCCTAACCCTAACCCTAGGCTACCCTTGACTGTTTCTGCCTCCAATAGATTTCCTAAGCACTAGTGTTTTAAGGAATGGCTTAAAAATGGAATCCTAATGTGATTTCTTTATAATGGGTGTGTTCCTTATCTTATCCTTGTGTCTAAACTCTTCTCCATGGCTGGACCCCCAAATAATATTCCTTTACGTGCTAAGGGGTATCTAGAGAGTGGGATAGGTTTAATAACTACCCTAACCCTAACGCGTACCCTAACCCTAAACCCTACCCTAACCCTAACACGTACCCTAATCCTAAACTGTACCCTAAACCGAGCCCTAACCCTAACACTAACCCTAAACCTAAGCCTAACACATACCCTATGCCGTACCCGAACCCCCCCCCGAACCCGTACCCTAAGCCGTACCCTAAGCCTAACCCTAAGCCTAACCCTAAATCTAGGCTACCCTTGACTGCTTCTGCCTCCAATAGATATCCTAAGCACTAGTGTTTTAAGGAACAGCTTAAAAATAGAATCCTAATGTGATTTCTTTATAATGGGTGTGTTCCTTATCTTATCCTAGTGTCTAAACTCTTCTCCATGGTTGGACCCCTAAATAATATTCCTTTACGTGCTAACGGGTATCTAGAGAGTGGGATAGGTTTAATAACTACCCTAACCCTAACGCGTACCCTAACCCTAACGCCTATCCTAACCCTAACACGTACCCTAATCCTAACCTGTACCCTAAACCGAGCCCTAACCCTAACACTAACCCTAAACCTAAGCCTAACCCATACTCTACGCCGTACCCGAACCCCTCCCCGAACCCGTACCCTAAGCCGTACACTAAGCCTAACCCTAAGCCTAACCCTAACCGTAGGCAACCCTTGACTGCTTCTGCCTCCAACAGATTTCCTAAGCACTAGTGTTTTAAGGAACAGCTTAAAAAGAGAATCCTAATGTGATTTTTTATAATGGGTGTGTTCCTTATCTTATCCTAGTGTCTAAACTCTTCTCCACGGGTGGACCTCCAACTAATATTCCTTTACGTGCTAAGGGGTATCTAGAGAGTGGGATAGGTTTAATAACTACCCTAACCCTAACGCGTACCCTAACCCTAACCCCTACCCTAACCCTAACACGTACCCTAATCCTAACCCGTTCCCTTAACCGAGCCCTAACCCTAACACTAAACCTAACCCTAACCCTAACCCATACCCTATGCCGTACCCGAACCCCTCCCCGAACCCATACCCTAAGCCGTACCGTAACCCTAACCCTAAGCCTAACCCTAACCCTAGGCTACCCTTGACTGTTTCTGCCTCCAATAGATTTCCTAAGCAATAGTGTTTTAAGAAACGGCTTAAAAAGGGAATCCTAATGTGATTTCTTTATAATGGGTGTGTTCCTAATCTTATCCTAGTGTCTAAACTCTTCTCCATGGCTGGACCCCCAAATAATATTCCTTTACGTGCTAAGGGGTATCTAGAGAGTGGGATAGGTTTAATAACTACCCTAACCCTAACGCGTACCCTAACCCTAAACCCTACCCTAACCCTAACACGTACCCTAATCCTAACCTGTACCCTAAGCCGAGCCCTAACCCTAACACTAACCCTAACCCTAAGCCTAACACATACCCTACGCCATACCCGAACCCCTCCCCGAACCCGTACCCTAAGCCGTACCCTAAGCCTAACCCTAAGCCTAACCCTAACCCTAGGCTACCCTTGACTGCTTCTGCCTCCAATAGATTTCCTAAGCACTAGTGTTTTAAGGAACAGCTTAAAAAGAGAATCCTAATGTGATTTCTTTATAATGGGTGTGTTCCTTATCTTATCCTAGTGTCTAAACTCTTCTCCACGGGTGGACGTCCAACTAATATTCCTTTACGTGCTAAGGGGTATCTAGAGAGTGGGATAGGTTTAATAACTACCCTAACCCTAACGCGTACCCTAACCCTAACCCCTACCCTAACCCTAACACGTACCCTAATCCTAACCCGTTCCCTTAACCGAGCCCTAACCCTAACACTAAACCTAACCCTAACCCTAACCCATACCCTATGCCGTACCCGAACCCCTCCCCGAACCCGTACCCTAAGCCGTACCGTAACCCTAACCCTAAGCCTAACCCTAACCCTAGGCTACCCTTGACTGTTTCTGCCTCCAATAGATTTCCTAAGCACTAGTGTTTTAAGGAACGGCTTAAAAAGGGAATCCTAATGTGATTTCTTTATAATGGGTGTGTTCCTTATCTTATCCTAGTGTCTAAACTCTTCTCCATGGCTGGACCCCCAAATAATATTCCTTTACGTGCTAAGGGGTATCTAGAGAGTGGGATAGGTTTAATAACTACCCTAACCCTAACGCGTACCCTAACCCTAAACCCTACCCTAACCCTAACACGTACCCTAATCCTAACCTGGACCCTAAGCCGAGCCCGAACCCTAACACTAACCCTAACCCTAAGCCTAACACATACCCTACGCCATACCCGAACCCCTCCCCGAACCCGTACACTAAGCCGTACCCTAAGCCTAACCCTAAGCCTAACCCTAACCCTAGGCTACCCTTGACTGCTTCTGCCTCCAATAGATTACCTAAGCACTAGTGTTTTAAGGAACAGCTTAAAAAGAGAATCCTAATGTTATTTCTTTATAATAGGTGTGTTCCTTATCTTATCCTAGTGTCTAAACTCTTCTCCACGGGTGGACCTCCAACTAATATTCCTTTACGTGCTAAGGGGTATCTAGAGAGTGGGATAGGTTTAATAACTACCCTAACCCTAACGCGTACCCTAACCCTAACCCCTACCCTAACCCTAACACGTACCCTAATCCTAACCTGTACCCTAAGCCGAGCCCTAACCCTAACACTAACCCTAACCCTAAGCCTAACACATACCCTACGCCATACCCGAACCCCTCCCCGAACCCGTACCCTAAGCCTAACCCTAAGCCTAACCCTAACCCTAGGCTACCCTTGACTGCTTCTGCCTCCAATAGATTTCCTAAGCACTAGTGTTTTAAGGAACAGCTTAAAAAGAGAATCCTAATGTGATTTCTTTATAATGGGTGTGTTCCTTATCTTATCCTAGTGTCTAAACTCTTCTCCATGGCTGGACCCCCAAATAATATTCCTTTACGTGCTAAGGGGTATCTAGAGAGTGGGATAGGTTTAATAACTACCCTAATCCTAACGCGTACCCTAACCCTAACCCCTACCCTAACCCTAACACGTACCCTAATCCTAACCCGTACCCTAAACCGAGCCCTAACACTAACACTAAACCTAACCCTAACCCTAACCCATACCCTACGCCGTACCCGAACCCCTCCCCGAACCCGTACCCTAGGCCGTACCCTAACCCTATCCCTAAGCCTAACCCTAACCCTAGGCTACCCTTGACTGCTTCTGCCTCCAATAGATTTCCTAAGCACTAGTGTTTTAAGGAACAGCTTAAAAAGAGAATCCTAAAGTGATTTCTTTATAATGGGTGTGTTCCTTATCTTATCCTAGTGTCTAAACTCTTCTCCATGGCTGGACCCCCAAATAATATTCCTTTACGTGCTAAGGGGTATGTAGAGAGTGGGATAGGTTTAATAACTACCCTAACCCTAACGCGTACCCTTACCCTAACCCCTACCCTAACACTAACACGTATCCTAATCCTAACCCGTACACTAAACCGAGCCCTAATCCTAACACTAACCCTAACCCTAACCCTAACCCTAACCCATACCCTACGCCGTACCCGAACCCCTCCCCGAACCCGTACCCTAAGCCGTACCGTAACCCTAACCCTAAGCCTAACGCTAACCCTACGCTACCCCTGACTGCTTCTGCCTCCAATAGATTTTCTAAGCACTAGTGTTTTAAGGAACGGCTTAAAAAGAGAATCCTAATGTGATTTCTTTATAATGGGTGTGTTCCTTATCTTATCCTTGTGTCTAAACTCTTCTCCATGGCTGGACCCCAAATAATATTCCTTTACGTGCTAAGGGGTATCTAGAGAGTGGGATAGGTTTAATAACTACCCTAACCCTAACGCATTCCCTAACCCTAACCCCTACCCTAACCCTAACACGTACCCTAATCCTAACCCGTACCCTAAACCGAGCCCTAACCCTAACACTAAACCTAACACTAACCCTAACCCATACCCTACGCCGTACCCGAACCCCTCACCGAACCCGTACCCTAAGCCGTACCGTAACCCTAACCCTAAGCCTAACCCTAACCCTAGGCTACCCTTGACTGTTTCTGCCTCCAATAGTTTTCCTAAGCACTAGTGTTTTAAGGAATGGCTTAAAAAGGGAATCCTAATGTGATTTCTTTATAATGGGTGTGTTCCTTATCTTATCCTTGTGTCTAAACTCTTCTCCATGGCTGGACCCCCAAATAATATTCCTTTACGTGCTAAGGGGTATCTAGAGAGTGGGATAGTTTTAATAACTACCCTAACCCTAACGCGTACCCTAACCCTAAACCCTACCCTAACCCTAACACGTACCCTAATCCTAAACTGTACCCTAAACCGAGCCCTAACCCTAACACTAACCCTAAACCTAAGCCTAACACATACCCTATGCCGTACCCGAACCCCCCCCCGAACCCGTACCCTAAGCCGTACCCTAAGCCTAACCCTAAGCCTAACCCTAAATCTAGGCTACCCTTGACTGATTCTGCCTCCAATAGATATCCTAAGCACTAGTGTTTTAAGGAACAGCTTAAAAATAGAATCCTAATGTGATTTCTTTATAATGGGTGTGTTCCTTATATTATCCTAGTGTCTAAACTCTTCTCCATGGCTGGACCCCTAAATAATATTCCTTTACGTGCTAAGGGGTATCTAGAGAGTGGGATAGGTTTAATAACTACCCTAACCCTAACGCGTACCCTAACCCTAACCCCTATCCTAACCCTAACACGTACCCTAATCCTAACCTGTACCCTAAACCGAGCCCTAAAGCTAAAACTAAACCTAACCCTAACCCTAACCCATACCCTACGCCGTACCCGAACCCCTCCCCGAACCCGTACCCTAAGCCGTACCGTAACCCTAACCCTAAGCCTAACGCTAACCCTACACTACCCGTGACTGCTTCTGCCTCCAATAGATTTTCTAAGCACTAGTGTTTTAAGGAACGGCTTAAAAAGAGAATCCTAATGTGATTTCTTTATAATGGGTGTGTTCCTTATCTTATCCTAGTGTCTAAACTCTTCTCCATGGCTGGACCCTCAAATAATATTCCTTTACGTGCTAAGGGGTATCTAGAGAGTGGGATAGGTTTAATAACTACCCTAACCCTAACGCGTAACCTAACCCTAAACCCTACCCTAACCCTAACACGTACCCTAATCCTAACCTGTACCCTAAACCGAGCCCTAACCCTAACACTAACCCTAAACCTAAGCCTAACACATACCCTATGCCGTACCCGAACCCCCCCCCGAACCCGTACCCTAAGCCGTACCCTAAGCCTAACCCTAAGCCTAACCCTAAATCTAGGCTACCCTTGACTGCTTCTGCCTCCAATAGATATCCTAAGCACTAGTGTTTTAAGGAACAGCTTAAAAAGAGAATCCTAATGTGATTTCTTTATAATAGGTGTGTTCCTTATCTTATCCTAGTGTGTAAACTCTTCTCCACGGGTGGACCTCCAACTAATATTCCTTTACGTGCTAAGGGGTATGTAGAGAGTGGGATAGGTTTAATAACTACCCTAACCCTAACGCGTACCCTAACCCTAACCCCTACCCTAACCCTAACACGTACCCTAATCCTAACCCGTTCTCTTAACCGAGCCCTAACCCTAACACTAAACCTAACCCTAACCCTAACCCATACCCTATGCCGTACCCGAACCCCTCCCCGAACCCGTACCCTAAGCCGTACCGTAACCCTAACCCTAAGCCTAACCCTAACCCTAGGCTACCCTTGACTGTTTCTGCCTCCAATAGATTTCCTAAGCACTAGTGTTTTAAGGAACGGCTTAAAAAGGGAATCCTAATGTGATTTCTTTATAATGGGTGTGTTCCTTATCTTATCTTAGTGTCTAAACTCTTCTCCATGGCTGGACCCCCAAATAATATTCCTTTACGTGCTAAGGGGTATCTAGAGAGTGGGATAGGTTTAATAACTACCCTAACCCTAACGCGTACCCTAACCCTAAACCCTACCCTAACCCTAACACGTACCCTAATCCTAACCTGTACCCTAAGCCGAGCCCTAACCCTAACACTAACCCTAACCCTAAGCCTAACACATACCCTACGCCGTACCCGAACCCCTCCCCGAACCCGTACCCTAAGCCGTACCCTAAGCCGTACCCTAAGCCTAACCCTAAACCTAGGCTACCCTTGACTGCTTCTGCCTCCAGTAGATATCCTAAGCACTAGTGTTTTAAGGAACAGCTTAAAAATAGAATCCTAATGTGATTTCTTTATAATGGGTGTGTTCCTTATCTTATCCTAGTGTCTAAACTCTTCTCCATGGCTGGACCCCCAAATAATATTCCTTTACGTGCTAAGGGGTATCTAGAGAGTGGGATAGTTTTAATAACTACCCTAACCCTAACGCGTACCCTAACCCTAACCCCTACCCTAACCCTAACACGTACCCTAATCCTAACCTGTACCCTAAACCGAGCCCTAACGCTAAAACTAAACCTAATCCTAACCCTAACCCATACCCTACGCCGTACCCGAACCCCTCCCTGAACCCGTACCCTAAGCCGTGCCCTAAGCCTAACCCTAAGCCTAACGCTAACCCTACGCTACCCGTGACTGCTTCTGCCTCCAATAGATTTTCTAAACACTAGTGTTTTAAGGAACGGCTTAAAAAGAGAATCCTAATGTGATTTCTTTATAATGGGTGTGTTCCTTATCTTATCCTTGTGTCTAAACTCTTCTCCATGGCTGGACCCCCAAATAATATTCCTTTACGTGCTAAGGGGTATCTAGAGAGTGGGATAGGTTTAATAACTACCCTAATCCTAACGTGTACCTTAACCCTAACCCCTACCCTAACCCTAACACGTACCCTAATCCTAACCCGTACCCTAAACCGAGCCCTAACCCTAACACTAACCCTAACCCTAACCCTAACCCTAACCCGAACCTGTACACTAAGCCGTACCCTAACCCTAACCCTAAGCCTCACCCTAACCTTAGGCTACCCTTGACTGCTTCTGCCTCCAATAGATTTCCTAAGCACTAGTGTTTTAAGGAACAGCTTAAAAAGAGAATCCTAATGTGATTTCTTTATAATAGGTGTGTTCATTATCTTATCCTAGTGTCTAAACTCTTCTCCACGGGTGGACCTCCAACTAATATTGCTTTACGTGCTAAGGGGTATCTAGAGAGTGGGATAGGTTTAATAACTACCCTAACCCTAACGCGTACCCTAACCCTAACCCCTACCCTAACCCTAACACGTACCCTAATCCTAACCCGTTCCCTTAACCGAGCCCTAACCCTAACACTAAACCTAACCCTAACCCTAACCCATACCCTATGCCGTACCCGAACCCCTCCCCGAACCCGTACCCTAAGCCGTACCGTAACCCTAACCCTAAGCCTAACCCTAACCCTAGGCGACCCTTGACTGTTTCTGCCTCCAATAGATTTCCTAAGCACTAGTGTTTTAAGGAACGGCTTAAAAAGGGAATCCTAATGTGATTTCTTTATAATGGGTGTGTTCCTAATCTTATCCTAGTGTCTAAACTCTTCTCCATGGCTGGACCCCCAAATAATATTCCTTTACGTGCTAAGGGGTATCTAGAGAGTGGGATAGGTTTAATAACTACCCTAACCCTAACGCGTACCCTAACCCTAAACCCTACCCTAACCCTAACACGTACCCTAATCCTAACCTGTACCCTAAGCCGAGCCCTAACCCTAACACTAACCCTAACCCTAAGCCTAACACATACCCTACGCCATACCCGAACCCCTCCCCGAACCCGTACCCTAAGCCGTACCCTAAGCCTAACCCTAAGCCTAACCCTAACCCTAGGCTACCCTTGACTGCTTCTGCCTCCAATAGATTTCCTAAGCACTAGTGTTTTAAGGAACAGCTTAAAAAGAGAATCCTAATGTGATTTCTTTATAATAGGTGTGTTCCTTATCTTATCCTAGTGTCTAAACTCTTCTCCACGGGTGGACCTCCAACTAATATTCCTTTACGTGCTAAGGGGTATCTAGAGAGTGGGATAGGTTTAATAACTACCCTAACCCTAACGTGTACCCTAACCCTAACCCCTACCCTAACCCTAACACGTACCCTAATCCTAACCCGTTCCCTTAACCGAGCCCTAACCCTAACACTAAACCTAACCCTAACCCTAACCCATACCCTATGCCGTACCAGAACCCCTCCCCGAACCCGTACCCTAAGCCGTACCGTAACCCTAACCCTAAGCCTAACCCTAACCCTAGGCTACCCTTGACTGTTTCTGCCTCCAATAGATTTCCTAAGCACTAGTGTTTTAAGGAACGGCTTAAAAAGGGAATCCTAATGTGATTTCTTTATAATGGGTGTGTTCCTTATCTTATCCTAGTGTCTAAACTCTTCTCCATGGCTGGACCCCCAAATAATATTCCTTTACGTGCTAAGGGGTATCTAGAGAGTGGGATAGGTTTAATAACTACCCTAACCCTAACGCGTACCCTAACCCTAAACCCTACCCTAACCCTAACACGTACCCTAATCCTAACCTGTACCCTAAGCCGAGCTCTAACCCTAACACTAACCCTAACCCTAAGCCTAACACATACCCTACGCCATACCCGAACCCCTCCCCGAACCCGTACCCTAAGCCGTACCCTAAGCCTAACCCTAAGCCTAACCCTAACCCTAGGCTACCCTTGACTACTTCTGCCTCCAATAGATTTCCTAAGCACTAGTGTTTTAAGGAACAGCTTAAAAAGAGAATCCTAATGTGATTTCTTTATAATGGGTGTGTTCCTTATCTTATCCTAGTGTCTAAACTCTTCTCCATGGCTGGACCCCCAAATAATATTCCTTTACGTGCTAAGGGGTATCTAGAGAGTGGGATAGGTTTAATAACTACCCTAATCCTAACGCGTACCCTAACCCTAACCCCTACCCTAACCCTAACACGTACCCTAATCCTAACCCGTACCCTAAACCGAGCCCTAACACTAACACTAAACCTAACCCTAACCCTAACCCATACCCTACGCCGTACCCGAACCCCTCCCCGAACCCGTACCCTAGGCCGTACCCTAACCCTATCCCTAAGCCTAACCCTAACCCTAGGCTACCCTTGACTGCTTCTGCCTCCAATAGATTTCCTAAGCACTAGTGTTTTAAGGAACAGCTTAAAAAGAGAATCCTAAAGTGATTTCTTTATAATGGGTGTGTTCCTTATCTTATCCTAGTGTCTAAACTCTTCTCCATGGCTGGACCCCCAAATAATATTCCTTTACGTGCTAAGGGGTATGTAGAGAGTGGGATAGGTTTAATAACTACCCTAACCCTAACGCGTACCCTTACCCTAACCCCTACCCTAACACTAACACGTATCCTAATCCTAACCCGTACACTAAACCGAGCCCTAATCCTAACACTAACCCTAACCCTAACCCTAACCCTAACCCATACCCTACGCCGTACCCGAACCCCTCCCCGAACCCGTACCCTAAGCCGTACCGTAACCCTAACCCTAAGCCTAACGCTAACCCTACGCTACCCCTGACTGCTTCTGCCTCCAATAGATTTTCTAAGCACTAGTGTTTTAAGGAACGGCTTAAAAAGAGAATCCTAATGTGATTTCTTTATAATGGGTGTGTTCCTTATCTTATCCTTGTGTCTAAACTCTTCTCCATGGCTGGACCCCAAATAATATTCCTTTACGTGCTAAGGGGTATCTAGAGAGTGGGATAGGTTTAATAACTACCCTAACCCTAACGCATTCCCTAACCCTAACCCCTACCCTAACCCTAACACGTACCCTAATCCTAACCCGTACCCTAAACCGAGCCCTAACCCTAACACTAAACCTAACACTAACCCTAACCCATACCCTACGCCGTACCCGAACCCCTCACCGAACCCGTACCCTAAGCCGTACCGTAACCCTAACCCTAAGCCTAACCCTAACCCTAGGCTACCCTTGACTGTTTCTGCCTCCAATAGTTTTCCTAAGCACTAGTGTTTTAAGGAATGGCTTAAAAAGGGAATCCTAATGTGATTTCTTTATAATGGGTGTGTTCCTTATCTTATCCTTGTGTCTAAACTCTTCTCCATGGCTGGACCCCCAAATAATATTCCTTTACGTGCTAAGGGGTATCTAGAGAGTGGGATAGGTTTAATAACTACCCTAACCCTAACGCGTACCCTAACCCTAAACCCTACCCTAACCCTAACACATACCCTAATCCTAAACTGTACCCTAAACCGAGCCCTAACCCTAACACTAACCCTAAACCTAAGCCTAACACATACCCTATGCCGTACCCGAACCCCCCCCCGAACCCGTACCCTAAGCCGTACCCTAAGCCTAACCCTAAGCCTAACCCTAAATCTAGGCTACCCTTGACTGATTCTGCCTCCAATAGATATCCTAAGCACTAGTGTTTTAAGGAACAGCTTAAAAATAGAATCCTAATGTGATTTCTTTATAATGGGTGTGTTCCTTATATTATCCTAGTGTCTAAACTCTTCTCCATGGCTGGACCCCTAAATAATATTCCTTTACGTGCTAAGGGGTATCTAGAGAGTGGGATAGGTTTAATAACTACCCTAACCCTAACGCGTACCCTAACCCTAACCCCTATCCTAACCCTAACACGTACCCTAATCCTAACCTGTACCCTAAACCGAGCCCTAAAGCTAAAACTAAACCTAACCCTAACCCTAACCCATACCCTACGCCGTACCCGAACCCCTCCCCGAACCCGTACCCTAAGCCGTACCGTAACCCTAACCCTAAGCCTAACGCTAAGCCTACACTACCCGTGACTGCTTCTGCCTCCAATAGATTTTCTAAGCACTAGTGTTTTAAGGAACGGCTTAAAAAGAGAATCCTAATGTGATTTCTTTATAATGGGTGTGTTCCTTATCTTATCCTAGTGTCTAAACTCTTCTCCATGGCTGGACCCTCAAATAATATTCCTTTACGTGCTAAGGGGTATCTAGAGAGTGGGATAGGTTTAATAACTACCCTAACCCTAACGCGTAACCTAACCCTAAACCCTACCCTAACCCTAACACGTACCCTAATCCTAACCTGTACCCTAAACCGAGCCCTAACCCTAACACTAACCCTAAACCTAAGCCTAACACATACCCTATGCCGTACCCGAACCCCCCCCCGAACCCGTACCCTAAGCCGTACCCTAAGCCTAACCCTAAGCCTAACCCTAAATCTAGGCTACCCTTGACTGCTTCTGCCTCCAATAGATATCCTAAGCACTAGTGTTTTAAGGAACAGCTTAAAAAGAGAATCCTAATGTGATTTCTTTATAATAGGTGTGTTCCTTATCTTATCCTAGTGTGTAAACTCTTCTCCACGGGTGGACCTCCAACTAATATTCCTTTACGTGCTAAGGGGTATCTAGAGAGTGGGATAGGTTTAATAACTACCCTAACCCTAACGCGTACCCTAACCCTAACCCCTACCCTAACCCTAACACGTACCCTAATCCTAACCCGTTCTCTTAACCGAGCCCTAACCCTAACACTAAACCTAACCCTAACCCTAACCCATACCCTATGCCGTACCCGAACCCCTCCCCGAACCCGTACCCTAAGCCGTACCGTAACCCTAACCCTAAGCGTAACCCTAACCCTAGGCTACCCTTGACTGTTTCTGCCTCCAATAGATTTCCTAAGCACTAGTGTTTTAAGGAACGGCTTAAAAAGGGAATCCTAATGTGATTTCTTTATAATGGGTGTGTTCCTTATCTTATCTTAGTGTCTAAACTCTTCTCCATGGCTGGACCCCCAAATAATATTCCTTTACGTGCTAAGGGGTATCTAGAGAGTGGGATAGGTTTAATAACTACCCTAACCCTAACGCGTACCCTAACCCTAAACCCTACCCTAACCCTAACACGTACCCTAATCCTAACCTGTACCCTAAGCCGAGCCCTAACCCTAACACTAACCCTAACCCTAAGCCTAACACATACCCTACGCCGTACCCGAACCCCTCCCCGAACCCGTACCCTAAGCCGTACCCTAAGCCTAACCCTAAGCCTAACCCTAAACCTAGGCTACCCTTGACTGCTTCTGCCTCCAATAGATATCCTAAGCACTAGTGTTTTAAGGAACAGCTTAAAAATAGAATCCTAATGTGATTTCTTTATAATGGGTGTGTTCCTTATCTTATCCTAGTGTCTAAACTCTTCTCCATGGCTGGACCCCCAAATAATATTCCTTTACGTGCTAAGGGGTATCTAGAGAGTGGGATAGTTTTAATAACTACCCTAACCCTAACGCGTACCCTAACCCTAACCCCTACCCTAACCCTAACACGTACCCTAATCCTAACCTGTACCCTAAACCGAGCCCTAACGCTAAAACTAAACCTAATCCTAACCCTAACCCATACCCTACGCCGTACCCGAACCCCTCCCTGAACCCGTACCCTAAGCCGTGCCCTAAGCCTAACCCTAAGCCTAACGCTAACCCTACGCTACCCGTGACTGCTTCTGCCTCCAATAGATTTTCTAAACACTAGTGTTTTAAGGAACGGCTTAAAAAGAGAATCCTAATGTGATTTCTTTATAATGGGTGTGTTCCTTATCTTATCCTTGTGTCTAAACTCTTCTCCATGGCTGGACCCCCAAATAATATTCCTTTACGTGCTAAGGGGTATCTAGAGAG
The DNA here is from genome assembly GCF_965194805.1 of Balaenoptera borealis. Lineage (NCBI taxonomy): Eukaryota > Metazoa > Chordata > Mammalia > Artiodactyla > Balaenopteridae > Balaenoptera > Balaenoptera borealis. The sequence goes on from NW_028123579.1 coordinate 325,704, forward strand.
TGGGATAGGTTTAATAACTACCCTAATCCTAACGTGTACCTTAACCCTAACCCCTACCCTAACCCTAACACGTACCCTAATCCTAACCCGTACCCTAAACCGAGCCCTAACCCTAACACTAACCCTAAACCTAACCCTAACCCTAACCCGAACCTGTACACTAAGCCGTACCCTAACCCTAACCCTAAGCCTCACCCTAACCTTAGGCTACCCTTGACTGCTTCTGCCTCCAATAGATTTCCTAAGCACTAGTGTTTTAAGGAACAGCTTAAAAAGAGAATCCTAATGTGATTTCTTTATAATAGGTGTGTTCATTATCTTATCCTAGTGTCTAAACTCTTCTCCACGGGTGGACCTCCAACTAATATTGCTTTACGTGCTAAGGGGTATCTAGAGAGTGGGATAGGTTTAATAACTACCCTAACCCTAACGCGTACCCTAACCCTAACCCCTACCCTAACCCTAACACGTACCCTAATCCTAACCCGTTCCCTTAACCGAGCCCTAACCCTAACACTAAACCTAACCCTAACCCTAACCCATACCCTATGCCGTACCCGAACCCCTCCCCGAACCCGTACCCTAAGCCGTACCGTAACCCTAACCCTAAGCCTAACCCTAACCCTAGGCGACCCTTGACTGTTTCTGCCTCCAATAGATTTCCTAAGCACTAGTGTTTTAAGGAACGGCTTAAAAAGGGAATCCTAATGTGATTTCTTTATAATGGGTGTGTTCCTAATCTTATCCTAGTGTCTAAACTCTTCTCCATGGCTGGACCCCCAAATAATATTCCTTTACGTGCTAAGGGGTATCTAGAGAGTGGGATAGGTTTAATAACTACCCTAACCCTAACGCGTACCCTAACCCTAAACCCTACCCTAACCCTAACACGTACCCTAATCCTAACCTGTACCCTAAGCCGAGCCCTAACCCTAACACTAACCCTAACCCTAAGCCTAACACATACCCTACGCCATACCCGAACCCCTCCCCGAACCCGTACCCTAAGCCGTACCCTAAGCCTAACCCTAAGCCTAACCCTAACCCTAGGCTACCCTTGACTGCTTCTGCCTCCAATAGATTTCCTAAGCACTAGTGTTTTAAGGAACAGCTTAAAAAGAGAATCCTAATGTGATTTCTTTATAATAGGTGTGTTCCTTATCTTATCCTAGTGTCTAAACTCTTCTCCACGGGTGGACCTCCAACTAATATTCCTTTACGTGCTAAGGGGTATCTAGAGAGTGGGATAGGTTTAATAACTACCCTAACCCTAACGTGTACCCTAACCCTAACCCCTACCCTAACCCTAACACGTACCCTAATCCTAACCCGTTCCCTTAACCGAGCCCTAACCCTAACACTAAACCTAACCCTAACCCTAACCCATACCCTATGCCGTACCAGAACCCCTCCCCGAACCCGTACCCTAAGCCGTACCGTAACCCTAACACTAAGCCTAACCCTAACCCTAGGCTACCCTTGACTGTTTCTGCCTCCAATAGATTTCCTAAGCACTAGTGTTTTAAGGAACGGCTTAAAAAGGGAATCCTAATGTGATTTCTTTATAATGGGTGTGTTCCTTATCTTATCCTAGTGTCTAAACTCTTCTCCATGGCTGGACCCCCAAATAATATTCCTTTACGTGCTAAGGGGTATCTAGAGAGTGGGATAGGTTTAATAACTACCCTAACCCTAACGCGTACCCTAACCCTAAACCCTACCCTAACCCTAACACGTACCCTAATCCTAACCTGTACCCTAAGCCGAGCTCTAACCCTAACACTAACCCTAACCCTAAGCCTAACACATACCCTACGCCATACCCGAACCCCTCCCCGAACCCGTACCCTAAGCCGTACCCTAAGCCTAACCCTAAGCCTAACCCTAACCCTAGGCTACCCTTGACTACTTCTGCCTCCAATAGATTTCCTAAGCACTAGTGTTTTAAGGAACAGCTTAAAAAGAGAATCCTAATGTGATTTCTTTATAATGGGTGTGTTCCTTATCTTATCCTAGTGTCTAAACTCTTCTCCATGGCTGGACCCCCAAATAATATTCCTTTACGTGCTAAGGGGTATCTAGAGAGTGGGATAGGTTTAATAACTACCCTAATCCTAACGCGTACCCTAACCCTAACCCCTACCCTATCCCTAACACGTACCCTAATCCTAACCCGTACCCTAAACCGAGCCCTAACACTAACACTAAACCTAACCCTAACCCTAACCCATACCCTACGCCGTACCCGAACCCCTCCCCGAACCCGTACCCTAAGCCGTACCCTAACCCTATCCCTAAGCCTAACCCTAACCCTAGGCTACCCTTGACTGCTTCTGCCTCCAATAGATTTCCTAAGCACTAGTGTTTTAAGGAACAGCTTAAAAAGAGAATCCTAAAGTGATTTCTTTATAATGGGTGTGTTCCTTATCTTATCCTAGTGTCTAAACTCTTCTCCATGGCTGGACCCCCAAATAATATTCCTTTACGTGCTAAGGGGTATGTAGAGAGTGGGATAGGTTTAATAACTACCCTAACCCTAACGCGTACCCTTACCCTAACCACTACCCTAACACTAACACGTATCCTAATCCTAACCCGTACACTAAACCGAGCCCTAATCCTAACACTAACCCTAACCCTAACCCTAACCCTAACCCATACCCTACGCCGTACCCGAACCCCTCCCCGAACCCGTACCCTAAGCCGTACCGTAACCCTAACCCTAAGCCTAACGCTAACCCTATGCTACCCCTGACTGCTTCTGCCTCCAATAGATTTTCTAAGCACTAGTGTTTTAAGGAACGGCTTAAAAAGAGAATCCTAATGTGATTTCTTTATAATGGGTGTGTTTCTTATCTTATCCTTGTGTCTAAACTCTTCTCCATGGCTGGACCCCCAAATAATATTCCTTTACGTGCTAAGGGGTATCTAGAGAGTGGGATAGGTTTAATAACTACCCTAACCCTAACGCATTCCCTAACCCTAACCCCTACCCTAACCCTAACACGTACCCTAATCCTAACCCGTACCCTAAACCGAGCCCTAACCCTAACACTAAACCTAACACTAACCCTAACCCATACCCTACGCCGTACCCGAACCCCTCACCGAACCCGTACCCTAAGCCATACCGTAACCCTAACCCTAAGCCTAACCCTAACCCTAGGCTACCCTTGACTGTTTCTGCCTCCAATAGATTTCCTAAGCACTAGTGTTTTAAGGAATGGCTTAAAAAGGGAATCCTAATGTGATTTCTTTATAATGGGTGTGTTCCTTATCTTATCCTTGTGTCTAAACTCTTCTCCATGGCTGGACCCCCAAATAATATTCCTTTACGTGCTAAGGGGTATCTAGAGAGTGGGATAGGTTTAATAACTACCCTAACCCTAACGCGTACCCTAACCCTAAACCCTACCCTAACCCTAACACGTACCCTAATCCTAACCTGTACCCTAAACCGAGCCCTAACCCTAACACTAACCCTAAACCTAAGCCTAACACATACCCTATGCCGTACCCGAACCCCCCCCCGAACCCGTACCCTAAGCCGTACCCTAAGCCTAACCCTAAGCCTAACCCTAAATCTAGGCTACCCTTGACTGCTTCTGCCTCCAATAGATATCCTAAGCACTAGTGTTTTAAGGAACAGCTTAAAAATATAATCCTAATGTGATTTCTTTATAATGGGTGTGTTCCTTATCTTATCCTAGTGTCTAAACTCTTCTCCATGGCTGGACCCCTAAATAATATTCCTTTACGTGCTAAGGGGTATCTAGAGAGTGGGATAGGTTTAATAACTACCCTAACCCTAACGCGTACCCTAACCCTAACCCCTATCCTAACACTAACACGTACCCTAATCCTAACCTGTACCCTAAACCGAGCCCTAAAGCTAAAACTAAACCTAACCCTAACCCTAACCCATACCCTACGCCGTACCCGAACCCCTCCCCGAACCCGTACCCTAAGCCGTACCCTAAGCCTAACCCTAAGCCTAACGCTAACCCTACGCTACCCGTGACTGCTTCTGCCTCCAATAGATTTTCTAACCAATAGTGTTTTAAGGAACGGCTTAAAAAGAGAATCCTAATGTGATTTCTTTATAATGGGTGTGTTCCTTATCTTATCCTTGTGTCTAAACTCTTCTCCATGGCTGGACCCCAAATAATATTCCTTTACGTGCTAAGGGGTATCTAGAGAGTGGGATAGGTTTAATAACTACCCTAATCCTAACGTGTACCTTAACCCTAACCCCTACCCTAACCCTAACACGTACCCTAATCCTAACCCGTACCCTAAACCGAGCCCTAACCCTAACACTAACCCTAACCCTAACCCTAACCCTAACCCGAACCTGTACACTAAGCCGTACCCTAACCCTAACCCTAAGCCTCACCCTAACCTTAGGCTACCCTTGACTGCTTCTGCCTCCAATAGATTTCCTAAGCACTAGTGTTTTAAGGAACAGCTTAAAAAGAGAATCCTAATGTGATTTCTTTATAATAGGTGTGTTCCTTATCTTATCCTAGTGTCTAAACTCTTCTCCACGGGTGGACCTCCAACTAATATTCCTTTACGTGCTAAGGGGTATCTAGAGAGTGGGATAGGTTTAATAACTACCCTAACCCTAACGCGTACCCTAACCCTAACCCCTACCCTAACCCTAACACGTACCCTAATCCTAACCCGTTCCCTTAACCGAGCCCTAACCCTAACACTAAACCTAACCCTAACCCTAACCCATACCCTATGCCGTACCCGAACCCCTCCCCGAACCCGTACCCTAAGCCGTACCGTAACCCTAACCCTAAGCCTAACCCTAACCCTAGGCTACCCTTGACTGTTTCTGCCTCCAATAGATTTCCTAAGCACTAGTGTTTTAAGAAACGGCTTAAAAAGGGAATCCTAATGTGATTTGTTTATAATGGGTGTGTTCCTAATCTTATCCTAGTGTCTAAACTCTTCTCCATGGCTGGACCCCCAAATAATATTCCTTTACGTGCTAAGGGGTATCTTGAGAGTGGGATAGGTTTAATAACTACCCTAACCCTAACGCGTACCCTAACCCTAACCCCTACCCTAACCCTAACACGTACCCTAATCCTAACCTGGACCCTAAGCCGAGCCCGAACCCTAACACTAACCCTAACCCTAAGCCTAACACATACCCTACGCCATACCCGAACCCCTCCCCGAACCCGTACACTAAGCCGTACCCTAAGCCTAACCCTAAGCCTAACCCTAACCCTAGGCTACCCTTGACTGCTTCTGCCTCCAATAGATTTCCTAAGCACTAGTGTTTTAAGGAACAGCTTAAAAAGAGAATCCTAATGTGATTTCTTTATAATAGGTGTGTTCCTTATCTTATCCTAGTGTCTAAACTCTTCTCCACGGGTGGACCTCCAACTAATATTCCTTTACGTGCTAAGGGGTATCTAGAGAGTGGGATAGGTTTAATAACTACCCTAACCCTAACGCGTACCCTAACCCTAAACCCTACCCTAACCCTAACACGTACCCTAATCCTAACCTGTACCCTAAGCCGAGCCCTAACCCTAACACTAACCCTAACCCTAAGCCTAACACATACCCTACGCCATACCCGAACCCCTCCCCGAACCCGTACCCTAAGCCTAACCCTAAGCCTAACCCTAACCCTAGGCTACCCTTGACTGCTTCTGCCTCCAATAGATTTCCTAAGCACTAGTGTTTTAAGGAACAGCTTAAAAAGAGAATCCTAATGTGATTTCTTTATAATGGGTGTGTTCCTTATCTTATCCTAGTGTCTAAACTCTTCTCCATGGCTGGACCCCCAAATAATATTCCTTTACGTGCTAAGGGGTATCTAGAGAGTGGGATAGGTTTAATAACTACCCTAATCCTAACGCGTACCCTAACCCTAACCCCTATCCTAACCCTAACACGTACCCTAATCCTAACCCGTACCCTAAACCGAGCCCTAACACTAACACTAAACCTAACCCTAACCCTAACCCATACCCTACGCCGTACCCGAACCCCTCCCCGAACCCGTACCCTAAGCCGTACCCTAACCCTATGCCTAAGCCTAACCCTAACCCTAGGCTACCCTTGACTGCTTCTGCCTCCAATAGATTTCCTAAGCACTAGTGTTTTAAGGAACAGCTTAAAAAGAGAATCCTAAAGTGATTTCTTTATAATGGGTGTGTTCCTTATCTTATCCTAGTGTCTAAACTCTTCTCCATGGCTGGACCCCCAAATAATATTCCTTTACGTGCTAAGGGGTATGTAGAGAGTGGGATAGGTTTAATAACTACCCTAACCCTAACGCGTACCCTTACCCTAACCCCTACCCTAACACTAACACGTATCCTAATCCTAACCCGTACACTAAACCGAGCCCTAATCCTAACACTAACCCTAACCCTAACCCTAACCCTAACCCATACCCTACGCCGTACCCGAACCCCTCCCCGAACCCGTACCCTAAGCCGTACCGTAGCCCTAACCCTAAGCCTAACGCTAACCCTACGCTACCCCTGACTGCTTCTGCCTCCAATAGATTTTCTAAGCACTAGTGTTTTAAGGAACGGCTTAAAAAGAGAATCCTAATGTGATTTCTTTATAATGGGTGTGTTCCTTATCTTATCCTTGTGTCTAAACTCTTCTCCATGGCTGGACCCCAAATAATATTCCTTTACGTGCTAAGGGGTATCTAGAGAGTGGGATAGGTTTAATAACTACCCTAACCCTAACGCATTCCCTAACCCTAACCCCTACCCTAACCCTAACACGTACCCTAATCCTAACCCGTACCCTAAACCGAGCCCTAACCCTAACACTAAACCTAACACTAACCCTAACACATACCCTACGCCGTACCCGAACCCCTCACCGAACCCGTACCCTAAGCCGTACCGTAACCCTAACCCTAAGCCTAACCCTAACCCTAGGCTACCCTTGACTGTTTCTGCCTCCAATAGATTTCCTAAGCACTAGTGTTTTAAGGAACGGCTTAAAAATGGAATCCTAATGTGATTTCTTTATAATGGGTGTGTTCCTAATCTTATCCTAGTGTCTAAACTCTTCTCCATGGCTGGACCCCCAAATAATATTCCTTTACGTGCTAAGGGGTATCTAGAGAGTGGGATAGGTTTAATAACTACCCTAACCCTAACGCGTACCCTAACCCTAAACCCTACCCTAACCCTAACACGTACCCTAATCCTAACCTGTACCCTAAGCCGAGCCCTAACCCTAACACTAACCCTAACCCTAAGCCTAACACATACCCTACGCCATACCCGAACCCCTCCCCGAACCCGTACCCTAAGCCGTACCCTAAGCCTAACCCTAAGCCTAACCCTAACCCTAGGCTACCCTTGACTGCTTCTGCCTCCAATAGATTTCCTAAGCACTAGTGTTTTAAGGAACAGCTTAAAAAGAGAATCCTAAAGTGATTTCTTTATAATGGGTGTGTTCCTTATCTTATCCTAGTGTCTAAACTCTTCTCCATGGCTGGACCCCCAAATAATATTCCTTTACGTGCTAAGGGGTATCTAGAGAGTGGGATAGGTTTAATAACTACCCTAATCCTAACGCGTACCCTAACCCTAACCCCTACCCTAACCCTAACACGTACCCTAATCCTAACCCGTACCCTAAAGCGAGCCCTAACACTAACACTAAACCTAACCCTAACCCTAACCCATACCCTACGCCGTACCCGAACCCCTCCCGGAACCCGTACCCTAAGCCGTACCCTAACCCTATCCCTAAGCCTAACCCTAACCCTAGGCTACCCTTGACTGCTTCTGCCTCCAATAGATTTCCTAAGCACTAGTGTTTTAAGGAACAGCTTAAAAAGAGAATCTTAAAGTGATTTCTTTATAATGGGTGTGTTCCTTATCTTATCCTAGTGTCTAAACTCTTCTCCATGGCTGGACCCCCAAATAATATTCCTTTACGTGCTAAGGGGTATGTAGAGAGTGGGATAGGTTTAATAACTACCCTAACCCTAACGCGTACCCTTACCCTAACCCCTACCCTAACACTAACACGTATCCTAATCCTAACCCGTACCCTAATCCGAGCCCTAACCCAAACACTAACCATAACCCTAACCCTAACCCATACCCTACGCCGTACCCGAACCCCTCCTCGAACCCGTACCCTAAGCCCTAACCTAACCCTAACCCTAGGCTACCCCTGACTGCTTTTGCCTCCAATAGATTTCCTAAGCACTAGTGTTTTAAGGAACAGCTTAAAAATAGAATCCTAACGTGATTTCTTTATAATGGGTGTGTTCCTTATCTTATCCTAGTGTCTAAACTCTTCTCCATGGCTGGACCCCCAAATAATATTCCTTTACGTGCTAAGGGGTATCTAGAGAGTGGGATAGGTTTAATAACTACCCTAACCCTAGCGCGTACCCTAACCCTAACCCCTACCCTAACCCTAACACGTACCCTAATCCTAACCCGTACCCTAAACCGAGCCCTAACCCTAACACTAACCCGAACACTAACCCTAACCCATACCCTACGCCGTACCCGAACCCCTCCCCGAACCCGTACCCTAAGCTGTACCCTAACCCTAACCCTAAGCCTAACCCTAACCCTAGGCTACCCTTGACTGCTTCTGCCTCCAATAGATTTCCTAAGCACTAGTGTTTTAAGGAACAGCTTAAAAAGAGAATCCTAATGTGATTTCTTTATAATGGGTGTGTTCCTTATCTTATCCTAGTGTCTAAACTCTTCTCCATGGCTGGACCCCCAAATAATATTCCTTTACGTGCTAAGGGGTATCTAGAGAGTGGGGTAGGTTTAATAACTACCCTAACCCTAACGCGTACCCTAACCCTAACCCATAACCTAACACTAACACGTACCCTAATCCTAACCCGTACCGTAAACCGAGCCCTAACCCTAACACTAACCATAACACTAACCCTAACCCATACCCTACGCCATACCCGAACCCCTCCTCGAACCCGTACCCTAAGCCGTACACTAACCCTAACCCTAAGCCTAACCCTAACCCTAGGCTACCCCTGACTGCTTCTGCCTCCAATAGATTTCCTAAGCACTAGTGTTTTAAGGAACAGCTTAAAAAGAGAATCCTAATGTGATTTCTTTATAATGGGTGTGTTCCTTATCTTATCCTAGTGTCTAAACTCTTCTCCATGGCTGGACCCCCAAATAATATTCCTTTACGTGCTAAGGGGTATCTAGAGAGTGGGATAGGTTTAATAACTACCCTAACCCTAACGCGTACCCTAACCCTAACCCCTACCCTAACCCTAACACGTACCCTAATCCTAACAGGTACCCTAAACCGAGCCCTAACCCTAACACTAACCCTAACCCTAACACTAACCCATACCCTATGCCGTACCCGAACCCCTCCCCGAACCCGTACCCTAAGCCGAACCCTAACCCTAACCCTAAGCGTAACCCTAACCATAAGCTACCCTTGACTGTTTCTGCCTCCAATAGATTTCCTAAGCACTAGTGTTTTAAGGAACAGCTTAAAAAGAGAATCCTAATGTGATTTCTTTATAATGGGTATGTTTCTTATCTTATCCTAGTGTCTAAACTCTTCTCCATGGCTGGACCCCCAAATAATATTCCTTTACGTGCTAAGGGGTATCTAGAGAGTGGGATAGGTTTAATAACTACCCTAACCCTAACGCGTACCCTAACCCTAACCCCTACCCTAACCCTAACAAGTACCCTAATCCTAACCCGTACCCTAAACCGAGCCCTAACCCTAACACTAACCCGAATCCTAACCCTAACCCATACCCTACGCCGTACCCGAACCCCTCCCCGAACCCGAACCCTAAGCCGTACCCTAAACCTAACCCTAAGCCTAACCCTAACCCTAGGCTACCCTTGAGTGCTTCTGCTTCCAATACATTTCCTAAGCACTAGTGTTTTAAGGAACAGCTTAAAAAGAGAATCCTAAAGTGATTTCTTTATAATGGGTGTGTTCCTTATCTTATCCTATTGTCTAAACTCTTCTCCATGGCTGGAACCCCAAATAATATTCCTTTGCATACTAAGGGGTACCTACAGAGTGGGATAGTTTTAATAACTACCCTAACCCTAACGCGTACCCTAACCCTAACCCCTACCCTAAACCTAACACGTACCCTAATCCTAACCCGTACCCTAAACCGAGCCCTAACCCTAACACTAACCCTAACCCTAACCCTAACCCATACCCTACGCCGTACCCGAACCCCTCCTCGAACCCGTACCCTCAGCCGTACCCTAAGCCTAAACCTAAGTCTAACCCTAACTCTAGGCTACCCTTGATTGCTCCTGCCTCCAATAGATTTCCTAAGCACTAGTGTTTTAAGGAACAGCTTAAAAAGAGAATCCTAATGTGATTTCTTTATAATGGGTGTGTTCCTTATCTTATCCTAGTGTCTAAACTCTTCTCCATGGCTGGACCCCCAAATAATATTCCTTTACGTGCTAAGGGGTATCTAGAGAGTGGGATAGGTTTAATAACTACCCTAACCCTAACGCGTACCCTAACCCTAACCCCTACCGTAACCCTAACACGTACGCTAATCCTAACCCGTACACTAAACCGAGCCCTAACCCTAACGCGAACCCTAACCCTAACCCATACCCTAAGCCATACCCGAACCCCTCCTCGAACCCGTACCCTAAGCCCTACCCTAACCCTAACCCGAAGCCTAACCCTAACCCTAGACTACCCCTGACTGCTTTTGCCTCCAATAGATTTCCTAAGCACTAGTGTTTTAATGAACAGCTTAAAAAGAGAATCCTAACGTGATTTCTTTACATTGGGTGTATTCCTTATCTTGTCCTAGTGTCTAAACTCTTCTGCATGGCTGGACCCCCAAATAATATTCCTTTACGTGCTAAGGGGTATCTAGAGAGTGGGATAGGTTTAATAACTACCCTAACCCTAACGCGTACCCTAACCCTAACCCCTACCCTAACCCTAACACGTACCCTAATCCTAACCCATACCCTAAACCGAGCCCTAACCCTAACACTAACCCGAACCCTAACCCTAAGCCATAACCTACGCCGTACCCGAACCCCTCCCCGAACCCGAACTCTAAGCCGTACCCTAACCCTAACCCTAAGCGTAACCCTAACCCTAGGCTACACTTGACTGCTTCTGCCTCCAATAGATTTTCTAAGCACTAGTGTTTTAAGGAACAGCTTAAAAAGAGAATCCTAATGTGATTTCTTTATAATGGGTGTGTTCCTAATCTTTTCCTAGTGTTTAAACACTTCTCCATGGCTGGACCCCCAAATAATATTCCTTTACGTGCTAAGGGGTATCTAGAGAGTGGGATAGGTTTTTTAACTACCCTAACCCTAACGCGTACCCTAACCCTAACCCCTACCCTAACCCTAACACGTACCCTAATCCTAACCCGTACCCTAAACCGAGCCCTAACCCTAACACTAACCATAACCCAAACCCTAACCCATACCCTACGCCATACCTGAACGCCTCCTCGAACCCGTACCCTAAGCCGAACCCTAAACCTAACCCTAAGCCTAACCCTAACCCTAGGCTACCCCTGACTGCTTCTGCCTCCAATAGATTTCCTAAGCACTAGTGTTTTAAGGAACAGCTAAAAAGAGAATCCTAATGTGATTTCTTTATAATGGGTGTGTTCCTTATCTTATCCTAGTGTCTAAACTCTTCTCCATGGCTGGACCCCCAAATAATATTCCTTTGCATACTAAGGGGTACCTAGAGAGTGAGATAGGTTTAATAACTACCCTAACCCTAACACGTACCCTAACCCTAACCCCTACCCTAACCCTAACAAGTACCCTAATCCTAACCCGTACCCTAAACCGAGCCCTAACCCTAACACTAACCCGAACCCTAACCCTAACCCATACCCTACGCCGTACCCGAACCCCTCCCCGAAACCGTACCCTAAGCCATACCCTAACCGTAACCCTAAACCTAACCCTAACCCTAACCCTAGACTACCCTTGACTGCTTCTGCCTCCAATAGATTTCCTAAGCACTAGTGTTTTAAGGAACAGCTTAAAAGGAGAATCCTAATGTGATTTCTTTATAATGGGTGTGTTCCTAATCTTTTCCTATTGTGTAAACACTTCTCCATGGCTGGACCCCCAAATAATATTCCTTTACGTGCTAAGCGGTATCTAGATAGAGGGATAGGTTTAATAACTACCCTAACCCTAACGCGTACCCTAACCCTAACCCCTACCCTAACCCTAACACGTACCCTAATCCTAACCCGTACCCTGAACCGAGCCCTAACCCTAACACTAACCCTAACCCTAACCCTAACCCATACCCTATGCCGAACCCGAACCCCTCCCCGAACCCGTACCCTAAGCCGTACCCTAACCCTAACCCTAAGCCTAACCCTAACCCTAGGCTACCCCTGACTGCTTCTGCCTCCAATAGATTTCCTAAGCACTAGTGTTTTAAGGAACAGCTTAAAAAGAGAATCCTAACGTGATTTCTTTATAATGGGTGTGTTCCTTATCTTATTCTAGTGTCTAAACTCTTCTCCATGGCTGGACCCCCAAATAATATTCCTTTACGTGCTAAGCGGTATCTAGAGAGTGGGATAGGTTTAATAACTACCCTAACCCTAACGCGTACGCTAACCCTAACCCCTACCCTAACCCTAACACGTACCCTAATCCTAACCCGTACCCTAAACCGAGCCCTAACCCTAACACTAACCATAACCCTAACCTTAACCCATACCCTACGCCATAACCGAACCCCTCCTCGAACCCGTACCCTAAGCCGTACCCTAACCCTAACCCTAACCCTAACCCTAACACTAACCCCTCCCCGAACCCGTACCATAAGCCGTACCCTAACCCTAACCCTAAGCGTAACCCTAACCATAGGCTACCCTTGACTGCTTCTGCCTCCAATAGATTTCCTAAGAACTAGAGTTTTAATGACCAGCTTAAAGAGAGAATCCTAACGTGATTTCTTTATAATGGGTGTGTTCCTTATCTTATCCTAGTGTCTAAACTCTTCTCCATGGCTGGACCCCCAAATAGTATTCCTTAACGTGCTAAGGGGTATCTAGAGAGTGGGATAGGTTTAATAACTACCCTAACCCTAACGCGTACCCTAACCCTAACCCCTACCCTATCCCTAACACGTACCCTAATCCTAACCCGTACCCTAAAGCGAGCACTAACCCTAACACTAACCCTAACCCTAACCCTAACCCATACCCTACGCCATACCCGAACCCCTACTCGAACCCGTACGCTAAGCCGTACCCTAAACCTAACCCTAAGCCTAACCCTAACCCTAGGCTACCCCTGACTGCTTCTGCCTCCAATAGATTTCCTAAGCACTAGTGTTTTAAGGAACAGCTTAAAAAGAGAATCCTAATGTGATTTCTTTATAATGGGTGTGTTTCTTATCTTATCCTAGTATCTAAACTCTTCTCCATGGCTGGACCCCCAAATAATATTCCTTTACGTACTAAGGGGTACCTAGAGAGTGGGATAGGTTTAATAACTACCCTAACCCTAACGCGTACCCTAACCCTAACCCATAACCTAACCCTAACACGTACCCTAATCCTAACCCGTACCCTAAACCGAGCCCTAACCCTAACACTAACCATGACACTAACCCTAACCCATACCCTACGTCATACCCGAACCCCTAATCGAACCCGTACCCTAAGCCCTACCCTAACCCTAACCCGAAGCCTAACCCTAACCCTAGACTACCCCTGACTGCTTTTGCCTCCAATAGATTTCCTAAGCACTAGTGTTTTAAGGAACAGCTTAAAAAGAGAATCCTAACGTGATTTCTTTATGATGGGTGTGTTCCTTATCTTATCCTAGTGTCTAAACTCTTCTCTATGGCTGAACCCCAAATAATATTCCTTTACATGCTAAGGGGTGTCTAGAGAGTGCGATAGGTTTAATAACTACCCTAACCCTAACGCGTACCCTAACCCTAACCCCTACCCTAAGCCTAACACGTACCCTAATCCTAACCCGTACCCTAAAACGAGCCCTAAATCTAAAACTAACCCTAACCCTAACACTAACCCATACCATACGCCGTACCCGAACCCCTCCCCGAACCCGTACCCTCAGCCGTACCCTAAGCCTAAACCTAAGCCTAACACTAACCCTAGGCTACCCTTGACTGCTTCTGCCTCCAATAGATTTCCGAAGCACTAGTGTTTTAAGGAACAGCTTAAAAAGAGAATCCTAATGTGATTTCTGTATAATGGGTGTGTTTCTTATCTTATCCTAGTGTCTAAACTCTTCTCCATGGCTGGACCCCCAAATAATATTCCTTTACGTGCTAAGGGGTATCTAGAGAGTGGGATAGGTTTAATAACTATCCTAACCCTAACGCGTACCCTAACCCTAACCCATAACCTAACCCTAACACGTACCCTAATCCTAACCCGTCCCCTAAACCGAGCCCTAACCCTAACACTAACCATAACACTAACCCTAACCCATACCCTACGTCATACCCGAACCCCTTCTCGAACCCGTACCCTAAGCCGTACCTTAACCCTAACCCTAAGCCTAACCCTAACCCTAGGCTACCCCTGACTGATTTTGCCTCCAATAGATTTCCTAAGCACTAGTGTTTTAAGGAACAGCTTAAAGAGAGAATCCTAACGTGATTTCTTTATAATGGGTGTGTTCCTTATCTTATCCTAGTGTCTAAACTCTTCTCCATGGCTGGACCCCCAAATAATATTCCTTTACATGCTAAGGGGTGTCTAGAGAGTGGGATAGGTTTAATAACTACCCTAACCCTAACACGTACCCTAATCCTAACCCATACCCTAAACCGAGCCCTAACCCTAACACTAACCCGAACCCTAACCCTAAGCCATAACCTACGCCGTACCCGAACCCTCCCCGAACCCGAACTCTAAGCCGTACCCTAACCCTAACCCTAAGCCTAACCCTAACCCTAGGCTACCCTTGACTGCTTTTGCCTCCAATAGATTTTCTAAGCACTAGTGTTTTAAGGAACAGCTTAAAAAGAGAATCCTAATGTGATTTCTTTATAATGGGTGTGTTCCTAATCTTTTCCTAGTGTCTAAACACTTCTCCATGGCTGGACCCCCAAATAATATTCCTTTACGTGCTAAGGGGTATCTAGAGAGTGGGATAGGTTTAATAACTACCCTAACCCTAACGCGTACCCTAACCCTAACCCCTACCCTAACCCTAACACGTACCCTAATCCTAACCCGTACCCTAAACCGAGCCCTAACCCTAACACTAACCATTACCCTAACACTAACCCATACCCTACGCCGTACACAAACCCCTCCCCGAACCCGTACCCTAAGCCGTACCCTAACCCTAACCCTAACCCTAACCCTAACCCTAGGCTACCCTTGACTGTTTCTGCCTCCAATAGATTTCCTAAGCACTAGTGTTTTAAGGAACGGCTTAAAAAGGGAATCCTAATGTGATTTCTTTATAATGGGTGTGTTCCTTATCTTATCCTAGTGTCTAAACTCTTCTCCATGGATGGACCCCCAAATAATATTCCTTTACGTGCTACGGGGTATCTAGAGAGAGGGATAGGTTTAATAACTACCCTAACCCTAATGCGTACTCTAACCCTAACCCCTACCCTAACACTAACACGTACCCTAATCCTAACCCGTACCCTAAACCGAGCCCTAACCCTAACACTAACCATAACCCTAACCTTAAGCCATACCCTACGCCATAACCGAACCCCTCCTCGAACCCGTACCCTAAGCGGTACCCTAACCCTAACCCTAACCCTAACACTAACCCCTCCCCGAACCCGTACCCTAAGCCGTACCCTAACCCTAACCTTAAGCGTAACCCTAACCATAGGCTACCCTTGACTGCTTCTGCCTCCAATAGATTTCCTAAGCACTAGTGTTTTAATGACCAGCTTAAAAAGAGAATCCTAACGTGATTTCTTTATAATGGGTGTGTTCCTTATCTTATCCTAGTGTCTAAACTCTTCTCCATGGCTGGACCCCCAAATAATATTCCTTTACGTGCTAAGGGGTATCTAGAGAGTGGGATAGGTTTATTAACTACCCTAACCCTAACGCGTACCCTAACCCTAACCCCTCCCCTAACCCTAACACGTACCCTAATCCTAACCCGTACCCTAAACCGAGCCCTAACCCTAACACTAACCCTAACCCTAACCCTAACCCATACCCTACGCCATACCCGAACCCCTACTCGAACCTGTACGCTAAGCCGTACCCTAAACCTAACCCTAAGCCTAACCCTAACCCTAGGCTACCCCTGACTGCTTCTGCCTCCAATAGATTTCCTAGGCACTAGTGTTTTAACGAACAGCTTAAAAAGAGAATCCTAATGTGATTTCTTTATAATGGGTGTGTTCCTTATCTTATCCTAGTGTCTAAACACTTCTCCATGGCTGGACCCCAAAATAATATTCCTTTACGTGCTAAGGGGTATCTAGATAGTGGGATAGGTTTAATAACTACGCTAACCCTAACGCGTACCCTCACCCTAACCCCTACCCTAACCCTAACACGTACCCTAATCCTAACCCGTACCCTAATCCGAGCCCTAACCCAAACACTAACCATAACCCTAACCCTAACCCATACCCTACGCCGTACCCGAACCCCTCCTCGAACCCGTAACCTAAGCCCTAACCTAACCCTAACCCTAGGCTACCCCTGACTGCTTTTGCCTCCAATAGATTTCCTAAGCACTAGTGTTTTAAGGAACAGCTTAAAAAGAGAATCCTAATGTGATTTCTTTATAATGGGTGTGTTCCTTATCTTATCCTAGTGTCTAAACTCTTCTCCATGGCTGGACCCCCAAATAATATTCCTTTACGTGCTAAGGGGTATCTAGATAGTGGGATAGGTTTAATAACTACGCTAACCCTAACGCATACCCTAAACCTAACCCCTATCCTAACCCTAACACGTACCCTAATCCTAACCCGTACCCTACTCCGAGCCCTAACCCAAACACTAACCATAACCCTAACCCTAACCCATACCCTACGCCGTACCCGAACCCCTCCTCGAACCCGTACCCTAAGCCCTAACCTAACCCTAACCCTAGGCTACCCCTGACTGCTTTTGCCTCCAATAGTTTTCCTAAGCACTAGTGTTTTAAGGAACAGCTTAAAAATAGAATCCTAACGTGATTTCTTTATAATGGGTGTGTTCCTTATCTTATCCTAGTGTCTAAACTCTTCTCCATGGCTGGACCCCCAAATAATATTCCTTTACGTGCTAAGGGGTATCTAGAGAGTGGGATAGGTTTAATAACTAACCTAACCCTAGCGCGTACCCTAACCCTAACCCCTACCCTAACCCTAACACGTACCATAATCCTAACCCGTACCCTAAACCGAGCCCTAACCCTAACACTAACCCGAACCCTAACCCTAACCCATACCCTACGCCGTACCCGAACCCCTCCCCGAACCAGTACCCTAAGCTGTACCCTAAACCTAACCCTAAGCCTAACCCTAACCCTAGGCTACCCTTGACTGCTTCTGCCTCCAATAGATTTCCTAAGCACTAGTGTTTTAAGGAACAGCTTAAAAAGAGAATCCTAATGTGATTTCTTTATAATGGGTGTGTTCCTTATCTTATCCTAGTGTCTAAACTCTTCTCCATGGCTGGACCCCCAAATAATATTCCTTTACGTGCTAAGGGGTATCTAGAGAGTGGGATAGGTTTAATAACTACCCTAAACCTAACGCGTACCCTAACCCTAACCCATAACGTAACCCTAACACGTACCCTAATCCTAACCCGTACCCTAAACCGAGCCATAACCCTAACACTATCCCTAACACTAACCCTAACCCATACCATACGGCGTACCCGAACCCCTCCCCGAACCCGTACCCTCAGCCATACCCTAAGCCTAAACCTAAGCCTAACACTAACCCTAGGCTACCCTTGACTGATTCTGCCTCCAATAGATTTTCGAAGCACTAGTGTTTTAAGGAACAGCTTAAAAACAGAATCCTAATGTGATTTCTTTATAATGGGTGTGTTTCTTATCTTATCCTAGTGTCTAAACTCTTCTCCATGGCTGGACCCCCAAATAATATTCCTTTACGTGCTAAGGGGTATCTAGAGAGTGGGATAGGTTTAATAACTACCCTAAACCTAACGCGTACCCTAACCCTAACCCCTACCCTAACCCTAACACGTACCCTAATCCTAACCCGTACCCTAAACCGAGCCCTAACCCTAACACAAACCATAACCCTAACCGTAACCCATACCCTACGCCATACCCGAACCCCTCCTCGAACCCGTACCCTAAGTCGTACCCTAACCCTAACACTAAGCCTAACCCTAACCCTAGGCTACCCCTGACTGCTTCTGCCTCCAATAGATTTCCTAAGCACTAGTGTTTTAAGGAACAGCTTAAAAAGAGAATCCTAATGTGATTTCTTTATAATGGGTGTGTTCCTTATCTTATCCTAGTGTCTAAACTCTTCTCCATGGCTGGACCCCCAAATAATATTCCTTTGCATACTAAGGGGTAACTAGAGAGTGGGATAGGTTTAATAACTACCCTAACCCTAACGCGTACCCTAACCCTAACCCCTACCCTAACCCTAACACGTACCCTAATCCTAACCCGTACCCTATACCGAGCCCTAACCCTAACCCTAACCCTAACACTAACCCTAACCCATACCATACGCCGTACCCGAACCCCTCCCCGAACCCGTACCCTCAGCCATACCCTAAGCCTAAACCTAAGCCTAACACTAACCCTAGGCTACCCTTGACTGCTTCTGCCTCCAATAGATTTCCGAAGCACTAGTGTTTTAAGGAACAGCTTTAAGAGAGAATCCTAATGTGATTTCTTCATAATGGGTGTGTTTCTTATCTTATCCTAGTGTCTAAACTCTTCTCCATGGCTGGACCCCCAAATAATATTCCTTTACGTGCTAAGGGGTATCTAGAGAGTGGGATAGGTTTTTAACTACCCTAACCCTAACGCGTACCCTAACCCTAACCCATAACCTAACCCTAACACGTACCCTAATCCTAACCCATACCCTAAACCGAGCCCTAACCCTAACACTAACCATAACACTAACCCTAACCCATACCCTACGTCATACCCGAACCCCTTCTCGAACCCGTACCCTAAGCCGTACCCTAACCCTAACCCTAAGCCTAACCCTAACCCTAGGCTACCCCTGACTGCTTCTGCCTCCAATAGATTTCCTAAGCACTAGTGTTTTAAGGAACAGCTTAAAAAGAGAATCCTAACGTGATTTCTTTATAATGGGTGTGTTCCTTATCTTATCCTAGTGTCTTAACTCTTCTCCATGGCTGGACCCCCAAATAAGATTCCTTTACGTGCTAAGCGGTATCTAGAGAGTGGGATAGGTTAAATAACTACCCTAACACTAACGCGTACCCTAACCCTAACCCCTACCCTAACACTAACACGTACCCTAATCCTAACCCGTACCCTAAACCGAGCCCTAACCCTAACACTAACCATAACCCTAACCTTAACCCATACCCTACGCCATACCCGAACCCCTCCTCGAACCCGTACCCTAAGCCGTACGCTAGCCCTAACCCTAACCCTAACCCTAACCCTAACCCCTCACCGAACCCGTACCCTAAGCCTTACCCTAACCCTAACCCTAAGCCTAACCCTAACCCTAGGCTACCCTTGACTGCTTCTGCCTCCAATAGATTTCCTAAGCACTAGTGTTTTAAAGACCAGCATAAAAAGAGAATCCTAACGTGATTTCTTTATAATGGGTGTGTTCCTTATCTTATCCTAGTGTCTAAACTCTTCTACATGGCTGGACCCCCAAATAATATTCCTTTACGTGCTAAGGGGTATCTAGAGAGTGGGATAGGTTTATTAACTACCCTAACCCTAACGCCTACCCTAACCCTAACCCCTACCCTAACCCTAACACGTACCCTAATCCTAACCCGTACCGTAAACCGAGCCCTAACCCTAACACTAACCCTAACCCTAACCCTAACCCATACCCTACGCCATACCCGAACCCCTCCCCGAACCCGTACCCTCAGCCGTACCCTAAGCCTAAACCTAAGCCTAACCCTAACCCTAGGCTACCCTTGACTGCTTCTGCCTCCAATAGATTTCCTAAGCACTAGTGTTTTAAGGAACAGCTTAAAAAGAGAATCCTAATGTGATTTCTTTATAATGGGTGTGTTCCTTATCTTATCCTAGTGTCTAAACTCTTTTCCATTGCTGGACCCCCAAATAATATTCCTTTACGTGCTAAGAGATATCTAGAGAGTTGGATAGGTTTATTAACTACCCTAACCCTAACGCGTACCCTAACCCTAACCCCTACCCTACCCGTAACACGTACCCTAATCCTAACCCGTAACCTAAACCGAGCCCTAACCCTAACACTAACCCGAACCCTAACCCTAACCCATACCCTACGCCGTACGCGAACCCCTCCCCGAACCCGTACGCTAAGCCATACCCTAACCCTAACCCTAAGCCTAACCCTAACCGGAGACTACCCTTGACTGCTTCTGCCACCAATAGATTTTCTAAGCACTAGTGTTTTAAGGAACAGTTTAAAAAGAGAATCCTAACGTGATTTCTTTATAATGGGTGTGTTCCTTATCTTATCCTAGTGTCTAAACTCTTCTCCATGGCTGGACCCCCAAATAATATTCCTTTACGTGCTAAGGGGTATCTAGAGAGTGGGATAGGTTTAATAACTACCCTAACCCTAACACGAACCCTATCCCTAACCCCTACCCTAACCCTAACACGTACCCTAATCCTAACCCGTACCCTAAACCGAGCCCTAACCCTAACACTAACCCGAACCCTAACCCTAACCCATACCGTACGCCATACCCGAACCCCTCCTCGAACCCGTACCCTAATCCCTACCCTAACCCTAACCCTAACCCTAACCCTAACCCTAACCCTAACACTAAACCTAACACTAACCCTAACCCATACCCTACGCCGTACCCGAACCCCTCACCGAACCCGTACCCTAAGCCGTACCGTAAACCTAACCCTAAGCCTAACCCTAACCCTAGGCTACCCTTGACTGTTTCTGCCTCCAATAGTTTTCCTAAGCACTAGTGTTTTAAGGAATGGCTTAAAAAGGGAATCCTAATGTGATTTCTTTATAATGGGTGTGTTCCTTATCTTATCCTTGTGTCTAAACTCTTCTCCATGGCTGGACCCCCAAATAATATTCCTTTACGTGCTAAGGGGTATCTAGAGAGTGGGATAGGTTTAATAACTACCCTAACCCTAACGCGTACCCTAACCCTAAACCCTACCCTAACCCTAACACGTACCCTAATCCTAAACTGTACCCTAAACCGAGCCCTAACCCTAACACTAACCCTAAACCTAAGCCTAACACATACCCTATGCCGTACCCGAACCCCCCCCCGAACCCGTACCCTAAGCCGTACCCTAAGCCTAACCCTAAGCCTAACCCTAAATCTAGGCTACCCTTGACTGATTCTGCCTCCAATAGATATCCTAAGCACTAGTGTTTTAAGGAACAGCTTAAAAATAGAATCCTAATGTGATTTCTTTATAATGGGTGTGTTCCTTATATTATCCTAGTGTCTAAACTCTTCTCCATGGCTGGACCCCTAAATAATATTCCTTTACGTGCTAAGGGGTATCTAGAGAGTGGGATAGGTTTAATAACTACCCTAACCCTAACGCGTACCCTAACCCTAACCCCTACCCTAACCCTAACACGTACCCTAATCCTAACCCGTTCTCTTAACCGAGCCCTAACCCTAACACTAAACCTAACCCTAACCCTAACCCATACCCTATGCCGTACCCGAACCCCTCCCCGAACCCGTACCCTAAGCCGTACCGTAACCCTAACCCTAAGCGTAACCCTAACCCTAGGCTACCCTTGACTGTTTCTGCCTCCAATAGATTTCCTAAGCACTAGTGTTTTAAGGAACGGCTTAAAAAGGGAATCCTAATGTGATTTCTTTATAATGGGTGTGTTCCTTATCTTATCTTAGTGTCTAAACTCTTCTCCATGGCTGGACCCCCAAATAATATTCCTTTACGTGCTAAGGGGTATCTAGAGAGTGGGATAGGTTTAATAACTACCCTAACCCTAACGCGTACCCTAACCCTAAACCCTACCCTAACCCTAACACGTACCCTAATCCTAACCTGTACCCTAAGCCGAGCCCTAACCCTAACACTAACCCTAACCCTAAGCCTAACACATACCCTACGCCGTACCCGAACCCCTCCCCGAACCCGTACCCTAAGCCGTACCCTAAGCCTAACCCTAAGCCTAACCCTAAACCTAGGCTACCCTTGACTGCTTCTGCCTCCAATAGATATCCTAAGCACTAGTGTTTTAAGGAACAGCTTAAAAATAGAATCCTAATGTGATTTCTTTATAATGGGTGTGTTCCTTATCTTATCCTAGTGTCTAAACTCTTCTCCATGGCTGGACCCCCAAATAATATTCCTTTACGTGCTAAGGGGTATCTAGAGAGTGGGATAGTTTTAATAACTACCCTAACCCTAACGCGTACCCTAACCCTAACCCCTACCCTAACCCTAACACGTACCCTAATCCTAACCTGTACCCTAAACCGAGCCCTAACGCTAAAACTAAACCTAATCCTAACCCTAACCCATACCCTACGCCGTACCCGAACCCCTCCCTGAACCCGTACCCTAAGCCGTGCCCTAAGCCTAACCCTAAGCCTAACGCTAACCCTACGCTACCCGTGACTGCTTCTGCCTCCAATAGATTTTCTAAACACTAGTGTTTTAAGGAACGGCTTAAAAAGAGAATCCTAATGTGATTTCTTTATAATGGGTGTGTTCCTTATCTTATCCTTGTGTCTAAACTCTTCTCCATGGCTGGACCCCCAAATAATATTCCTTTACGTGCTAAGGGGTATCTAGAGAGTGGGATAGGTTTAATAACTACCCTAATCCTAACGTGTACCTTAACCCTAACCCCTACCCTAACCCTAACACGTACCCTAATCCTAACCCGTACCCTAAACCGAGCCCTAACCCTAACACTAACCCTAAACCTAACCCTAACCCTAACCCGAACCTGTACACTAAGCCGTACCCTAACCCTAACCCTAAGCCTCACCCTAACCTTAGGCTACCCTTGACTGCTTCTGCCTCCAATAGATTTCCTAAGCACTAGTGTTTTAAGGAACAGCTTAAAAAGAGAATCCTAATGTGATTTCTTTATAATAGGTGTGTTCATTATCTTATCCTAGTGTCTAAACTCTTCTCCACGGGTGGACCTCCAACTAATATTGCTTTACGTGCTAAGGGGTATCTAGAGAGTGGGATAGGTTTAATAACTACCCTAACCCTAACGCGTACCCTAACCCTAACCCCTACCCTAACCCTAACACGTACCCTAATCCTAACCCGTTCCCTTAACCGAGCCCTAACCCTAACACTAAACCTAACCCTAACCCTAACCCATACCCTATGCCGTACCCGAACCCCTCCCCGAACCCGTACCCTAAGCCGTACCGTAACCCTAACCCTAAGCCTAACCCTAACCCTAGGCGACCCTTGACTGTTTCTGCCTCCAATAGATTTCCTAAGCACTAGTGTTTTAAGGAACGGCTTAAAAAGGGAATCCTAATGTGATTTCTTTATAATGGGTGTGTTCCTAATCTTATCCTAGTGTCTAAACTCTTCTCCATGGCTGGACCCCCAAATAATATTCCTTTACGTGCTAAGGGGTATCTAGAGAGTGGGATAGGTTTAATAACTACCCTAACCCTAACGCGTACCGTAACCCTAAACCCTACCCTAACCCTAACACGTACCCTAATCCTAACCTGTACCCTAAGCCGAGCCCTAACCCTAACACTAACCCTAACCCTAAGCCTAACACATACCCTACGCCATACCCGAACCCCTCCCCGAACCCGTACCCTAAGCCGTACCCTAAGCCTAACCCTAAGCCTAACCCTAACCCTAGGCTACCCTTGACTGCTTCTGCCTCCAATAGATTTCCTAAGCACTAGTGTTTTAAGGAACAGCTTAAAAAGAGAATCCTAATGTGATTTCTTTATAATAGGTGTGTTCCTTATCTTATCCTAGTGTCTAAACTCTTCTCCACGGGTGGACCTCCAACTAATATTCCTTTACGTGCTAAGGGGTATCTAGAGAGTGGGATAGGTTTAATAACTACCCTAACCCTAACGTGTACCCTAACCCTAACCCCTACCCTAACCCTAACACGTACCCTAATCCTAACCCGTTCCCTTAACCGAGCCCTAACCCTAACACTAAACCTAACCCTAACCCTAACCCATACCCTATGCCGTACCAGAACCCCTCCCCGAACCCGTACCCTAAGCCGTACCGTAACCCTAACCCTAAGCCTAACCCTAACCCTAGGCTACCCTTGACTGTTTCTGCCTCCAATAGATTTCCTAAGCACTAGTGTTTTAAGGAACGGCTTAAAAAGGGAATCCTAATGTGATTTCTTTATAATGGGTGTGTTCCTTATCTTATCCTAGTGTCTAAACTCTTCTCCATGGCTGGACCCCCAAATAATATTCCTTTACGTGCTAAGGGGTATCTAGAGAGTGGGATAGGTTTAATAACTACCCTAACCCTAACGCGTACCCTAACCCTAAACCCTACCCTAACCCTAACACGTACCCTAATCCTAACCTGTACCCTAAGCCGAGCTCTAACCCTAACACTAACCCTAACCCTAAGCCTAACACATACCCTACGCCATACCCGAACCCCTCCCCGAACCCGTACCCTAAGCCGTACCCTAAGCCTAACCCTAAGCCTAACCCTAACCCTAGGCTACCCTTGACTACTTCTGCCTCCAATAGATTTCCTAAGCACTAGTGTTTTAAGGAACAGCTTAAAAAGAGAATCCTAATGTGATTTCTTTATAATGGGTGTGTTCCTTATCTTATCCTAGTGTCTAAACTCTTCTCCATGGCTGGACCCCCAAATAATATTCCTTTACGTGCTAAGGGGTATCTAGAGAGTGGGATAGGTTTAATAACTACCCTAATCCTAACGCGTACCCTAACCCTAACCCCTACCCTAACCCTAACACGTACCCTAATCCTAACCCGTACCCTAAACCGAGCCCTAACACTAACACTAAACCTAACCCTAACCCTAACCCATACCCTACGCCGTACCCGAACCCCTCCCCGAACCCGTACCCTAAGCCGTACCCTAACCCTATCCCTAAGCCTAACCCTAACCCTAGGCTACCCTTGACTGCTTCTGCCTCCAATAGATTTCCTAAGCACTAGTGTTTTAAGGAACAGCTTAAAAAGAGAATCCTAAAGTGATTTCTTTATAATGGGTGTGTTCCTTATCTTATCCTAGTGTCTAAACTCTTCTCCATGGCTGGACCCCCAAATAATATTCCTTTACGTGCTAAGGGGTATGTAGAGAGTGGGATAGGTTTAATAACTACCCTAACCCTAACGCGTACCCTTACCCTAACCACTACCCTAACACTAACACGTATCCTAATCCTAACCCGTACACTAAACCGAGCCCTAATCCTAACACTAACCCTAACCCTAACCCTAACCCTAACCCATACCCTACGCCGTACCCGAACCCCTCCCCGAACCCGTACCCTAAGCCGTACCGTAACCCTAACCCTAAGCCTAACGCTAACCCTATGCTACCCCTGACTGCTTCTGCCTCCAATAGATTTTCTAAGCACTAGTGTTTTAAGGAACGGCTTAAAAAGAGAATCCTAATGTGATTTCTTTATAATGGGTGTGTTCCTTATCTTATCCTTGTGTCTAAACTCTTCTCCATGGCTGGACCCCCAAATAATATTCCTTTACGTGCTAAGGGGTATCTAGAGAGTGGGATAGGTTTAATAACTACCCTAACCCTAACGCATTCCCTAACCCTAACCCCTACCCTAACCCTAACACGTACCCTAATCCTAACCCGTACCCTAAACCGAGCCCTAACCCTAACACTAAACCTAACACTAACCCTAACCCATACCCTACGCCGTACCCGAACCCCTCACCGAACCCGTACCCTAAGCCATACCGTAACCCTAACCCTAAGCCTAACCCTAACCCTAGGCTACCCTTGACTGTTTCTGCCTCCAATAGATTTCCTAAGCACTAGTGTTTTAAGGAATGGCTTAAAAAGGGAATCCTAATGTGATTTCTTTATAATGGGTGTGTTCCTTATCTTATCCTTGTGTCTAAACTCTTCTCCATGGCTGGACCCCCAAATAATATTCCTTTACGTGCTAAGGGGTATCTAGAGAGTGGGATAGGTTTAATAACTACCCTAACCCTAACGCGTACCCTAACCCTAAACCCTACCCTAACCCTAACACGTACCCTAATCCTAACCTGTACCCTAAACCGAGCCCTAACCCTAACACTAACCCTAAACCTAAGCCTAACACATACCCTATGCCGTACCCGAACCCCCCCCCGAACCCGTACCCTAAGCCGTACCCTAAGCCTAACCCTAAGCCTAACCCTAAATCTAGGCTACCCTTGACTGCTTCTGCCTCCAATAGATATCCTAAGCACTAGTGTTTTAAGGAACAGCTTAAAAATATAATCCTAATGTGATTTCTTTATAATGGGTGTGTTCCTTATCTTATCCTAGTGTCTAAACTCTTCTCCATGGCTGGACCCCTAAATAATATTCCTTTACGTGCTAAGGGGTATCTAGAGAGTGGGATAGGTTTAATAACTACCCTAACCCTAACGCGTACCCTAACCCTAACCCCTATCCTAACACTAACACGTACCCTAATCCTAACCTGTACCCTAAACCGAGCCCTAAAGCTAAAACTAAACCTAACCCTAACCCTAACCCATACCCTACGCCGTACCCGAACCCCTCCCCGAACCCGTACCCTAAGCCGTACCCTAAGCCTAACCCTAAGCCTAACGCTAACCCTACGCTACCCGTGACTGCTTCTGCCTCCAATAGATTTTCTAACCAATAGTGTTTTAAGGAACGGCTTAAAAAGAGAATCCTAATGTGATTTCTTTATAATGGGTGTGTTCCTTATCTTATCCTTGTGTCTAAACTCTTCTCCATGGCTGGACCCCAAATAATATTCCTTTACGTGCTAAGGGGTATCTAGAGAGTGGGATAGGTTTAATAACTACCCTAATCCTAACGTGTACCTTAACCCTAACCCCTACCCTAACCCTAACACGTACCCTAATCCTAACCCGTACCCTAAACCGAGCCCTAACCCTAACACTAACCCTAACCCTAACCCTAACCCTAACCCGAACCTGTACACTAAGCCGTACCCTAACCCTAACCCTAAGCCTCACCCTAACCTTAGGCTACCCTTGACTGCTTCTGCCTCCAATAGATTTCCTAAGCACTAGTGTTTTAAGGAACAGCTTAAAAAGAGAATCCTAATGTGATTTCTTTATAATAGGTGTGTTCCTTATCTTATCCTAGTGTCTAAACTCTTCTCCACGGGTGGACCTCCAACTAATATTCCTTTACGTGCTAAGGGGTATCTAGAGAGTGGGATAGGTTTAATAACTACCCTAACCCTAACGCGTACCCTAACCCTAACCCCTACCCTAACCCTAACACGTACCCTAATCCTAACCCGTTCCCTTAACCGAGCCCTAACCCTAACACTAAACCTAACCCTAACCCTAACCCATACCCTATGCCGTACCCGAACCCCTCCCCGAACCCGTACCCTAAGCCGTACCGTAACCCTAACCCTAAGCCTAACCCTAACCCTAGGCTACCCTTGACTGTTTCTGCCTCCAATAGATTTCCTAAGCACTAGTGTTTTAAGAAACGGCTTAAAAAGGGAATCCTAATGTGATTTGTTTATAATGGGTGTGTTCCTAATCTTATCCTAGTGTCTAAACTCTTCTCCATGGCTGGACCCCCAAATAATATTCCTTTACGTGCTAAGGGGTATCTTGAGAGTGGGATAGGTTTAATAACTACCCTAACCCTAACGCGTACCCTAACCCTAACCCCTACCCTAACCCTAACACGTACCCTAATCCTAACCTGGACCCTAAGCCGAGCCCGAACCCTAACACTAACCCTAACCCTAAGCCTAACACATACCCTACGCCATACCCGAACCCCTCCCCGAACCCGTACACTAAGCCGTACCCTAAGCCTAACCCTAAGCCTAACCCTAACCCTAGGCTACCCTTGACTGCTTCTGCCTCCAATAGATTTCCTAAGCACTAGTGTTTTAAGGAACAGCTTAAAAAGAGAATCCTAATGTGATTTCTTTATAATAGGTGTGTTCCTTATCTTATCCTAGTGTCTAAACTCTTCTCCACGGGTGGACCTCCAACTAATATTCCTTTACGTGCTAAGGGGTATCTAGAGAGTGGGATAGGTTTAATAACTACCCTAACCCTAACGCGTACCCTAACCCTAACCCCTACCCTAACCCTAACACGTACCCTAATCCTAACCCGTTCCCTTAACCGAGCCCTAACCCTAACACTAAACCTAACCCTAACCCTAACCCATACCCTATGCCGTACCCGAACCCCTCCCCGAACCCGTACCCTAAGCCGTACCGTAACCCTAACCCTAAGCCTAACCCTAACCCTAGGCTACCCTTGACTGTTTCTGCCTCCAATAGATTTCCTAAGCACTAGTGTTTTAAGGAACAGCTTAAAAAGGGAATCCTAATGTGATTTCTTTATAATGGGTGTGTTCCTTATCTTATCCTAGTGTCTAAACTCTTCTCCATGGCTGGACCCCCAAATAATATTCCTTTACGTGCTAAGGGGTATCTAGAGAGTGGGATAGGTTTAATAACTACCCTAACCCTAACGCGTACCCTAACCCTAAACCCTACCCTAACCCTAACACGTACCCTAATCCTAACCTGTACCCTAAGCCGAGCCCTAACCCTAACACTAACCCTAACCCTAAGCCTAACACATACCCTACGCCATACCCGAACCCCTCCCCGAACCCGTACCCTAAGCCTAACCCTAAGCCTAACCCTAACCCTAGGCTACCCTTGACTGCTTCTGCCTCCAATAGATTTCCTAAGCACTAGTGTTTTAAGGAACAGCTTAAAAAGAGAATCCTAATGTGATTTCTTTATAATGGGTGTGTTCCTTATCTTATCCTAGTGTCTAAACTCTTCTCCATGGCTGGACCCCCAAATAATATTCCTTTACGTGCTAAGGGGTATCTAGAGAGTGGGATAGGTTTAATAACTACCCTAATCCTAACGCGTACCCTAACCCTAACCCCTATCCTAACCCTAACACGTACCCTAATCCTAACCCGTACCCTAAACCGAGCCCTAACACTAACACTAAACCTAACCCTAACCCTAACCCATACCCTACGCCGTACCCGAACCCCTCCCCGAACCCGTACCCTAAGCCGTACCCTAACCCTATGCCTAAGCCTAACCCTAACCCTAGGCTACCCTTGACTGCTTCTGCCTCCAATAGATTTCCTAAGCACTAGTGTTTTAAGGAACAGCTTAAAAAGAGAATCCTAAAGTGATTTCTTTATAATGGGTGTGTTCCTTATCTTATCCTAGTGTCTAAACTCTTCTCCATGGCTGGACCCCCAAATAATATTCCTTTACGTGCTAAGGGGTATGTAGAGAGTGGGATAGGTTTAATAACTACCCTAACCCTAACGCGTACCCTTACCCTAACCCCTACCCTAACACTAACACGTATCCTAATCCTAACCCGTACACTAAACCGAGCCCTAATCCTAACACTAACCCTAACCCTAACCCTAACCCTAACCCATACCCTACGCCGTACCCGAACCCCTCCCCGAACCCGTACCCTAAGCCGTACCGTAGCCCTAACCCTAAGCCTAACGCTAACCCTACGCTACCCCTGACTGCTTCTGCCTCCAATAGATTTTCTAAGCACTAGTGTTTTAAGGAACGGCTTAAAAAGAGAATCCTAATGTGATTTCTTTATAATGGGTGTGTTCCTTATCTTATCCTTGTGTCTAAACTCTTCTCCATGGCTGGACCCCAAATAATATTCCTTTACGTGCTAAGGGGTATCTAGAGAGTGGGATAGGTTTAATAACTACCCTAACCCTAACGCATTCCCTAACCCTAACCCCTACCCTAACCCTAACACGTACCCTAATCCTAACCCGTACCCTAAACCGAGCCCTAACCCTAACACTAAACCTAACACTAACCCTAACACATACCCTACGCCGTACCCGAACCCTTCACCGAACCCGTACCCTAAGCCGTACCGTAACCCTAACCCTAAGCCTAACCCTAACCCTAGGCTACCCTTGACTGTTTCTGCCTCCAATAGATTTCCTAAGCACTAGTGTTTTAAGGAATGGCTTAAAAATGGAATCCTAATGTGATTTCTTTATAATGGGTGTGTTCCTTATCTTATCCTTGTGTCTAAACTCTTCTCCATGGCTGGACCCCCAAATAATATTCCTTTACGTGCTAAGGGGTATCTAGAGAGTGGGATAGGTTTAATAACTACCCTAACCCTAACGCGTACCCTAACCCTAAACCCTACCCTAACCCTAACACGTACCCTAATCCTAACCTGTACCCTAAGCCGAGCTCTAACCCTAACACTAACCCTAACCCTAAGCCTAACACATACCCTACGCCATACCCGAACCCCTCCCCGAACCCGTACCCTAAGCCGTACCCTAAGCCTAACCCTAAGCCTAACCCTAACCCTAGGCTACCCTTGACTACTTCTGCCTCCAATAGATTTCCTAAGCACTAGTGTTTTAAGGAACAGCTTAAAAAGAGAATCCTAATGTGATTTCTTTATAATGGGTGTGTTCCTTATCTTATCCTAGTGTCTAAACTCTTCTCCATGGCTGGACCCCCAAATAATATTCCTTTACGTGCTAAGGGGTATCTAGAGAGTGGGATAGGTTTAATAACTACCCTAATCCTAACGCGTACCCTAACCCTAACCCCTACCCTAACCCTAACACGTACCCTAATCCTAACCCGTACCCTAAACCGAGCCCTAACACTAACACTAAACCTAACCCTAACCCTAACCCATACCCTACGCCGTACCCGAACCCCTCCCCGAACCCGTACCCTAAGCCGTACCCTAACCCTATCCCTAAGCCTAACCCTAACCCTAGGCTACCCTTGACTGCTTCTGCCTCCAATAGATTTCCTAAGCACTAGTGTTTTAAGGAACAGCTTAAAAAGAGAATCCTAAAGTGATTTCTTTATAATGGGTGTGTTCCTTATCTTATCCTAGTGTCTAAACTCTTCTCCATGGCTGGACCCCCAAATAATATTCCTTTACGTGCTAAGGGGTATGTAGAGAGTGGGATAGGTTTAATAACTACCCTAACCCTAACGCGTACCCTTACCCTAACCACTACCCTAACACTAACACGTATCCTAATCCTAACCCGTACACTAAACCGAGCCCTAATCCTAACACTAACCCTAACCCTAACCCTAACCCTAACCCATACCCTACGCCGTACCCGAACCCCTCCCCGAACCCGTACCCTAAGCCGTACCGTAACCCTAACCCTAAGCCTAACGCTAACCCTATGCTACCCCTGACTGCTTCTGCCTCCAATAGATTTTCTAAGCACTAGTGTTTTAAGGAACGGCTTAAAAAGAGAATCCTAATGTGATTTCTTTATAATGGGTGTGTTCCTTATCTTATCCTTGTGTCTAAACTCTTCTCCATGGCTGGACCCCCAAATAATATTCCTTTACGTGCTAAGGGGTATCTAGAGAGTGGGATAGGTTTAATAACTACCCTAACCCTAACGCATTCCCTAACCCTAACCCCTACCCTAACCCTAACACGTACCCTAATCCTAACCCGTACCCTAAACCGAGCCCTAACCCTAACACTAAACCTAACACTAACCCTAACCCATACCCTACGCCGTACCCGAACCCCTCACCGAACCCGTACCCTAAGCCATACCGTAACCCTAACCCTAAGCCTAACCCTAACCCTAGGCTACCCTTGACTGTTTCTGCCTCCAATAGATTTCCTAAGCACTAGTGTTTTAAGGAATGGCTTAAAAAGGGAATCCTAATGTGATTTCTTTATAATGGGTGTGTTCCTTATCTTATCCTTGTGTCTAAACTCTTCTCCATGGCTGGACCCCCAAATAATATTCCTTTACGTGCTAAGGGGTATCTAGAGAGTGGGATAGGTTTAATAACTACCCTAACCCTAACGCGTACCCTAACCCTAAACCCTACCCTAACCCTAACACGTACCCTAATCCTAACCTGTACCCTAAACCGAGCCCTAACCCTAACACTAACCCTAAACCTAAGCCTAACACATACCCTATGCCGTACCCGAACCCCCCCCCGAACCCGTACCCTAAGCCGTACCCTAAGCCTAACCCTAAGCCTAACCCTAAATCTAGGCTACCCTTGACTGCTTCTGCCTCCAATAGATATCCTAAGCACTAGTGTTTTAAGGAACAGCTTAAAAATATAATCCTAATGTGATTTCTTTATAATGGGTGTGTTCCTTATCTTATCCTAGTGTCTAAACTCTTCTCCATGGCTGGACCCCTAAATAATATTCCTTTACGTGCTAAGGGGTATCTAGAGAGTGGGATAGGTTTAATAACTACCCTAACCCTAACGCGTACCCTAACCCTAACCCCTATCCTAACACTAACACGTACCCTAATCCTAACCTGTACCCTAAACCGAGCCCTAAAGCTAAAACTAAACCTAACCCTAACCCTAACCCATACCCTACGCCGTACCCGAACCCCTCCCCGAACCCGTACCCTAAGCCGTACCCTAAGCCTAACCCTAAGCCTAACGCTAACCCTACGCTACCCGTGACTGCTTCTGCCTCCAATAGATTTTCTAACCAATAGTGTTTTAAGGAACGGCTTAAAAAGAGAATCCTAATGTGATTTCTTTATAATGGGTGTGTTCCTTATCTTATCCTTGTGTCTAAACTCTTCTCCATGGCTGGACCCCAAATAATATTCCTTTACGTGCTAAGGGGTATCTAGAGAGTGGGATAGGTTTAATAACTACCCTAATCCTAACGTGTACCTTAACCCTAACCCCTACCCTAACCCTAACACGTACCCTAATCCTAACCCGTACCCTAAACCGAGCCCTAACCCTAACACTAACCCTAACCCTAACCCTAACCCTAACCCGAACCTGTACACTAAGCCGTACCCTAACCCTAACCCTAAGCCTCACCCTAACCTTAGGCTACCCTTGACTGCTTCTGCCTCCAATAGATTTCCTAAGCACTAGTGTTTTAAGGAACAGCTTAAAAAGAGAATCCTAATGTGATTTCTTTATAATAGGTGTGTTCCTTATCTTATCCTAGTGTCTAAACTCTTCTCCACGGGTGGACCTCCAACTAATATTCCTTTACGTGCTAAGGGGTATCTAGAGAGTGGGATAGGTTTAATAACTACCCTAACCCTAACGCGTACCCTAACCCTAACCCCTACCCTAACCCTAACACGTACCCTAATCCTAACCCGTTCCCTTAACCGAGCCCTAACCCTAACACTAAACCTAACCCTAACCCTAACCCATACCCTATGCCGTACCCGAACCCCTCCCCGAACCCGTACCCTAAGCCGTACCGTAACCCTAACCCTAAGCCTAACCCTAACCCTAGGCTACCCTTGACTGTTTCTGCCTCCAATAGATTTCCTAAGCACTAGTGTTTTAAGAAACGGCTTAAAAAGGGAATCCTAATGTGATTTGTTTATAATGGGTGTGTTCCTAATCTTATCCTAGTGTCTAAACTCTTCTCCATGGCTGGACCCCCAAATAATATTCCTTTACGTGCTAAGGGGTATCTTGAGAGTGGGATAGGTTTAATAACTACCCTAACCCTAACGCGTACCCTAACCCTAACCCCTACCCTAACCCTAACACGTACCCTAATCCTAACCTGGACCCTAAGCCGAGCCCGAACCCTAACACTAACCCTAACCCTAAGCCTAACACATACCCTACGCCATACCCGAACCCCTCCCCGAACCCGTACACTAAGCCGTACCCTAAGCCTAACCCTAAGCCTAACCCTAACCCTAGGCTACCCTTGACTGCTTCTGCCTCCAATAGATTTCCTAAGCACTAGTGTTTTAAGGAACAGCTTAAAAAGAGAATCCTAATGTGATTTCTTTATAATAGGTGTGTTCCTTATCTTATCCTAGTGTCTAAACTCTTCTCCACGGGTGGACCTCCAACTAATATTCCTTTACGTGCTAAGGGGTATCTAGAGAGTGGGATAGGTTTAATAACTACCCTAACCCTAACGCGTACCCTAACCCTAACCCCTACCCTAACCCTAACACGTACCCTAATCCTAACCCGTTCCCTTAACCGAGCCCTAACCCTAACACTAAACCTAACCCTAACCCTAACCCATACCCTATGCCGTACCCGAACCCCTCCCCGAACCCGTACCCTAAGCCGTACCGTAACCCTAACCCTAAGCCTAACCCTAACCCTAGGCTACCCTTGACTGTTTCTGCCTCCAATAGATTTCCTAAGCACTAGTGTTTTAAGGAACAGCTTAAAAAGGGAATCCTAATGTGATTTCTTTATAATGGGTGTGTTCCTTATCTTATCCTAGTGTCTAAACTCTTCTCCATGGCTGGACCCCCAAATAATATTCCTTTACGTGCTAAGGGGTATCTAGAGAGTGGGATAGGTTTAATAACTACCCTAACCCTAACGCGTACCCTAACCCTAAACCCTACCCTAACCCTAACACGTACCCTAATCCTAACCTGTACCCTAAGCCGAGCCCTAACCCTAACACTAACCCTAACCCTAAGCCTAACACATACCCTACGCCATACCCGAACCCCTCCCCGAACCCGTACCCTAAGCCTAACCCTAAGCCTAACCCTAACCCTAGGCTACCCTTGACTGCTTCTGCCTCCAATAGATTTCCTAAGCACTAGTGTTTTAAGGAACAGCTTAAAAAGAGAATCCTAATGTGATTTCTTTATAATGGGTGTGTTCCTTATCTTATCCTAGTGTCTAAACTCTTCTCCATGGCTGGACCCCCAAATAATATTCCTTTACGTGCTAAGGGGTATCTAGAGAGTGGGATAGGTTTAATAACTACCCTAATCCTAACGCGTACCCTAACCCTAACCCCTATCCTAACCCTAACACGTACCCTAATCCTAACCCGTACCCTAAACCGAGCCCTAACACTAACACTAAACCTAACCCTAACCCTAACCCATACCCTACGCCGTACCCGAACCCCTC
The DNA here is from genome assembly GCF_965194805.1 of Balaenoptera borealis. NCBI lineage: Eukaryota > Metazoa > Chordata > Mammalia > Artiodactyla > Balaenopteridae > Balaenoptera > Balaenoptera borealis. The sequence goes on from NW_028123579.1 coordinate 360,987, forward strand.
CCCGAACCCGTACCCTAAGCCGTACCCTAACCCTATGCCTAAGCCTAACCCTAACCCTAGGCTACCCTTGACTGCTTCTGCCTCCAATAGATTTCCTAAGCACTAGTGTTTTAAGGAACAGCTTAAAAAGAGAATCCTAAAGTGATTTCTTTATAATGGGTGTGTTCCTTATCTTATCCTAGTGTCTAAACTCTTCTCCATGGCTGGACCCCCAAATAATATTCCTTTACGTGCTAAGGGGTATGTAGAGAGTGGGATAGGTTTAATAACTACCCTAACCCTAACGCGTACCCTTACCCTAACCCCTACCCTAACACTAACACGTATCCTAATCCTAACCCGTACACTAAACCGAGCCCTAATCCTAACACTAACCCTAACCCTAACCCTAACCCTAACCCATACCCTACGCCGTACCCGAACCCCTCCCCGAACCCGTACCCTAAGCCGTACCGTAGCCCTAACCCTAAGCCTAACGCTAACCCTACGCTACCCCTGACTGCTTCTGCCTCCAATAGATTTTCTAAGCACTAGTGTTTTAAGGAACGGCTTAAAAAGAGAATCCTAATGTGATTTCTTTATAATGGGTGTGTTCCTTATCTTATCCTTGTGTCTAAACTCTTCTCCATGGCTGGACCCCAAATAATATTCCTTTACGTGCTAAGGGGTATCTAGAGAGTGGGATAGGTTTAATAACTACCCTAACCCTAACGCATTCCCTAACCCTAACCCCTACCCTAACCCTAACACGTACCCTAATCCTAACCCGTACCCTAAACCGAGCCCTAACCCTAACACTAAACCTAACACTAACCCTAACACATACCCTACGCCGTACCCGAACCCTTCACCGAACCCGTACCCTAAGCCGTACCGTAACCCTAACCCTAAGCCTAACCCTAACCCTAGGCTACCCTTGACTGTTTCTGCCTCCAATAGATTTCCTAAGCACTAGTGTTTTAAGGAATGGCTTAAAAATGGAATCCTAATGTGATTTCTTTATAATGGGTGTGTTCCTTATCTTATCCTTGTGTCTAAACTCTTCTCCATGGCTGGACCCCCAAATAATATTCCTTTACGTGCTAAGGGGTATCTAGAGAGTGGGATAGGTTTAATAACTACCCTAACCCTAACGCGTACCCTAACCCTAAACCCTACCCTAACCCTAACACGTACCCTAATCCTAAACTGTACCCTAAACCGAGCCCTAACCCTAACACTAACCCTAAACCTAAGCCTAACACATACCCTATGCCGTACCCGAACCCCCCCCCGAACCCGTACCCTAAGCCGTACCCTAAGCCTAACCCTAAGCCTAACCCTAAATCTAGGCTACCCTTGACTGCTTCTGCCTCCAATAGATATCCTAAGCACTAGTGTTTTAAGGAACAGCTTAAAAATAGAATCCTAATGTGATTTCTTTATAATGGGTGTGTTCCTTATCTTATCCTAGTGTCTAAACTCTTCTCCATGGCTGGACCCCTAAATAATATTCCTTTACGTGCTAACGGGTATCTAGAGAGTGGGATAGGTTTAATAACTACCCTAACCCTAACGCGTACCCTAACCCTAACGCCTATCCTAACCCTAACACGTACCCTAATCCTAACCTGTACCCTAAACCGAGCCCTAAAGCTAAAACTAAACCTAACCCTAACCCTAACCCATACTCTACGCCGTACCCGAACCCCTCCCCGAACCCGTACCCTAAGCCGTACACTAAGCCTAACCCTAAGCCTAACCCTAACCGTAGGCAACCCTTGACTGCTTCTGCCTCCAACAGATTTCCTAAGCACTAGTGTTTTAAGGAACAGCTTAAAAAGAGAATCCTAATGTGATTTTTTATAATGGGTGTGTTCCTTATCTTATCCTAGTGTCTAAACTCTTCTCCACGGGTGGACCTCCAACTAATATTCCTTTACGTGCTAAGGGGTATCTAGAGAGTGGGATAGGTTTAATAACTACCCTAACCCTAACGCGTACCCTAACCCTAACCCCTACCCTAACCCTAACACGTACCCTAATCCTAACCCGTTCCCTTAACCGAGCCCTAACCCTAACACTAAACCTAACCCTAACCCTAACCCATACCCTATGCCGTACCCGAACCCCTCCCCGAACCCATACCCTAAGCCGTACCGTAACCCTAACCCTAAGCCTAACCCTAACCATAGGCTACCCTTGACTGTTTCTGCCTCCAATAGATTTCCTAAGCAATAGTGTTTTAAGAAACGGCTTAAAAAGGGAATCCTAATGTGATTTCTTTATAATGGGTGTGTTCCTAATCTTATCCTAGTGTCTAAACTCTTCTCCATGGCTGGACCCCCAAATAATATTCCTTTACGTGCTAAGGGGTATCTAGAGAGTGGGATAGGTTTAATAACTACCCTAACCCTAACGCGTACCCTAACCCTAAACCCTACCCTAACCCTAACACGTACCCTAATCCTAACCTGTACCCTAAGCCGAGCCCTAACCCTAACACTAACCCTAACCCTAAGCCTAACACATACCCTACGCCATACCCGAACCCCTCCCCGAACCCGTACCCTAAGCCGTACCCTAAGCCTAACCCTAAGCCTAACCCTAACCCTAGGCTACCCTTGACTGCTTCTGCCTCCAATAGATTTCCTAAGCACTAGTGTTTTAAGGAACAGCTTAAAAAGAGAATCCTAATGTGATTTCTTTATAATAGGTGTGTTCCTTATCTTATCCTAGTGTCTAAACTCTTCTCCACGGGTGGACGTCCAACTAATATTCCTTTACGTGCTAAGGGGTATCTAGAGAGTGGGATAGGTTTAATAACTACCCTAACCCTAACGCGTACCCTAACCCTAACCCCTACCCTAACCCTAACACGTACCCTAATCCTAACCCGTTCCCTTAACCGAGCCCTAACCCTAACACTAAACCTAACCCTAACCCTAACCCATACCCTATGCCGTACCCGAACCCCTCCCCGAACCCGTACCCTAAGCCGTACCGTAACCCTAACCCTAAGCCTAACCCTAACCCTAGGCTACCCTTGACTGTTTCTGCCTCCAATAGATTTCCTAAGCACTAGTGTTTTAAGGAACGGCTTAAAAAGGGAATCCTAATGTGATTTCTTTATAATGGGTGTGTTCCTTATCTTCTCCTAGTGTCTAAACTCTTCTCCATGGCTGGACCCCCAAATAATATTCCTTTACGTGCTAAGGGGTATCTAGAGAGTGGGATAGGTTTAATAACTACCCTAACCCTAACGCGTACCCTAACCCTAAACCCTACCCTAACCCTAACACGTACCCTAATCCTAACCTGGACCCTAAGCCGAGCCCGAACCCTAACACTAACCCTAACCCTAAGCCTAACACATACCCTACGCCATACCCGAACCCCTCCCCGAACCCGTACACTAAGCCGTACCCTAAGCCTAACCCTAAGCCTAACCCTAACCCTAGGCTATCCTTGACTGCTTCTGCCTCCAATAGATTTCCTAAGCACTAGTGTTTTAAGGAACAGCTTAAAAAGAGAATCCTAATGTTATTTCTTTATAATAGGTGTGTTCCTTATCTTATCCTAGTGTCTAAACTCTTCTCCACGGGTGGACCTCCAACTAATATTCCTTTACGTGCTAAGGGGTATCTAGAGAGTGGGATAGGTTTAATAACTACCCTAACCCTAACGCGTACCCTAACCCTAACCCCTACCCTAACCCTAACACGTACCCTAATCCTAACCTGTACCCTAAGCCGAGCCCTAACCCTAACACTAACCCTAACCCTAAGCCTAACACATACCCTACGCCATACCCGAACCCCTCCCCGAACCCGTACCCTAAGCCTAACCCTAAGCCTAACCCTAACCCTAGGCTACCCTTGACTGCTTCTGCCTCCAATAGATTTCCTAAGCACTAGTGTTTTAAGGAACAGCTTAAAAAGAGAATCCTAATGTGATTTCTTTATAATGGGTGTGTTCCTTATCTTATCCTAGTGTCTAAACTCTTCTCCATGGCTGGACCCCCAAATAATATTCCTTTACGTGCTAAGGGGTATCTAGAGAGTGGGATAGGTTTAATAACTACCCTAATCCTAACGCGTACCCTAACCCTAACCCCTACCCTAACCCTAACACGTACCCTAATCCTAACCCGTACCCTAAACCGAGCCCTAACACTAACACTAAACCTAACCCTAACCCTAACCCATACCCTACGCCGTACCCGAACCCCTCCCCGAACCCGTACCCTAGGCCGTACCCTAACCCTATCCCTAAGCCTAACCCTAACCCTAGGCTACCCTTGACTGCTTCTGCCTCCAATAGATTTCCTAAGCACTAGTGTTTTAAGGAACAGCTTAAAAAGAGAATCCTAAAGTGATTTCTTTATAATGGGTGTGTTCCTTATCTTATCCTAGTGTCTAAACTCTTCTCCATGGCTGGACCCCCAAATAATATTCCTTTACGTGCTAAGGGGTATGTAGAGAGTGGGATAGGTTTAATAACTACCCTAACCCTAACGCGTACCCTTACCCTAACCCCTACCCTAACACTAACACGTATCCTAATCCTAACCCGTACACTAAACCGAGCCCTAATCCTAACACTAACCCTAACCCTAACCCTAACCCTAACCCATACCCTACGCCGTACCCGAACCCCTCCCCGAACCCGTACCCTAAGCCGTACCGTAACCCTAACCCTAAGCCTAACGCTAACCCTACGCTACCCCTGACTGCTTCTGCCTCCAATAGATTTTCTAAGCACTAGTGTTTTAAGGAACGGCTTAAAAAGAGAATCCTAATGTGATTTCTTTATAATGGGTGTGTTCCTTATCTTATCCTTGTGTCTAAACTCTTCTCCATGGCTGGACCCCAAATAATATTCCTTTACGTGCTAAGGGGTATCTAGAGAGTGGGATAGGTTTAATAACTACCCTAACCCTAACGCATTCCCTAACCCTAACCCCTACCCTAACCCTAACACGTACCCTAATCCTAACCCGTACCCTAAACCGAGCCCTAACCCTAACACTAAACCTAACACTAACCCTAACCCATACCCTACGCCGTACCCGAACCCCTCCCCGAACCCGTACCCTAAGCCGTACCGTAACCCTAACCCTAAGCCTAACCCTAACCCTAGGCTACCCTTGACTGTTTCTGCCTCCAATAGTTTTCCTAAGCACTAGTGTTTTAAGGAATGGCTTAAAAAGGGAATCCTAATGTGATTTCTTTATAATGGGTGTGTTCCTTATCTTATCCTTGTGTCTAAACTCTTCTCCATGGCTGGACCCCCAAATAATATTCCTTTACGTGCTAAGGGGTATCTAGAGAGTGGGATAGGTTTAATAACTACCCTAACCCTAACGCGTACCCTAACCCTAAACCCTACCCTAACCCTAACACGTACCCTAATCCTAAACTGTACCCTAAACCGAGCCCTAACCCTAACACTAACCCTAAACCTAAGCCTAACACATACCCTATGCCGTACCCGAACCCCCCCCCGAACCCGTACCCTAAGCCGTACCCTAAGCCTAACCCTAAGCCTAACCCTAAATCTAGGCTACCCTTGACTGCTTCTGCCTCCAATAGATATCCTAAGCACTAGTGTTTTAAGGAACAGCTTAAAAATAGAATCCTAATGTGATTTCTTTATAATGGGTGTGTTCCTTATATTATCCTAGTGTCTAAACTCTTCTCCATGGCTGGACCCCTAAATAATATTCCTTTACGTGCTAAGGGGTATCTAGAGAGTGGGATAGGTTTAATAACTACCCTAACCCTAACGCGTACCCTAACCCTAACCCCTATCCTAACCCTAACACGTACCCTAATCCTAACCTGTACCCTAAACCGAGCCCTAAAGCTAAAACTAAACCTAACCCTAACCCTAACCCATACCCTACGCCGTACCCGAACCCCTCCCCGAACCCGTACCCTAAGCCGTACACTAAGCCTAACCCTAAGCCTAACCCTAACCGTAGGCAGCCCTTGACTGCTTCTGCCTCCAACAGATTTCCTAAGCACTAGTGTTTTAAGGAACGGCTTAAAAAGAGAATCCTAATGTGATTTTTTATAATGGGTGTGTTCCTTATCTTATCCTAGTGTCTAAACTCTTCTCCATGGCTGGACCCCCAAATAATATTCCTTTACGTGCTAAGGGGTATCTAGAGAGTGGGATAGGTTTAATAACTACCCTAACCCTAACGCGTACCCTAACCCTAAACCCTACCCTAACCCTAACACGTACCCTAATCCTAACCTGTACCCTAAGCCGAGCCCTAACCCTAACACTAACCCAACCCTAAGCCTAACACATACCCTACGCCATACCCGAACCCCTCCCCGAACCCGTACCCTAAGCCTAACCCTAAGCCTAACCCTAACCCTAGGCTACCCTTGACTGCTTCTGCCTCCAATAGATTTCCTAAGCACTAGTGTTTTAAGGAACAGCTTAAAAAGAGAATCCTAATGTGATTTCTTTATAATGGGTGTGTTCCTTATCTTATCCTAGTGTCTAAACTCTTCTCCATGGCTGGACCCCCAAATAATATTCCTTTACGTGCTAAGGGGTATCTAGAGAGTGGGATAGGTTTAATAACTACCCTAATCCTAACGCGTACCCTAACCCTAACCCCTACCCTAACCCTAACACGTACCCTAATCCTAACCCGTACCCTAAACCGAGCCCTAACACTAACACTAAACCTAACCCTAACCCTAACCCATACCCTACGCCGTACGCGAACCCCTCCCCGAACCCGTACCCTAAGCCGTACCCTAACCCTATCCCTAAGCCTAACCCTAACCCTAGGCTACCCTTGACTGCTTCTGCCTCCAATAGATTTCCTAAGCACTAGTGTTTTAAGGAACAGCTTAAAAAGAGAATCCTAAAGTGATTTCTTTATAATGGGTGTGTTCCTTATCTTATCCTAGTGTCTAAACTCTTCTCCATGGCTGGACCCCCAAATAATATTCCTTTACGTGCTAAGGGGTATGTAGAGAGTGGGATAGGTTTAATAACTACCCTAACCCTAACGCGTACCCTTACCCTAACCCCTACCCTAACACTAACACGTATCCTAATCCTAACCCGTACACTAAACCGAGCCCTAATCCTAACACTAACCCTAACCCTAACCCTAACCCTAACCCATACCCTACGCCGTACCCGAACCCCTCCCCGAACCCGTACCCTAAGCCGTACCGTAACCCTAACCCTAAGCCTAACGCTAACCCTACGCTACCCCTGACTGCTTCTGCCTCCAATAGATTTTCTAAGCACTAGTGTTTTAAGGAACGGCTTGAAAAGAGAATCCTAATGTGATTTCTTTATAATGGGTGTGTTCCTTATCTTATCCTTGTGTCTAAACTCTTCTCCATGGCTGGACCCCAAATAATATTCCTTTACGTGCTAAGGGGTATCTAGAGAGTGGGATAGGTTTAATAACTACCCTAACCCTAACGCATTCCCTAACCCTAACCCCTACCCTAACCCTAACACGTACCCTAATCCTAACCCGTACCCTAAACCGAGCCCTAACCCTAACACTAAACCTAACACTAACCCTAACCCATACCCTACGCCGTACCCGAACCCCTCACCGAACCCGTACCCTAAGCCGTACCGTAACCCTAACCCTAAGCCTAACCCTAACCCTAGGCTACCCTTGACTGTTTCTGCCTCCAATAGATTTCCTAAGCACTAGTGTTTTAAGGAATGGCTTAAAAAGGGAATCCTAATGTGATTTCTTTATAATGGGTGTGTTCCTTATCTTATCCTTGTGTCTAAACTCTTCTCCATGGCTGGACCCCCAAATAATATTCCTTTACGTGCTAAGGGGTATCTAGAGAGTGGGATAGGTTTAATAACTACCCTAACCCTAACGCGTACCCTAACCCTAAACCCTACCCTAACCCTAACACGTACCCTAATCCTAAACTGTACCCTAAAGCGAGCCCTAACCCTAACACTAACCCTAAACCTAAGCCTAACACATACCCTATGCCGTACCCGAACCCCCCCCCGAACCCGTACCCTAAGCCGTACCCTAAGCCTAACCCTAAGCCTAACCCTAAATCTAGGCTACCCTTGACTGCTTCTGCCTCCAATAGATATCCTAAGCACTAGTGTTTTAAGGAACAGCTTAAAAATAGAATCCTAATGTGATTTCTTTATAATGGGTGTGTTCCTTATCTTATCCTAGTGTCTAAACTCTTCTCCATGGCTGGACCCCTAAATAATATTCCTTTACGTGCTAAGGGGTATCTAGAGAGTGGGATAGGTTTAATAACTACCCTAACCCTAACGCGTACCCTAACCCTAACCACTACCCTAACACTAACACGTACCCTAATCCTAACCTGTACCCTAAACCGAGCCCTAAAGCTAAAACTAAACCTAACCCTAACCCTAACCCATACCCTACGCCGTACCCGAACCCCTCCCCGAACCCGTACCCTAAGCCGTACACTAAGCCTAACCCTAAGCCTAACCCTAACCGTAGGCAACCCTTGACTGCTTCTGCCTCCAACAGATTTCCTAAGCACTAGTGTTTTAAGGAACAGCTTAAAAAGAGAATCCTAATGTGATTTTTTATAATGGGTGTGTTCCTTATCTTATCCTAGTGTCTAAACTCTTCTCCATGGCTGGACCCCCAAATAATATTCCTTTACGTGCTAAGGGGTATCTAGAGAGTGGGATAGGTTTAATAACTACCCTAATCCTAACGCGTACCCTAACCCTAACCCCTACCCTAACCCTAACACGTACCCTAATCCTAACCCGTACCCTAAACCGAGCCCTAACCCTAACACTAACCCTAACCCTAACCCTAACCCTAACCCGAACCTGTACACTAAGCCGTACCCTAACCCTAACCCTAAGCCTCACCCTAACCTTAGGCTACCCTTGACTGCTTCTGCCTCCAATAGATTTCCTAAGCACTAGTGTTTTAAGGAACAGCTTAAAAAGAGAATCCTAATGTGATTTCTTTATAATAGGTGTGTTCCTTATCTTATCCTAGTGTCTAAACTCTTCTCCACGGGTGGACCTCCAACTAATATTCCTTTACGTGCTAAGGGGTATCTAGAGAGTGGGATAGGTTTAATAACTACCCTAACCCTAACGCGTACCCTAACCCTAACCCCTACCCTAACCCTAACACGTACCCTAATCCTAACCCGTTCTCTTAACCGAGCCCTAACCCTAACACTAAACCTAACCCTAACCCTAACCCATACCCTATGCCGTACCCGAACCCCTCCCCGAACCCATACCCTAAGCCGTACCGTAACCCTAACCCTAAGCCTAACCCTAACCCTAGGCTACCCTTGACTGTTTCTGCCTCCAATAGATTTCCTAAGCACTAGTGTTTTAAGGAACGGCTTAAAAAGGGAATCCTAATGTGATTTCTTTATAATGGGTGTGTTCCTTATCTTATCTTAGTGTCTAAACTCTTCTCCATGGCTGGACCCCCAAATAATATTCCTTTACGTGCTAAGGGGAATCTAGAGAGTGGGATAGGTTTAATAACTACCCTAACCCTAACGCGTACCCTAACCGTAAACCCTACCCTAACCCTAACACGTACCCTAATCCTAACCTGTACCCTAAGCCGAGCCCTAACCCTAACACTAACCCTAACCCTAAGCCTAACACATACCCTACGCCGTACCCGAACCCCTCCCTGAACCAGTACCCTAAGCCGTACCCTAAGCCTAACCCTAAGCCTAACCCTAAACCTAGGCTACCCTTGACTGCTTCTGCCTCCAATAGATATCCTAAGCACTAGTGTTTTAAGGAACAGCTAAAAAATAGAATCCTAATGTGATTTCTTTATAATGGGTGTGTTCCTTATCTTATCCTAGTGTCTAAACTCTTCTCCATGGCTGGACCCCCAAATAATATTCCTTTACGTGCTAAGGGGTATCTAGAGAGTGGGATAGTTTTAATAACTACCCTAACCCTAACGCGTACCCTAACCCTAACCCCTACCCTAACCCTAACACGTACCCTAATCCTAACCCGTACCCTAAACCGAGCCCTAACCCTAACACTAACCCTAACCCTAACCCTAACCCTAACCCGAACCTGTACACTAAGCCGTACCCTAACCCTAACCCTAAGCCTCACCCTAACCTTAGGCTACCCTTGACTGCTTCTGCCTCCAATAGATTTCCTAAGCACTAGTGTTTTAAGGAACAGCTTAAAAAGAGAATCCTAATGTGATTTCTTTATAATAGGTGTGTTCCTTATCTTATCCTAGTGTCTAAACTCTTCTCCACGGGTGGACCTCCAACTAATATTCCTTTACGTGCTAAGGGGTATCTAGAGAGTGGGATAGGTTTAATAACTACCCTAACCCTAACGCGTACCCTAACCCTAACCCCTACCCTAACCCTAACACGTACCCTAATCCTAACCCGTTCCCTTAACCGAGCCCTAACCCTAACACTAAACCTAACCCTAACCCTAACCCATACCCTATGCCGTACCCGAACCCCTCCCCGAACCCGTACCCTAAGCCGTACCGTAACCCTAACCCTAAGCCTAACCCTAACCCTAGGCTACCCTTGACTGTTTCTGCCTCCAATAGATTTCCTAAGCACTAGTGTTTTAAGGAACGGCTTAAAAAGGGAATCCTAATGTGATTTCTTTATAATGGGTGTGTTCCTAATCTTATCCTAGTGTCTAAACTCTTCTCCATGGCTGGACCCCCAAATAATATTCCTTTACGTGCTAAGGGGTATCTAGAGAGTGGGATAGGTTTAATAACTACCCTAACCCTAACGCGTACCCTAACCCTAAACCCTACCCTAACCCTAACACGTACCCTAATCCTAACCTGTACCCTAAGCCGAGCCCTAACCCTAACACTAACCCTAACCCTAAGCCTAACACATACCCTACGCCATACCCGAACCCCTCCCCGAACCCGTACCCTAAGCCGTACCCTAAGCCTAACCCTAAGCCTAACCCTAACCCTAGGCTACCCTTGACTGCTTCTGCCTCCAATAGATTTCCTAAGCACTAGTGTTTTAAGGAACAGCTTAAAAAGAGAATCCTAAAGTGATTTCTTTATAATGGGTGTGTTCCTTATCTTATCCTAGTGTCTAAACTCTTCTCCATGGCTGGACCCCCAAATAATATTCCTTTACGTGCTAAGGGGTATCTAGAGAGTGGGATAGGTTTAATAACTACCCTAATCCTAACGCGTACCCTAACCCTAACCCCTACCCTAACCCTAACACGTACCCTAATCCTAACCCGTACCCTAAACCGAGCCCTAACACTAACACTAAACCTAACCCTAACCCTAACCCATACCCTACGCCGTACCCGAACCCCTCCCGGAACCCGTACCCTAAGCCGTACCCTAACCCTATCCCTAAGCCTAACCCTAACCCTAGGCTACCCTTGACTGCTTCTGCCTCCAATAGATTTCCTAAGCACTAGTGTTTTAAGGAACAGCTTAAAAAGAGAATCTTAAAGTGATTTCTTTATAATGGGTGTGTTCCTTATCTTATCCTAGTGTCTAAACTCTTCTCCATGGCTGGACCCCCAAATAATATTCCTTTACGTGCTAAGGGGTATGTAGAGAGTGGGATAGGTTTAATAACTACCCTAACCCTAACGCGTACCCTTACCCTAACCCCTACCCTAACACTAACACGTATCCTAATCCTAACCCGTACCCTAATCCGAGCCCTAACCCAAACACTAACCATAACCCTAACCCTAACCCATACCCTACGCCGTACCCGAACCCCTCCTCGAACCCGTACCCTAAGCCCTAACCTAACCCTAACCCTAGGCTACCCCTGACTGCTTTTGCCTCCAATAGATTTCCTAAGCACTAGTGTTTTAAGGAACAGCTTAAAAATAGAATCCTAACGTGATTTCTTTATAATGGGTGTGTTCCTTATCTTATCCTAGTGTCTAAACTCTTCTCCATGGCTGGACCCCCAAATAATATTCCTTTACGTGCTAAGGGGTATCTAGAGAGTGGGATAGGTTTAATAACTACCCTAACCCTAGCGCGTACCCTAACCCTAACCCCTACCCTAACCCTAACACGTACCCTAATCCTAACCCGTACCCTAAACCGAGCCCTAACCCTAACACTAACCCGAACCCTAACCCTAACCCATACCCTACGCCGTACCCGAACCCCTCCCCGAACCCGTACCCTAAGCTGTACCCTAACCCTAACCCTAAGCCTAACCCTAACCCTAGGCTACCCTTGACTGCTTCTGCCTCCAATAGATTTCCTAAGCACTAGTGTTTTAAGGAACAGCTTAAAAAGAGAATCCTAATGTGATTTCTTTATAATGGGTGTGTTCCTTATCTTATCCTAGTGTCTAAACTCTTCTCCATGGCTGGACCCCCAAATAATATTCCTTTACGTGCTAAGGGGTATCTAGAGAGTGGGGTAGGTTTAATAACTACCCTAACCCTAACGCGTACCCTAACCCTAACCCATAACCTAACACTAACACGTACCCTAATCCTAACCCGTACCCTAAACCGAGCCCTAACCCTAACACTAACCATAACACTAACCCTAACACATACCCTACGCCATACCCGAACCCCTCCTCGAACCCGTACCCTAAGCCGTACACTAACCCTAACCCTAAGCCTAACCCTAACCCTAGGCTACCCCTGACTGCTTCTGCCTCCAATAGATTTCCTAAGCACTAGTGTTTTAAGGAACAGCTTAAAAAGAGAATCCTAATGTGATTTCTTTATAATGGGTGTGTTCCTTATCTTATCCTAGTGTCTAAACTCGTCTCCATGGCTGGACCCCCAAATAATATTCCTTTACGTGCTAAGGGGTATCTAGAGAGTGGGATAGGTTTAATAACTACCCTAACCCTAATGCGTACCCTAACCCTAACCCCTACCCTAAACCTAACACGTACCCTAATCCTAACAGGTACCCTAAACCGAGCCCTAACCCTAACACTAACCCTAACCCTAACCCTAACCCATACCCTATGCCGTACCCGAACCCCTCCCCGAACCCGTACCCTAAGCCGAACCCTAATCCTAACCCTAAGCGTAACCCTAACCATAAGCTACCCTTGACTGTTTCTGCCTCCAATAGATTTCCTAAGCACTAGTGTTTTAAGGAACAGCTTAAAAAGAGAATCCTAATGTGATTTCTTTATAATGGGTATGTTTCTTATCTTATCCTAGTGTCTAAACTCTTCTCCATGGCTGGACCCCCAAATAATATTCCTTTACGTGCTAAGGGGTATCTAGAGAGTGGGATAGGTTTAATAACTACCCTAACCCTAACGCGTACCCTAACCCTAACCCCTACCCTAACCCTAACAAGTACCCTAATCCTAACCCGTACCCTAAACCGAGCCCTAACCCTAACACTAACCCGAATCCTAACCCTAACCCATACCCTACGCCGTACCCGAACCCCTCCCCGAACCCGAACCCTAAGCCGTACCCTAACCCTAACCCTAAGCCTAACCCTAACCCTAGGCTACCCTTGAGTGCTTCTGCCTCCAATACATTTCCTAAGCACTAGTGTTTTAAGGAACAGCTTAAAAAGAGAATCCTAAAGTGATTTCTTTATAATGGGTGTGTTCCTTATCTTATCCTATTGTCTAAACTCTTCTCCATGGCTGAAACCCCAAATAATATTCCTTTGCATACGAAGGGGTACCTAGAGAGTGGGATAGGTTTAATAACTACCCTAACCCTAACGCGTACCCTAACCCTAACCCCTACCCTAACGCTAACACGTACCCCAATCCTAACCCGTTACCTAAACCGAGCCCTAACCCTAACACTAACCCTAACCCTAACCCTAACCCATACCCTACGCCGTACCCGAACCCCTCCTCGAACCCGTACCCTCATCCGTACCCTAAGCCTAAACCTAAGCCTAATCCTAACTCTAGGCTACCCTTGATTGCTCCTGCCTCCAATAGATTTCCTAAGCACTAGTGTTTTAAGGAACAGCTTAAAAAGAGAATCCTAATGTGATTTATTTATAATGGGTGTGTTCCTTATCTTATCCTAGTGTCTAAACTCTTCTCCATGGCTGGACCCCCAAATAATATTCCTTTACGTGCTAAGGGGTATCTAGAGAGTGGGATAGGTTTAATAACTACCCTAACCCTAACGCTTACCCTAACCCTAACCCCTACCGTAACCCTAACACGTACGCTAATCCTAACCCGAACACTAAACCGAGCCCTAACCCTAACGCGAACCCTAACCCTAACCCATACCCTAAGCCATACCCGAACCCCTCCTCGAACCCGTACCCTAAGCCCTACCCTAACCCTAACCCGAAGCCTAACCCTAACCCTAGACTACCCCTGACTGCTTTTGCCTCCAATAGATTTCCTAAGCACTAGTGTTTTAATGAACAGCTTAAAAAGAGAATCCTAACGTGATTTCTTTACATTGGGTGTATTCCTTATCTTATCCTAGTGTCTAAACTCTTCTGCATGGCTGGACCCCCAAATAATATTCCTTTACGTGCTAAGGGGTATCTAGAGAGTGGGATAGGTTTAATAACTACCCTAACCCTAACGCGTACCCTAACCCTAACCCCTATCCTAACCCTAACACGTACCCTAATCCTAACCTGTACCCTAAACCGAGCCCTAACGCTAAAACTAAACCTAACCCTAACCCTAACCCATACCCTACGCCGTACCCGAACCCCTCCCCGAACCCGTACCCTAAGCCGTACACTAAGCCTAACCCTAAGCCTAACCCTAACCCTAGGCAACCCTTGACTGCTTCTGCCTCCAACAGATTTCCTAAGCACTAGTGTTTTAAGGAACAGCTTAAAAAGAGAATCCTAATGTGATTTCTTTATAATGGGTGTGTTCCTTATCTTATCCTAGTGTCTAAACTCTTCTCCATGGCTGGACCCCCAAATAATATTCCTTTACGTGCTAAGGGGTATCTAGAGAGTGGGATAGGTTTAATAACTACCCTAATCCTAACGCGTACCGTAACCCTAACCCCTACCCTAACCCTAACACGTACCCTAATCCTAACCCGTACCCTAAACCGAGCCCTAACCCTAACACTAACCCTAACCCTAACCCTAACCCTAACCCGAACCTGTACACTAAGCCGTACCCTAACCCTAACCCTAAGCCTCACCCTAACCTTAGGCTACCCTTGACTGCTTCTGCCTCCAATAGATTTCCTAAGCACTAGTGTTTTAAGGAACAGCTTAAAAAGAGAATCCTAATGTGATTTCTTTATAATAGGTGTGTTCCTTATCTTATCCTAGTGTCTAAACTCTTCTCCACGGTGGACCTCCAACTAATATTCCTTTACGTGCTAAGGGGTATCTAGAGAGTGGGATAGGTTTAATAACTACCCTAAGCCTAACTCGTACCCTAACCCTAACCCCTACCCTAACCCTAACACGTACCCTAATCCTAACCCGTTCTCTTAACCGAGCCCTAACCCTAACACTAAACCTAACCCTAACCCTAACCCATACCCTATGCCGTACCCGAACCCCTCCCCGAACCCGTACCCTAAGCCGTACCGTAACCCTAAACCTAAGCCTAACCCTAACCCTAGGCTACCCTTGACTGTTTCTGCCTCCAATAGATTTCCTAAGCACTAGTGTTTTAAGGAACGGCTTAAAAATGGAATCCTAATGTGATTTCTTTATAATGGGTGTGTTCCTTATCTTATCTTAGTGTCTAAACTCTTCTCCATGGCTGGACCCCCAAATAATATTCCTTTACGTGCTAAGGGGTATCTAGAGAGTGGGATAGGTTTAATAACTACCCTAACCCTAACGCGTACCCTAACCCTAAACCCTACCCTAACCCTAACACGTACCCTAATCCTAACCTGTACCCTAAGCCGAGCCCTAACCCTAACACTAACCCTAACCCTAAGCCTAACACATACCCTACGCCGTACCCGAACCCCTCCCTGAACCCGTACCCTAAGCCGTACCCTAAGCCTAACCCTAAGCCTAACCCTAAACCTAGGCTACCCTTGACTGCTTCTGCCTCCAATAGATATCCTAAGCACTAGTGTTTTAAGGAACAGCTTAAAAATAGAATCCTAATGTGATTTCTTTATAATGGGTGTGTTCCTTATCTTATCCTAGTGTCTAAACTCTTCTCCATGGCTGGACCCCCAAATAATATTCCTTTACGTGCTAAGGGGTATCTAGAGAGTGGGATAGTTTTAATAACTACCCTAACCCTAACGCGTACCCTAACCCTAACCCCTACCCTAACCCTAACACCTACCCTAATCCTAACCTGTACCCTAAACCGAGCCCTAAAGCTAAAACTAAACCTAACCCTAACCCTAACCCATACCCTACGCCGTACCCGAACCCCTCCCCGAACCCGTACCCTAAGCCGTACCCTAAGCCTAACCCTAAGCCTAACGCTAACCCTACGCTACCCGTGACTGCTTCTGCCTCCAATAGATTTTCTAAGCACTAGTGTTTTAAGGAACGGCTTAAAAAGAGAATCCTAATGTGATTTCTTTATAATGGGTGTGTTCCTTATCTTATCCTTGTGTCTAAACTCTTCTCCATGGCTGGACCCCCAAATAATATTCCTTTACGTGCTAAGGGGTATCTAGAGAGTGGGATAGGTTTAATAACTACCCTAATCCTAACGTGTACCTTAACCCTAACCCCTACCCTAACCCTAACACGTACCCTAATCCTAACCCGTACCCTAAACCGAGCCCTAACCCTAACACTAACCCTAACCCTAACCCTAACCCTAACCCGAACCTGTACACTAAGCCGTACCCTAACCCTAACCCTAAGCCTCACCCTAACCTTAGGCTACCCTTGACTGCTTCTGCCTCCAATAGATTTCCTAAGCACTAGTGTTTTAAGGAACAGCTTAAAAAGAGAATCCTAATGTGATTTCTTTATAATAGGTGTGTTCCTTATCTTATCCTAGTGTCTAAACTCTTCTCCACGGTTGGACCTCCAACTAATATTCCTTTACGTGCTAAGGGGTATCTAGAGAGTGGGATAGGTTTAATAACTACCCTAACCCTAACGCGTACCCTAACCCTAACCCCTACCCTAACCCTAACACGTACCCTAATCCTAACCCGTTCCCTTAACCGAGCCCTAACCCTAACACTAAACCTAACCCTAACCCTAACCCATACCCTATGCCGTACCCGAACCCCTCCCCGAACCCGTACCCTAAGCCGTACCGTAACCCTAACCCTAAGCCTAACCCTAACCCTAGGCTACCCTTGACTGTTTCTGCCTCCAATAGATTTCCTAAGCACTAGTGTTTTAAGGAACGGCTTAAAAAGGGAATCCTAATGTGATTTCTTTATAATGGGTGTGTTCCTAATCTTATCCTAGTGTCTAAACTCTTCTCCATGGCTGGACCCCCAAATAATATTCCTTTACGTGCTAAGGGGTATCTAGAGAGTGGGATAGGTTTAATAACTACCCTAACCCTAACGCGTACCCTAACCCTAAACCCTACCCTAACCCTAACACGTACCCTAATCCTAACCTGTACCCTAAGCCGAGCCCTAACCCTAACACTAACCCTAACCCTAAGCCTAACACATACCCTACGCCATACCCGAACCCCTCCCCGAACCCGTACCCTAAGCCGTACCCTAAGCCTAACCCTAAGCCTAACCCTAACCCTAGGCTACCCTTGACTGCTTCTGCCTCCAATAGATTTCCTAAGCACTAGTGTTTTAAGGAACAGCTTAAAAAGAGAATCCTAAAGTGATTTCTTTATAATGGGTGTGTTCCTTATCTTATCCTAGTGTCTAAACTCTTCTCCATGGCTGGACCCCCAAATAATATTCCTTTACGTGCTAAGGGGTATGTAGAGAGTGGGATAGGTTTAATAACTACCCTAACCCTAACGCGTACCCTTACCCTAACCCCTACCCTAACACTAACACGTATCCTAATCCTAACCCGTACCCTAATCCGAGCCCTAACCCAAACACTAACCATAACCCTAACCCTAACCCATACCCTACGCCGTACCCGAACCCCTCCTCGAACCCGTACCCTAAGCCCTAACCTAACCCTAACCCTAGGCTACCCCTGACTGCTTTTGCCTCCAATAGATTTCCTAAGCACTAGTGTTTTAAGGAACAGCTTAAAAATAGAATCCTAACGTGATTTCTTTATAATGGGTGTGTTCCTTATCTTATCCTAGTGTCTAAACTCTTCTCCATGGCTGGACCCCCAAATAATATTCCTTTACGTGCTAAGGGGTATCTAGAGAGTGGGATAGGTTTAATAACTACCCTAACCCTAGCGCGTACCCTAACCCTAACCCCTACCCTAACCCTAACACGTACCCTAATCCTAACCCGTACCCTAAACCGAGCCCTAACCCTAACACTAACCCGAACACTAACCCTAACCCATACCCTACGCCGTACCCGAACCCCTCCCCGAACCCGTACCCTAAGCTGTACCCTAACCCTAACCCTAAGCCTAACCCTAACCCTAGGCTACCCTTGACTGCTTCTGCCTCCAATAGATTTCCTAAGCACTAGTGTTTTAAGGAACAGCTTAAAAAGAGAATCCTAATGTGATTTCTTTATAATGGGTGTGTTCCTTATCTTATCCTAGTGTCTAAACTCTTCTCCATGGCTGGACCCCCAAATAATATTCCTTTACGTGCTAAGGGGTATCTAGAGAGTGGGGTAGGTTTAATAACTACCCTAACCCTAACGCGTACCCTAACCCTAACCCATAACCTAACACTAACACGTACCCTAATCCTAACCCGTACCGTAAACCGAGCCCTAACCCTAACACTAACCATAACACTAACCCTAACCCATACCCTACGCCATACCCGAACCCCTCCTCGAACCCGTACCCTAAGCCGTACACTAACCCTAACCCTAAGCCTAACCCTAACCCTAGGCTACCCCTGACTGCTTCTGCCTCCAATAGATTTCCTAAGCACTAGTGTTTTAAGGAACAG
The DNA here is from genome assembly GCF_965194805.1 of Balaenoptera borealis. Lineage (NCBI taxonomy): Eukaryota > Metazoa > Chordata > Mammalia > Artiodactyla > Balaenopteridae > Balaenoptera > Balaenoptera borealis. The sequence goes on from NW_028123579.1 coordinate 379,946, forward strand.
CTTAAAAAGAGAATCCTAATGTGATTTCTTTATAATGGGTGTGTTCCTTATCTTATCCTAGTGTCTAAACTCTTCTCCATGGCTGGACCCCCAAATAATATTCCTTTACGTGCTAAGGGGTATCTAGAGAGTGGGATAGGTTTAATAACTACCCTAACCCTAACGCGTACCCTAACCCTAACCCCTACCCTAACCCTAACACGTACCCTAATCCTAACAGGTACCCTAAACCGAGCCCTAACCCTAACACTAACCCTAACCCTAACACTAACCCATACCCTATGCCGTACCCGAACCCCTCCCCGAACCCGTACCCTAAGCCGAACCCTAACCCTAACCCTAAGCGTAACCCTAACCATAAGCTACCCTTGACTGTTTCTGCCTCCAATAGATTTCCTAAGCACTAGTGTTTTAAGGAACAGCTTAAAAAGAGAATCCTAATGTGATTTCTTTATAATGGGTATGTTTCTTATCTTATCCTAGTGTCTAAACTCTTCTCCATGGCTGGACCCCCAAATAATATTCCTTTACGTGCTAAGGGGTATCTAGAGAGTGGGATAGGTTTAATAACTACCCTAACCCTAACGCGTACCCTAACCCTAACCCCTACCCTAACCCTAACAAGTACCCTAATCCTAACCCGTACCCTAAACCGAGCCCTAACCCTAACACTAACCCGAATCCTAACCCTAACCCATACCCTACGCCGTACCCGAACCCCTCCCCGAACCCGAACCCTAAGCCGTACCCTAAACCTAACCCTAAGCCTAACCCTAACCCTAGGCTACCCTTGAGTGCTTCTGCTTCCAATACATTTCCTAAGCACTAGTGTTTTAAGGAACAGCTTAAAAAGAGAATCCTAAAGTGATTTCTTTATAATGGGTGTGTTCCTTATCTTATCCTATTGTCTAAACTCTTCTCCATGGCTGGAACCCCAAATAATATTCCTTTGCATACTAAGGGGTACCTACAGAGTGGGATAGTTTTAATAACTACCCTAACCCTAACGCGTACCCTAACCCTAACCCCTACCCTAAACCTAACACGTACCCTAATCCTAACCCGTACCCTAAACCGAGCCCTAACCCTAACACTAACCCTAACCCTAACCCTAACCCATACCCTACGCCGTACCCGAACCCCTCCTCGAACCCGTACCCTCAGCCGTACCCTAAGCCTAAACCTAAGTCTAACCCTAACTCTAGGCTACCCTTGATTGCTCCTGCCTCCAATAGATTTCCTAAGCACTAGTGTTTTAAGGAACAGCTTAAAAAGAGAATCCTAATGTGATTTCTTTATAATGGGTGTGTTCCTTATCTTATCCTAGTGTCTAAACTCTTCTCCATGGCTGGACCCCCAAATAATATTCCTTTACGTGCTAAGGGGTATCTAGAGAGTGGGATAGGTTTAATAACTACCCTAACCCTAACGCGTACCCTAACCCTAACCCCTACCGTAACCCTAACACGTACGCTAATCCTAACCCGTACACTAAACCGAGCCCTAACCCTAACGCGAACCCTAACCCTAACCCATACCCTAAGCCATACCCGAACCCCTCCTCGAACCCGTACCCTAAGCCCTACCCTAACCCTAACCCGAAGCCTAACCCTAACCCTAGACTACCCCTGACTGCTTTTGCCTCCAATAGATTTCCTAAGCACTAGTGTTTTAATGAACAGCTTAAAAAGAGAATCCTAACGTGATTTCTTTACATTGGGTGTATTCCTTATCTTATCCTAGTGTCTAAACTCTTCTGCATGGCTGGACCCCCAAATAATATTCCTTTACGTGCTAAGGGGTATCTAGAGAGTGGGATAGGTTTAATAACTACCCTAACCCTAACGCGTACCCTAACCCTAACCCCTACCCTAACCCTAACACGTACCCTAATCCTAACCCATACCCTAAACCGAGCCCTAACCCTAACACTAACCCGAACCCTAACCCTAAGCCATAACCTACGCCGTACCCGAACCCCTCCCCGAACCCGAACTCTAAGCCGTACCCTAACCCTAACCCTAAGCGTAACCCTAACCCTAGGCTACACTTGACTGCTTCTGCCTCCAATAGATTTTCTAAGCACTAGTGTTTTAAGGAACAGCTTAAAAAGAGAATCCTAATGTGATTTCTTTATAATGGGTGTGTTCCTAATCTTTTCCTAGTGTTTAAACACTTCTCCATGGCTGGACCCCCAAATAATATTCCTTTACGTGCTAAGGGGTATCTAGAGAGTGGGATAGGTTTTTTAACTACCCTAACCCTAACGCGTACCCTAACCCTAACCCCTACCCTAACCCTAACACGTACCCTAATCCTAACCCGTACCCTAAACCGAGCCCTAACCCTAACACTAACCATAACCCAAACCCTAACCCATACCCTACGCCATACCTGAACGCCTCCTCGAACCCGTACCCTAAGCCGAACCCTAAACCTAACCCTAAGCCTAACCCTAACCCTAGGCTACCCCTGACTGCTTCTGCCTCCAATAGATTTCCTAAGCACTAGTGTTTTAAGGAACAGCTAAAAAGAGAATCCTAATGTGATTTCTTTATAATGGGTGTGTTCCTTATCTTATCCTAGTGTCTAAACTCTTCTCCATGGCTGGACCCCCAAATAATATTCCTTTGCATACTAAGGGGTACCTAGAGAGTGAGATAGGTTTAATAACTACCCTAACCCTAACACGTACCCTAACCCTAACCCCTACCCTAACCCTAACAAGTACCCTAATCCTAACCCGTACCCTAAACCGAGCCCTAACCCTAACACTAACCCGAACCCTAACCCTAACCCATACCCTACGCCGTACCCGAACCCCTCCCCGAAACCGTACCCTAAGCCATACCCTAACCGTAACCCTAAACCTAACCCTAACCCTAACCCTAGACTACCCTTGACTGCTTCTGCCTCCAATAGATTTCCTAAGCACTAGTGTTTTAAGGAACAGCTTAAAAGGAGAATCCTAATGTGATTTCTTTATAATGGGTGTGTTCCTAATCTTTTCCTATTGTGTAAACACTTCTCCATGGCTGGACCCCCAAATAATATTCCTTTACGTGCTAAGCGGTATCTAGATAGAGGGATAGGTTTAATAACTACCCTAACCCTAACGCGTACCCTAACCCTAACCCCTACCCTAACCCTAACACGTACCCTAATCCTAACCCGTACCCTGAACCGAGCCCTAACCCTAACACTAACCCTAACCCTAACCCTAACCCATACCCTATGCCGAACCCGAACCCCTCCCCGAACCCGTACCCTAAGCCGTACCCTAACCCTAACCCTAAGCCTAACCCTAACCCTAGGCTACCCCTGACTGCTTCTGCCTCCAATAGATTTCCTAAGCACTAGTGTTTTAAGGAACAGCTTAAAAAGAGAATCCTAACGTGATTTCTTTATAATGGGTGTGTTCCTTATCTTATTCTAGTGTCTAAACTCTTCTCCATGGCTGGACCCCCAAATAATATTCCTTTACGTGCTAAGCGGTATCTAGAGAGTGGGATAGGTTTAATAACTACCCTAACCCTAACGCGTACGCTAACCCTAACCCCTACCCTAACCCTAACACGTACCCTAATCCTAACCCGTACCCTAAACCGAGCCCTAACCCTAACACTAACCATAACCCTAACCTTAACCCATACCCTACGCCATAACCGAACCCCTCCTCGAACCCGTACCCTAAGCCGTACCCTAACCCTAACCCTAACCCTAACCCTAACACTAACCCCTCCCCGAACCCGTACCATAAGCCGTACCCTAACCCTAACCCTAAGCGTAACCCTAACCATAGGCTACCCTTGACTGCTTCTGCCTCCAATAGATTTCCTAAGAACTAGTGTTTTAATGACCAGCTTAAAGAGAGAATCCTAACGTGATTTCTTTATAATGGGTGTGTTCCTTATCTTATCCTAGTGTCTAAACTCTTCTCCATGGCTGGACCCCCAAATAGTATTCCTTAACGTGCTAAGGGGTATCTAGAGAGTGGGATAGGTTTAATAACTACCCTAACCCTAACGCGTACCCTAACCCTAACCCCTACCCTATCCCTAACACGTACCCTAATCCTAACCCGTACCCTAAAGCGAGCACTAACCCTAACACTAACCCTAACCCTAACCCTAACCCATACCCTACGCCATACCCGAACCCCTACTCGAACCCGTACGCTAAGCCGTACCCTAAACCTAACCCTAAGCCTAACCCTAACCCTAGGCTACCCCTGACTGCTTCTGCCTCCAATAGATTTCCTAAGCACTAGTGTTTTAAGGAACAGCTTAAAAAGAGAATCCTAATGTGATTTCTTTATAATGGGTGTGTTTCTTATCTTATCCTAGTATCTAAACTCTTCTCCATGGCTGGACCCCCAAATAATATTCCTTTACGTACTAAGGGGTACCTAGAGAGTGGGATAGGTTTAATAACTACCCTAACCCTAACGCGTACCCTAACCCTAACCCATAACCTAACCCTAACACGTACCCTAATCCTAACCCGTACCCTAAACCGAGCCCTAACCCTAACACTAACCATGACACTAACCCTAACCCATACCCTACGTCATACCCGAACCCCTAATCGAACCCGTACCCTAAGCCCTACCCTAACCCTAACCCGAAGCCTAACCCTAACCCTAGACTACCCCTGACTGCTTTTGCCTCCAATAGATTTCCTAAGCACTAGTGTTTTAAGGAACAGCTTAAAAAGAGAATCCTAACGTGATTTCTTTATGATGGGTGTGTTCCTTATCTTATCCTAGTGTCTAAACTCTTCTCTATGGCTGAACCCCAAATAATATTCCTTTACATGCTAAGGGGTGTCTAGAGAGTGCGATAGGTTTAATAACTACCCTAACCCTAACGCGTACCCTAACCCTAACCCCTACCCTAAGCCTAACACGTACCCTAATCCTAACCCGTACCCTAAAACGAGCCCTAAATCTAAAACTAACCCTAACCCTAACACTAACCCATACCATACGCCGTACCCGAACCCCTCCCCGAACCCGTACCCTCAGCCGTACCCTAAGCCTAAACCTAAGCCTAACACTAACCCTAGGCTACCCTTGACTGCTTCTGCCTCCAATAGATTTCCGAAGCACTAGTGTTTTAAGGAACAGCTTAAAAAGAGAATCCTAATGTGATTTCTGTATAATGGGTGTGTTTCTTATCTTATCCTAGTGTCTAAACTCTTCTCCATGGCTGGACCCCCAAATAATATTCCTTTACGTGCTAAGGGGTATCTAGAGAGTGGGATAGGTTTAATAACTATCCTAACCCTAACGCGTACCCTAACCCTAACCCATAACCTAACCCTAACACGTACCCTAATCCTAACCCGTCCCCTAAACCGAGCCCTAACCCTAACACTAACCATAACACTAACCCTAACCCATACCCTACGTCATACCCGAACCCCTTCTCGAACCCGTACCCTAAGCCGTACCTTAACCCTAACCCTAAGCCTAACCCTAACCCTAGGCTACCCCTGACTGATTTTGCCTCCAATAGATTTCCTAAGCACTAGTGTTTTAAGGAACAGCTTAAAGAGAGAATCCTAACGTGATTTCTTTATAATGGGTGTGTTCCTTATCTTATCCTAGTGTCTAAACTCTTCTCCATGGCTGGACCCCCAAATAATATTCCTTTACATGCTAAGGGGTGTCTAGAGAGTGGGATAGGTTTAATAACTACCCTAACCCTAACACGTACCCTAATCCTAACCCATACCCTAAACCGAGCCCTAACCCTAACACTAACCCGAACCCTAACCCTAAGCCATAACCTACGCCGTACCCGAACCCTCCCCGAACCCGAACTCTAAGCCGTACCCTAACCCTAACCCTAAGCCTAACCCTAACCCTAGGCTACCCTTGACTGCTTTTGCCTCCAATAGATTTTCTAAGCACTAGTGTTTTAAGGAACAGCTTAAAAAGAGAATCCTAATGTGATTTCTTTATAATGGGTGTGTTCCTAATCTTTTCCTAGTGTCTAAACACTTCTCCATGGCTGGACCCCCAAATAATATTCCTTTACGTGCTAAGGGGTATCTAGAGAGTGGGATAGGTTTAATAACTACCCTAACCCTAACGCGTACCCTAACCCTAACCCCTACCCTAACCCTAACACGTACCCTAATCCTAACCCGTACCCTAAACCGAGCCCTAACCCTAACACTAACCATTACCCTAACACTAACCCATACCCTACGCCGTACACAAACCCCTCCCCGAACCCGTACCCTAAGCCGTACCCTAACCCTAACCCTAACCCTAACCCTAACCCTAGGCTACCCTTGACTGTTTCTGCCTCCAATAGATTTCCTAAGCACTAGTGTTTTAAGGAACGGCTTAAAAAGGGAATCCTAATGTGATTTCTTTATAATGGGTGTGTTCCTTATCTTATCCTAGTGTCTAAACTCTTCTCCATGGATGGACCCCCAAATAATATTCCTTTACGTGCTACGGGGTATCTAGAGAGAGGGATAGGTTTAATAACTACCCTAACCCTAATGCGTACTCTAACCCTAACCCCTACCCTAACACTAACACGTACCCTAATCCTAACCCGTACCCTAAACCGAGCCCTAACCCTAACACTAACCATAACCCTAACCTTAAGCCATACCCTACGCCATAACCGAACCCCTCCTCGAACCCGTACCCTAAGCGGTACCCTAACCCTAACCCTAACCCTAACACTAACCCCTCCCCGAACCCGTACCCTAAGCCGTACCCTAACCCTAACCTTAAGCGTAACCCTAACCATAGGCTACCCTTGACTGCTTCTGCCTCCAATAGATTTCCTAAGCACTAGTGTTTTAATGACCAGCTTAAAAAGAGAATCCTAACGTGATTTCTTTATAATGGGTGTGTTCCTTATCTTATCCTAGTGTCTAAACTCTTCTCCATGGCTGGACCCCCAAATAATATTCCTTTACGTGCTAAGGGGTATCTAGAGAGTGGGATAGGTTTATTAACTACCCTAACCCTAACGCGTACCCTAACCCTAACCCCTCCCCTAACCCTAACACGTACCCTAATCCTAACCCGTACCCTAAACCGAGCCCTAACCCTAACACTAACCCTAACCCTAACCCTAACCCATACCCTACGCCATACCCGAACCCCTACTCGAACCTGTACGCTAAGCCGTACCCTAAACCTAACCCTAAGCCTAACCCTAACCCTAGGCTACCCCTGACTGCTTCTGCCTCCAATAGATTTCCTAGGCACTAGTGTTTTAACGAACAGCTTAAAAAGAGAATCCTAATGTGATTTCTTTATAATGGGTGTGTTCCTTATCTTATCCTAGTGTCTAAACACTTCTCCATGGCTGGACCCCAAAATAATATTCCTTTACGTGCTAAGGGGTATCTAGATAGTGGGATAGGTTTAATAACTACGCTAACCCTAACGCGTACCCTCACCCTAACCCCTACCCTAACCCTAACACGTACCCTAATCCTAACCCGTACCCTAATCCGAGCCCTAACCCAAACACTAACCATAACCCTAACCCTAACCCATACCCTACGCCGTACCCGAACCCCTCCTCGAACCCGTAACCTAAGCCCTAACCTAACCCTAACCCTAGGCTACCCCTGACTGCTTTTGCCTCCAATAGATTTCCTAAGCACTAGTGTTTTAAGGAACAGCTTAAAAAGAGAATCCTAATGTGATTTCTTTATAATGGGTGTGTTCCTTATCTTATCCTAGTGTCTAAACTCTTCTCCATGGCTGGACCCCCAAATAATATTCCTTTACGTGCTAAGGGGTATCTAGATAGTGGGATAGGTTTAATAACTACGCTAACCCTAACGCATACCCTAAACCTAACCCCTATCCTAACCCTAACACGTACCCTAATCCTAACCCGTACCCTACTCCGAGCCCTAACCCAAACACTAACCATAACCCTAACCCTAACCCATACCCTACGCCGTACCCGAACCCCTCCTCGAACCCGTACCCTAAGCCCTAACCTAACCCTAACCCTAGGCTACCCCTGACTGCTTTTGCCTCCAATAGATTTCCTAAGCACTAGTGTTTTAAGGAACAGCTTAAAAATAGAATCCTAACGTGATTTCTTTATAATGGGTGTGTTCCTTATCTTATCCTAGTGTCTAAACTCTTCTCCATGGCTGGACCCCCAAATAATATTCCTTTACGTGCTAAGGGGTATCTAGAGAGTGGGATAGGTTTAATAACTAACCTAACCCTAGCGCGTACCCTAACCCTAACCCCTACCCTAACCCTAACACGTACCATAATCCTAACCCGTACCCTAAACCGAGCCCTAACCCTAACACTAACCCGAACCCTAACCCTAACCCATACCCTACGCCGTACCCGAACCCCTCCCCGAACCAGTACCCTAAGCTGTACCCTAAACCTAACCCTAAGCCTAACCCTAACCCTAGGCTACCCTTGACTGCTTCTGCCTCCAATAGATTTCCTAAGCACTAGTGTTTTAAGGAACAGCTTAAAAAGAGAATCCTAATGTGATTTCTTTATAATGGGTGTGTTCCTTATCTTATCCTAGTGTCTAAACTCTTCTCCATGGCTGGACCCCCAAATAATATTCCTTTACGTGCTAAGGGGTATCTAGAGAGTGGGATAGGTTTAATAACTACCCTAAACCTAACGCGTACCCTAACCCTAACCCATAACGTAACCCTAACACGTACCCTAATCCTAACCCGTACCCTAAACCGAGCCATAACCCTAACACTATCCCTAACACTAACCCTAACCCATACCATACGGCGTACCCGAACCCCTCCCCGAACCCGTACCCTCAGCCATACCCTAAGCCTAAACCTAAGCCTAACACTAACCCTAGGCTACCCTTGACTGATTCTGCCTCCAATAGATTTTCGAAGCACTAGTGTTTTAAGGAACAGCTTAAAAACAGAATCCTAATGTGATTTCTTTATAATGGGTGTGTTTCTTATCTTATCCTAGTGTCTAAACTCTTCTCCATGGCTGGACCCCCAAATAATATTCCTTTACGTGCTAAGGGGTATCTAGAGAGTGGGATAGGTTTAATAACTACCCTAAACCTAACGCGTACCCTAACCCTAACCCCTACCCTAACCCTAACACGTACCCTAATCCTAACCCGTACCCTAAACCGAGCCCTAACCCTAACACAAACCATAACCCTAACCGTAACCCATACCCTACGCCATACCCGAACCCCTCCTCGAACCCGTACCCTAAGTCGTACCCTAACCCTAACACTAAGCCTAACCCTAACCCTAGGCTACCCCTGACTGCTTCTGCCTCCAATAGATTTCCTAAGCACTAGTGTTTTAAGGAACAGCTTAAAAAGAGAATCCTAATGTGATTTCTTTATAATGGGTGTGTTCCTTATCTTATCCTAGTGTCTAAACTCTTCTCCATGGCTGGACCCCCAAATAATATTCCTTTGCATACTAAGGGGTAACTAGAGAGTGGGATAGGTTTAATAACTACCCTAACCCTAACGCGTACCCTAACCCTAACCCCTACCCTAACCCTAACACGTACCCTAATCCTAACCCGTACCCTATACCGAGCCCTAACCCTAACCCTAACCCTAACACTAACCCTAACCCATACCATACGCCGTACCCGAACCCCTCCCCGAACCCGTACCCTCAGCCATACCCTAAGCCTAAACCTAAGCCTAACACTAACCCTAGGCTACCCTTGACTGCTTCTGCCTCCAATAGATTTCCGAAGCACTAGTGTTTTAAGGAACAGCTTTAAGAGAGAATCCTAATGTGATTTCTTCATAATGGGTGTGTTTCTTATCTTATCCTAGTGTCTAAACTCTTCTCCATGGCTGGACCCCCAAATAATATTCCTTTACGTGCTAAGGGGTATCTAGAGAGTGGGATAGGTTTTTAACTACCCTAACCCTAACGCGTACCCTAACCCTAACCCATAACCTAACCCTAACACGTACCCTAATCCTAACCCATACCCTAAACCGAGCCCTAACCCTAACACTAACCATAACACTAACCCTAACCCATACCCTACGTCATACCCGAACCCCTTCTCGAACCCGTACCCTAAGCCGTACCCTAACCCTAACCCTAAGCCTAACCCTAACCCTAGGCTACCCCTGACTGCTTCTGCCTCCAATAGATTTCCTAAGCACTAGTGTTTTAAGGAACAGCTTAAAAAGAGAATCCTAACGTGATTTCTTTATAATGGGTGTGTTCCTTATCTTATCCTAGTGTCTTAACTCTTCTCCATGGCTGGACCCCCAAATAAGATTCCTTTACGTGCTAAGCGGTATCTAGAGAGTGGGATAGGTTAAATAACTACCCTAACACTAACGCGTACCCTAACCCTAACCCCTACCCTAACACTAACACGTACCCTAATCCTAACCCGTACCCTAAACCGAGCCCTAACCCTAACACTAACCATAACCCTAACCTTAACCCATACCCTACGCCATACCCGAACCCCTCCTCGAACCCGTACCCTAAGCCGTACGCTAGCCCTAACCCTAACCCTAACCCTAACCCTAACCCCTCACCGAACCCGTACCCTAAGCCTTACCCTAACCCTAACCCTAAGCCTAACCCTAACCCTAGGCTACCCTTGACTGCTTCTGCCTCCAATAGATTTCCTAAGCACTAGTGTTTTAAAGACCAGCATAAAAAGAGAATCCTAACGTGATTTCTTTATAATGGGTGTGTTCCTTATCTTATCCTAGTGTCTAAACTCTTCTACATGGCTGGACCCCCAAATAATATTCCTTTACGTGCTAAGGGGTATCTAGAGAGTGGGATAGGTTTATTAACTACCCTAACCCTAACGCGTACCCTAACCCTAACCCCTACCCTAACCCTAACACGTACCCTAATCCTAACCCGTACCGTAAACCGAGCCCTAACCCTAACACTAACCCTAACCCTAACCCTAACCCATACCCTACGCCATACCCGAACCCCTCCCCGAACCCGTACCCTCAGCCGTACCCTAAGCCTAAACCTAAGCCTAACCCTAACCCTAGGCTACCCTTGACTGCTTCTGCCTCCAATAGATTTCCTAAGCACTAGTGTTTTAAGGAACAGCTTAAAAAGAGAATCCTAATGTGATTTCTTTATAATGGGTGTGTTCCTTATCTTATCCTAGTGTCTAAACTCTTTTCCATTGCTGGACCCCCAAATAATATTCCTTTACGTGCTAAGAGATATCTAGAGAGTTGGATAGGTTTATTAACTACCCTAACCCTAACGCGTACCCTAACCCTAACCCCTACCCTACCCGTAACACGTACCCTAATCCTAACCCGTAACCTAAACCGAGCCCTAACCCTAACACTAACCCGAACCCTAACCCTAACCCATACCCTACGCCGTACGCGAACCCCTCCCCGAACCCGTACGCTAAGCCATACCCTAACCCTAACCCTAAGCCTAACCCTAACCGGAGACTACCCTTGACTGCTTCTGCCACCAATAGATTTTCTAAGCACTAGTGTTTTAAGGAACAGTTTAAAAAGAGAATCCTAACGTGATTTCTTTATAATGGGTGTGTTCCTTATCTTATCCTAGTGTCTAAACTCTTCTCCATGGCTGGACCCCCAAATAATATTCCTTTACGTGCTAAGGGGTATCTAGAGAGTGGGATAGGTTTAATAACTACCCTAACCCTAACACGAACCCTATCCCTAACCCCTACCCTAACCCTAACACGTACCCTAATCCTAACCCGTACCCTAAACCGAGCCCTAACCCTAACACTAACCCGAACCCTAACCCTAACCCATACCGTACGCCATACCCGAACCCCTCCTCGAACCCGTACCCTAATCCCTACCCTAACCCTAACCCTAAGTCTAACCCTAACCCTAGGCTACCCCTGACTGCTTTTGCCTCCAATAGATTTCCTAAGCACTAGTGTTTTAAGGAACAGCTTAAAGAGAGAATCCTAACGTGATTTCTTTATAATGGGTGTGTTCATTATCTTATCCTAGTGTCTAAACTCTTCTCTATGGCTGGACCCCCAAATAATATTCCTTTATATGCTAAGGGGTGTCTAGAGAGTGGGATAGGTTTAATAACTACCCTAACCCTAACACGTACCCTAATCCTAACCCATACCCTAAACCGAGCCCTAACCCTAACACTAACCATTACCCTAACACTAACCCATACCCTACGCCGTACCCAAACACCTCCCCGAACCCGTACCCTAAGCCGTACCCGAACCCGAACCCTAAGCCTAACCCTAACCCTCGGCTACCCTTGACTGCTTCTGCCTCCAATAGATTTCCTAAGCACTAGTGTTTTAAGGAACAGCTTAAAAAGAGAATCCTAACGTGATTTCTTTACAATGGGTGTGTTCCTTATCTTATCCTAGTGTCTAAACTCTTCTGCATGGCTGGACCCCCAAATAATATTCCTTGACGTGCTAAGGGGTATCTAGAGAGTGGGATAGGTTTAATAACTACCCTAACCCTAACGCGTACCCTAACCCTAACCCCTACCCTAACCCTAACACGTACCCTAATCCTAACCCATATCCTAAACCGAGCCCTAACCCTAACACTAACCCGAACCCTAACCCTAAGCCATAACCTACGCCGTACCCGAACCCTCCCCGAACCCGAACTCTAAGCCGTACCCTAACCCTAACCCTAAGCCTAACCCAAACCCTAGGCTACCCTTGACTGCTTTTGCCTCCAATAGATTTTCTAAGCACTAGTGTTTTAAGGAACAGCTTAAAAAGAGAATCCTAATGTGATTTCTTTATAATGGGTGTGTTCCTAATCTTTTCCTAGTGTCTAAACACTTCTCCATGGCTGGACCCCCAAATAATATTCCTTTACGTGCTAAGGGGTATCTAGAGAGTGGGATAGGTTTTTTAACTACCCTAACCCTAACGCGTACCCTAACCCTAACCCCTACCCTAACCCTAACACGTACCCTAATCCTAACCCATACCCTAAACCGAGCCCTAATCCTAACACTAACCATAACCCAAACCCTAACCCATACCCTACGCCATACCCGAACCCCTCCTCGAACCCGTACCCTAAGCCGTACACTAACCCTAACCTTAAGCCTAACCCTAACCCTAGGCTACCCCTGACTGCTTCTGCCTCCAATAGATTTCCTAAGCACTAGTGTTTTAAGGAACAGCTTAAAAAGAGAATCCTAATGTGATTTCTTTATAATGGGTGTGTTCCTTATCTTGTCCTAGTGTCTAAACTCTTCTCCATGGCTGGTCCCCCAAATAATATTCCTTTGCATACTAAGGGGTACCTAGAGAGTGGGATAGGTTTAATAACTACCCTAACCCTAACGCGTACCCTAACCCTAACCCCTACCCTACCCCTAACACGTACCCTAATCCTAACCCGTACCCTAAACCGAGCTCTAACCCTAACACTAACCCTAACCCTAACCCTAAACCATACCCTGCGCCGTACCCGAACACCTCCCCGAACCCGTACCATAAGCCGTACCCTAACCCTAACCCTAACCCTAACCCTAAAGCGAGCCCTAAGCCTAACCCTAACCCAACCGTACGCCATACCCGAACCCCTCCTCGAACCCGTACCCTAAGCCGTACCCTAACCCTAACCCTAAGCCTAACCCTAACCCTAGGCTACCCCTGACTGCTTCTGCCTCCAATAGATTTCCTAAGCACTAGTGTTTTAATGAACAGCTTAAAAAGAGAATCCTAACGTGATTTCTTTATAATGGGTGTGTTCCTTATCTTATCCTAGTGTCTAAACTCTTCTCCATGGCTGGACCCCCAAATAATATTCCTTAACGTGCTAAGGGGTATCTAGAGAGTGGGATAGGTTTAATAACTACCCTAACCCTAACGCGTACCCTAACCCTTACCCCTACCCTAACCCTAACACGTACCCTAATCCTAACCCGTACCCTAAACCGAGCCCTAACCCTAACACTAACCCTAACCCTAACCCTAACCCATACCCTACGCCATACCCGAACCCCTCCTCGAACCCGTACCCTCAGCCGTACCCTAACCCTAACCGTAAGCCTAACCCTAACACTAGGCTACCCTTGACTGCTTCTGCCTCCAATAGATTTCCTAAGCACTAGTGTTTTAAGGAACAGCTTAAAAAGAGAATCCTAATGTGATTTCTTTATAATGGGTGTGTTCCTTATCTTATCCTAGTGTCTAAACTCTTCTCCATGGCTGGACCCCCAAATAATATTCCTTTACGTGCTACGGGGTATCTAGAGAGAGGGATAGGTTTAATAACTACCCTAACCCTAACGCGTACGCTAACCCTAACCCCTACCCTAAACCTAACATGTACCCTAATCCTAACCCGTACCCTAAACCGAGCCCTAACCCTAACACTAACCCTAACCCTATCCCTAACCTATACCCTATGCCGTACCCGAACCCCTCCCCGAACCCGTACCCTAAGCCGTACCCTAAACCTAACCCTAAGCGTAACCCTAACCCTAGGCTACCCTTGAGTGCTTCTGCCTCCAATAGATTTCCTAAGCACTAGTGTTTTAATGAACAGCTTAAAAAGAGAATCCTAACGTGATTTCTTTATAATGGGTGTGTTCCTTATCTTATCCTAGTCTCTAAACTCTTCTCCATGGATGGACCCCTAAATAATATTCCTTTACGAGCTAAGGGGTATCTAGAGAGTGGGATAGGTGTAATAACTACCCTAACCCTAACGCGTTCCCTAACCCTAACCCCTACCCTAACCCTAACACGTACCCTAATCCTAACCCGTACCCTAAACCGAGCCCTAACCCTAACACTAACCATAACCCAAACCCTAACCCATACCCTACGCCATACCCGAACACCTCCTCGAACCCGTACCCTAACCCTAACTCTAAGCCTAACCCTAACACTAGGCTACCCCTGACTCCTTCTGCCTCCAATAGATTTCCTAAGCACTAGTGTTTTAAGGAACAGCTTAAAAAGAGAATCCTAATGTGATTTCCTTATAATGGGTGTGTTCCTTAACTTATCCTAGTGTCTAAACTCTTCTCCATGGCTGGACCCCCAAATAATATTCCTTTACGTGCTAAGGGGTATCTAGAGAGTGGGATAGGTTTAATAACTACTGTAACCCTAACGCGTACCCTAACCCTAACCCCTACCCTAACCCTAACAGATACCCTAATCCTAACCCGTACCCTAAAGCGAGCCCTAACCCTAACCCTAACCATAAACCCATACCCTACGCCGTACACGAACCCCTCCCCGAACCCGTACCCTAAGACATACCCTAACCCTAAGCCTAACCCTAGGCTACCCTTGACTTCTTCTGACTCCAATAGATTTCCAAAGCACTAGTGTTTTAAGGAACAGCTTAAAAAGAGAATCCTAATGTGATTTCTTTATAATGGGTGTGTTCCTTATCTTATCCTAGTGTCTATACTCTTCTCCATGGTTGGACCCCCAAATAATATTCCTTTACGTGCTAAGGGGTATCTAGAGAGTGGGATAGTTTTAATAACTACCCTAACCCTAACACGTACCCTAACCCTAACCCCTACCCTTAACCTAACACGTACCCTAATCCTAACCCGTACCCTAAACCGAGCCCTAACCTAACACTAACCATAACCCTAACCCATACCCTACGCCATTCCCGAACCCCTCCTCGAACCCGTACCCTAAGCTGCACCCTAAACCTAACTCTAAGCCTAACCCTAACCCAAGGCTACCCTTGACTCCTTCTGCCTCCAATAGATTTCCTAAGCACTAGTGTTTTAAGGAACAGCTTAAAAAGAGAATCCTAATGTGATTTCTTTATAATGGGTGTGTTCCTTAACTTATCCTAGTGTCTAAACTCTTCTCCATGGCTGGACCCCCAAATAATATTCCTTTACATGCTAACGGGTATCTAGAGAGTGGGATAGGTTTAATAACTAACCTAACCCTAATGCGTACCCTAACCCTAACGCATACCCTAACCCTAACACGTACCCTAATCCTAACCCGTACCTTAAACCGAGCCCTAACCATAACACTAACCATAACCCTAACCCTAACCCATACCCTACGCCGTACCCGAACCCATCCTCGAACCCGTACCCTAACCCTAAGCCTAAGCCTAACCCTAACCCTAGGCTACCCCTGACTGCTTCTGCCTCCAATAGATTTCCTAAGCACTAGTGTTTTAAGGAACAGCTTAAAACGAGAACCCTAATGTGATTTCTTTATAATGGGTGTGTTCCTTATCTTATCCTAGTGTCTAAACTCTTCTCCATGGCTGAACCCCCAAATAATATTACTTTACATGCTAAGGGGTGTCTAGAGAGTGGGATAGGTTTAATAACTACCCTAACCCTAACGCGTAACCTAACCCTAACCCCTACCCTAACCCTAACACGTACCCTAATCCTAACCCGTACCCTAAACCGAGCCATAACCCTAACACTAACCCTAACCCTAACCCTAACCCATACCCTACGCCGTACCCGAACCCCTCCTCGAACCCGAACCCTAAGCTGTACCCTAACCCTAACTCTAAGCCTAACCCTAACCCTAGGCTACCCCTGAATCCTTCTGCCTCCAATAGATTTCCTAAGCACTATTGTTTTAAGGAACAACTTAAAAAGAGAATCCTAATGTGATTTCTTTATAATGGGTGTGTTCCTTAATTGTCCTAGTGTCTAAACTCTTCTCCATGGCTGGACCCCCAAATAATATTCCTTTACGTGCTAAGGGGTATCTAGAGAGTGGGATAGGTTTAATAACTACCCTAACCCTAACACGTACCCTAACCCTAACCCCTAACCTAACCCTAACACGTACCCTAATCCTAACCCGTACCCTAAACCGAGCCCTAACCCTAACACTAACCCTAACCCTAACCCTAACCCATACCCTACGCTGTACCCGAACCCCTCCTCGAACCCGTACCCTAAGCCGTACCCTAACCCTAAGCCTAACCCTAGGCTACCCTTGACTTCTTCTGCCTCCAATAGATTTCCTAAGCACTAGTGTTTTAAGGAACAGTTTAAAAAGAGAATCCTAATGTGATTTCTTTATAATGGGTGTGTTCCTTATCTTATCCTAGTGTCTCAACTCTTCTCCATGGCTAGACCCCCAAATAATACTCCTTTACGTGCTAAGGGGTATCTAGAGAGTGGGATAGGTTTAATAACTACCCTAACCCTAACGCGTACCCTAACCCTAACCCCTACCCTAACCCTAACAGATACCCTAATCCTAACCCGTACCCTAAAGCGAGCCCTAACCCTAATACTAACCCTAACCCTACCATAAACCCATACCCTATGCCGTACACGAACCCCTCCCCGAACCCGTACCCTAAGCCATACCCTAACCCTAAGCCTAACCCTAGGCTACCCTTGACTTCTTCTGCCTCCAATAGATTTCCTAAGCACTAGTGTTTTAAGGAACAGCTTAAAAAGAGAATCCTAATGTGATTTCTTTATAATGGGTGTGTTCCTTATCTTATCTTAGTGTCTAAACTCTTCTCCATGGCTGGACCCCCAAATAATATTCCTTTACGTGCTAAGGGGTATCTAGAGAGTGGGATAGTTTTAATAACTACCCTAACCCTAACACGTACCCTAACCCTAACCCCTACCCTAAACCTAACACGTACCCTAATCCTAACCCGTACCCTAAACCGAGCCCTAACCTAACACTAACCCTAACCCTAACCGTAACCCATACCCTACGCCGTACCCGAACCCCTCCCCGAACCCATACCCTAAGCCGTACCCTAACCCTAACCCTAAGCCTAACCCTAACCCTAGGCTACCCTTGACTGCTTCTGCCTCCAATAGATTTCCTAAGCACTAGTGTTTTAAGGAACAGCTTAAAAAGAGAATCCTAATGTGATTTCTTTATAATGGGTGTGTTCCTTATCTTATCCTAGTGTCTAAACTCTTCTCCATGCCTGGACCCCCAAATAATATTCCTTTACGTGCTAAGGGGTATCTAAAGAGTGGGATAGCTTTAATAACTACCCTAACCCTAACGCGTACCCTAACCCTAACCCCTACCCTAACCCTAACACGTACCCTAATCCTAACCCGTACCCTAAACCGAGCCCTAACCCTAACACTAACCCTAACCCTAACCCATACCCTACGCCATACCCGAACCCCTCCTCGAACCCGTACCCTCAGCCGTACCCTAACCCTAACCGTAAGCCTAACCCTAACACTAGGCTACCCCTGACTGCTTCTGCCTCCAATAGATTTCCTAAGCACTAGTGTTTTAAGGAACAGCTTAAAAAGAGAATCCTAATGTGATTTCTTTATAATGGGTGTGTTCCTTATCTTATCCTAGTGTCTAAACTCTTCTCCATGGCTGGACCCCCAAATAATATTCCTTTACGTGCTACGGGGTATCTAGAGAGAGGGATAGGTTTAATAACTACCCTAACCCTAACGCGTACGCTAACCCTAACCCCTACCCTAAACCTAACACGTACCCTAATCCTAACCCGTACCCTAAACCGAGCCCTAACCCTAACACTAACCCTAACCCTATCCCTAACCTATACCCTATGCCGTACCCGAACCCCTCCCCGAACCCGTACCCTAAACCGTACCCTAAACCTAACCCTAAGCGTAACCCTAACCCTAGGCTACCCTTGAGTGCTTCTGCCTCCAATAGATTTCCTAAGCACTAGTGTTTTAATGAACAGCTTAAAAAGAGAATCCTAACGTGATTTCTTTATAATGGGTGTGTTCCTTATCTTATCCTAGTGTCTAAACTCTTCTCCATGGATGGACCCCTAAATAATATTCCTTTACGAGCTAAGGGGTATCTAGAGAGTGGGATAAGTGTAATAACTACCCTAACCCTAACGCGTTCCCTAACCCTAACCCCTACCCTAACCCTAACACGTACCCTAATCCTAACCCGTACCCTAAACCGAGCCCTAACCCTAACACTAAGCCAAACACTAACCCTAACCCATGCCCTACGCCGTATCCGAACCCCTCCCCGAACCCGTACCCTAAGCTGTACCCTAACCCTAACTCTAAGCCTAACCCAAACCCAAGGCTACCCTTGAATGCTTCTGCCTCCAATAGATTTCCTAAGCACTAGTGTTTTAAGGAACAGCTTAAAAAGAGAATCCTAACGTGATTTCTTTACAATGGGTGTGTTCCTTATCTTATCCTAGTGTCTAAACTCTTCTGCATGGCTGGACCCCCAAATAATATTCCTTGACGTGCTAAGGGGTATCTAGAGAGTGGGATAGGTTTAATAACTACCCTAACCCTAACGCGTACCCTAACCCTAACCCCTACCCTAACCCTAACACGTACCCTAATCCTAACCCATATCCTAAACCGAGCCCTAACCCTAACACTAACCCGAACCCTAACCCTAAGCCATAACCTACGCCGTACCCGAACCCTCCCCGAACCCGAACTCTAAGCCGTACCCTAACCCTAACCCTAAGCCTAACCCAAACCCTAGGCTACCCTTGACTGCTTTTGCCTCCAATAGATTTTCTAAGCACTAGTGTTTTAAGGAACAGCTTAAAAAGAGAATCCTAATGTGATTTCTTTATAATGGGTGTGTTCCTAATCTTTTCCTAGTGTCTAAACACTTCTCCATGGCTGGACCCCCAAATAATATTCCTTAACGTGCTAAGGGGTATCTAGAGAGTGGGATAGGTTTAATAACTACCCTAACCCTAACGCGTACGCTAACCCTAACCCCTACCCTAAACCTAACACGTACCCTAATCCTAACCCGTACCCTAAACCGAGCCCTAACCCTAACACTAACCCTAACCCTATCCCTAACCTATACCCTATGCCGTACCCGAACCCCTCCCCGAACCCGTACCCTAAGCCGTACCCTAAACCTAACCCTAAGCGTAACCCTAACCCTAGGCTACCCTTGAGTGCTTCTGCCTCCAATAGATTTCCTAAGCACTAGTGTTTTAATGAACAGCTTAAAAAGAGAATCCTAACGTGATTTCTTTATAATGGGTGTGTTCCTTATCTTATCCTAGTGTCTAAACTCTTCTCCATGGATGGACCCCTAAATAATATTCCTTTACGAGCTAAGGGGTATCTAGAGAGTGGGATAGGTGTAATAACTACCCTAACCCTAACGCGTTCCCTAACCCTAACCCCTACCCTAACCCTAACACGTACCCTAATCCTAACCCGTACCCTAAAGCGAGCCCTAACCCTAACCCTAACCATAAACCCATACCCTACGCCGTACACGAACCCCTCCCCGAACCCGTACCATAAGCCATACCCTAACCCTAAGCCTAACCCTAGGCTACCCTTGACTTCTTCTGCCTCCAATAGATTTCCTAAGCACTAGTGTTTTAAGGAACAGCTTAAAAAGAGAATCCTAATGTGATTTCTTTATAATGGGTGTGTTCCTTATCTTATCTTAGTGTCTAAACTCTTCTCCATGGCTGGACCCCCAAATAATATTCCTTTACGTGCTAAGGGGTATCTAGAGAGTGGGATAGTTTTAATAACTACCCTAACCCTAACACGTACCCTAACCCTAACCCCTACCCTAAACCTAACACGTACCCTAATCCTAACCCGTACCCTAAACCGAGCCCTAACCTAACACTAACCCTAACCCTAACCGTAACCCATACCCTACGCCGTACCCGAACCCCTCCCCGAACCCATACCCTAAGCCGTACACTAACCCTAACCCTAAGCCTAACCCTAACCCTAGGCTACCCTTGACTGCTTCTGCCTCCAATAGATTTCCTAAGCACTAGTGTTTTAAGGAACAGCTTAAAAAGAGAATCCTAATGTGATTTCTTTATAATGGGTGTGTTCCTTATCTTATCCTAGTGTCTAAACTCTTCTCCATGCCTGGACCCCCAAATAATATTCCTTTACGTGCTAAGGGGTATCTAAAGAGTGGGATAGCTTTAATAACTACCCTAACCCTAACGCGTACCCTAACCCTAACCCCTACCCTAACCCTAACACGTACCCTAATCCTAACCCGTACCCTAAACCGAGCCCTAACCCTAACACTAACCCTAACCCTAACCCTAACCCATACCCTACGCCATACCCGAACCCCTCCTCGAACCCGTACCCTCAGCCGTACCCTAACCCTAACCGTAAGCCTAACCCTAACACTAGGCTACCCCTGACTGCTTCTGCCTCCAATAGATTTCCTAAGCACTAGTGTTTTAAGGAACAGCTTAAAAAGAGAATCCTAATGTGATTTCTTTATAATGGGTGTGTTCCTTATCTTATCCTAGTGTCTAAACTCTTCTCCATGGCTGGACCCCCAAATAATATTCCTTTACGTGCTACGGGGTATCTAGAGAGAGGGATAGGTTTAATAACTACCCTAACCCTAACGCGTACGCTAACCCTAACCCCTACCCTAAACCTAACACGTACCCGAATCCTAACCCGTACCCTAAACCGAGCCCTAACCCTAACACTAACCATAACCCTAACCTTAACCCATACCCTACGCCATACCCGAACCCCTCCTCGAACCCGTACCCTAAGCCGTACGCTAGCCCTAACCCTAACCCTAACCCTAACCCTAACCCCTCACCGAACCCGTACCCTAAGCCTTACCCTAACCCTAACCCTAAGCCTAACCCTAACCCTAGGCTACCCTTGACTGCTTCTGCCTCCAATAGATTTCCTAAGCACTAGTGTTTTAAAGACCAGCATAAAAAGAGAATCCTAACGTGATTTCTTTATAATGGGTGTGTTCCTTATCTTATCCTAGTGTCTAAACTCTTCTACATGGCTGGACCCCCAAATAATATTCCTTTACGTGCTAAGGGGTATCTAGAGAGTGGGATAGGTTTATTAACTACCCTAACCCTAACGCGTACCCTAACCCTAACCCCTACCCTAACCCTAACACGTACCCTAATCCTAACCCGTACCGTAAACCGAGCCCTAACCCTAACACTAACCCTAACCCTAACCCTAACCCATACCCTACGCCATACCCGAACCCCTCCCCGAACCCGTACCCTCAGCCGTACCCTAAGCCTAAACCTAAGCCTAACCCTAACCCTAGGCTACCCTTGACTGCTTCTGCCTCCAATAGATTTCCTAAGCACTAGTGTTTTAAGGAACAGCTTAAAAAGAGAATCCTAATGTGATTTCTTTATAATGGGTGTGTTCCTTATCTTATCCTAGTGTCTAAACTCTTTTCCATTGCTGGACCCCCAAATAATATTCCTTTACGTGCTAAGAGATATCTAGAGAGTTGGATAGGTTTATTAACTACCCTAACCCTAACGCGTACCCTAACCCTAACCCCTACCCTACCCGTAACACGTACCCTAATCCTAACCCGTAACCTAAACCGAGCCCTAACCCTAACACTAACCCGAACCCTAACCCTAACCCATACCCTACGCCGTACCCGAACCCCTCCCCGAACCCGTACGCTAAGCCATACCCTAACCCTAACCCTAAGCCTAACCCTAACCCGAGACTACCCTTGACTGCTTCTGCCACCAATAGATTTTCTAAGCACTAGTGTTTTAAGGAACAGTTTAAAAAGAGAATCCTAACGTGATTTCTTTATAATGGGTGTGTTCCTTATCTTATCCTAGTGTCTAAACTCTTCTCCATGGCTGGACCCCCAAATAATATTCCTTTACGTGCTAAGGGGTATCTAGAGAGTGGGATAGGTGTAATAACTACCCTAACCCTAACACGTACCCTAACCCTAACCCCTAACCTAACCCTAACACGTACCCTAATCCTAACCCGTACCCTAAACCGAGCCCTAACCCTAACACTAACCCTAACCCTAACCCTAACCCATACCCTACGCTGTACCCGAACCCCTCCTCGAACCCGTACCCTAAGCCGTACCCTAACCCTAAGCCTAACCCTAGGCTACCCTTGACTTCTTCTGCCTCCAATAGATTTCCTAAGCACTAGTGTTTTAAGGAACAGTTTAAAAAGAGAATCCTAATGTGATTTCTTTATAATGGGTGTGTTCCTTATCTTATCCTAGTGTCTCAACTCTTCTCCATGGCTAGACCCCCAAATAATACTCCTTTACGTGCTAAGGGGTATCTAGAGAGTGGGATAGGTTTAATAACTACCCTAACCCTAACGCGTACCCTAACCCTAACCCCTACCCTAACCCTAACAGATACCCTAATCCTAACCCGTACCCTAAAGCGAGCCCTAACCCTAATACTAACCCTAACCCTACCATAAACCCATACCCTATGCCGTACACGAACCCCTCCCCGAACCCGTACCCTAAGCCATACCCTAACCCTAAGCCTAACCCTAGGCTACCCTTGACTTCTTCTGCCTCCAATAGATTTCCTAAGCACTAGTGTTTTAAGGAACAGCTTAAAAAGAGAATCCTAATGTGATTTCTTTATAATGGGTGTGTTCCTTATCTTATCTTAGTGTCTAAACTCTTCTCCATGGCTGGACCCCCAAATAATATTCCTTTACGTGCTAAGGGGTATCTAGAGAGTGGGATAGTTTTAATAACTACCCTAACCCTAACACGTACCCTAACCCTAACCCCTACCCTAAACCTAACACGTACCCTAATCCTAACCCGTACCCTAAACCGAGCCCTAACCTAACACTAACCCTAACCCTAACCGTAACCCATACCCTACGCCGTACCCGAACCCCTCCCCGAACCCATACCCTAAGCCGTACCCTAACCCTAACCCTAAGCCTAACCCTAACCCTAGGCTACCCTTGACTGCTTCTGCCTCCAATAGATTTCCTAAGCACTAGTGTTTTAAGGAACAGCTTAAAAAGAGAATCCTAATGTGATTTCTTTATAATGGGTGTGTTCCTTATCTTATCCTAGTGTCTAAACTCTTCTCCATGCCTGGACCCCCAAATAATATTCCTTTACGTGCTAAGGGGTATCTAAAGAGTGGGATAGCTTTAATAACTACCCTAACCCTAACGCGTACCCTAACCCTAACCCCTACCCTAACCCTAACACGTACCCTAATCCTAACCCGTACCCTAAACCGAGCCCTAACCCTAACACTAACCCTAACCCTAACCCTAACCCATACCCTACGCCATACCCGAACCCCTCCTCGAACCCGTACCCTCAGCCGTACCCTAACCCTAACCGTAAGCCTAACCCTAACACTAGGCTACCCCTGACTGCTTCTGCCTCCAATAGATTTCCTAAGCACTAGTGTTTTAAGGAACAGCTTAAAAAGAGAATCCTAATGTGATTTCTTTATAATGGGTGTGTTCCTTATCTTATCCTAGTGTCTAAACTCTTCTCCATGGCTGGACCCCCAAATAATATTCCTTTACGTGCTACGGGGTATCTAGAGAGAGGGATAGGTTTAATAACTACCCTAACCCTAACGCGTACGCTAACCCTAACCCCTACCCTAAACCTAACACGTACCCTAATCCTAACCCGTACCCTAAACCGAGCCCTAACCCTAACACTAACCCTAACCCTATCCCTAACCTATACCCTATGCCGTACCCGAACCCCTCCCCGAACCCGTACCCTAAACCGTACCCTAAACCTAACCCTAAGCGTAACCCTATCCCTAGGCTACCCATGAGTGCTTCTGCCTCCAATAGATTTCCTAAGCACTAGTGTTTTAATGAACAGCTTAAAAAGAGAATCCTAACGTGATTTCTTTATAATGGGTGTGTTCCTTATCTTATCCTAGTGTCTAAACTCTTCTCCATGGATGGACCCCTAAATAATATTCCTTTACGAGCTAAGGGGTATCTAGAGAGTGGGATAGGTGTAATAACTACCCTAACCCTAACGCGTTCCCTAACCCTAACCCCTACCCTAACCCTAACACGTACCCTAATCCTAACCCGTACCCTAAACCGAGCCCTAACCCTAACACTAAGCCAAACACTAACCCTAACCCATGCCCTACGCCGTATCCGAACCCCTCCCCGAACCCGTACCCTAAGCTGTACCCTAACCCTAAC
This sequence comes from Balaenoptera borealis, assembly GCF_965194805.1. NCBI lineage: Eukaryota > Metazoa > Chordata > Mammalia > Artiodactyla > Balaenopteridae > Balaenoptera > Balaenoptera borealis. Next base: position 404,876 of record NW_028123579.1, read on the forward strand.
TCTAAGCCTAACCCAAACCCAAGGCTACCCTTGAATGCTTCTGCCTCCAATAGATTTCCTAAGCACTAGTGTTTTAAGGAACAGCTTAAAAAGAGAATCCTAACGTGATTTCTTTACAATGGGTGTGTTCCTTATCTTATCCTAGTGTCTAAACTCTTCTGCATGGCTGGACCCCCAAATAATATTCCTTGACGTGCTAAGGGGTATCTAGAGAGTGGGATAGGTTTAATAACTACCCTAACCCTAACGCGTACCCTAACCCTAACCCCTACCCTAACCCTAACACGTACCCTAATCCTAACCCATATCCTAAACCGAGCCCTAACCCTAACACTAACCCGAACCCTAACCCTAAGCCATAACCTACGCCGTACCCGAACCCTCCCCGAACCCGAACTCTAAGCCGTACCCTAACCCTAACCCTAAGCCTAACCCAAACCCTAGGCTACCCTTGACTGCTTTTGCCTCCAATAGATTTTCTAAGCACTAGTGTTTTAAGGAACAGCTTAAAAAGAGAATCCTAATGTGATTTCTTTATAATGGGTGTGTTCCTAATCTTTTCCTAGTGTCTAAACACTTCTCCATGGCTGGACCCCCAAATAATATTCCTTAACGTGCTAAGGGGTATCTAGAGAGTGGGATAGGTTTAATAACTACCCTAACCCTAACGCGTACGCTAACCCTAACCCCTACCCTAAACCTAACACGTACCCTAATCCTAACCCGTACCCTAAACCGAGCCCTAACCCTAACACTAACCCTAACCCTATCCCTAACCTATACCCTATGCCGTACCCGAACCCCTCCCCGAACCCGTACCCTAAGCCGTACCCTAAACCTAACCCTAAGCGTAACCCTAACCCTAGGCTACCCTTGAGTGCTTCTGCCTCCAATAGATTTCCTAAGCACTAGTGTTTTAATGAACAGCTTAAAAAGAGAATCCTAACGTGATTTCTTTATAATGGGTGTGTTCCTTATCTTATCCTAGTGTCTAAACTCTTCTCCATGGATGGACCCCTAAATAATATTCCTTTACGAGCTAAGGGGTATCTAGAGAGTGGGATAGGTGTAATAACTACCCTAACCCTAACGCGTTCCCTAACCCTAACCCCTACCCTAACCCTAACACGTACCCTAATCCTAACCCGTACCCTAAAGCGAGCCCTAACCCTAACCCTAACCATAAACCCATACCCTACGCCGTACACGAACCCCTACCCGAACCCGTACCATAAGCCATACCCTAACCCTAAGCCTAACCCTAGGCTACCCTTGACTTCTTCTGCCTCCAATAGATTTCCTAAGCACTAGTGTTTTAAGGAACAGCTTAAAAAGAGAATCCTAATGTGATTTCTTTATAATGGGTGTGTTCCTTATCTTATCTTAGTGTCTAAACTCTTCTCCATGGCTGGACCCCCAAATAATATTCCTTTACGTGCTAAGGGGTATCTAGAGAGTGGGATAGTTTTAATAACTACCCTAACCCTAACACGTACCCTAACCCTAACCCCTACCCTAAACCTAACACGTACCCTAATCCTAACCCGTACCCTAAACCGAGCCCTAACCTAACACTAACCCTAACCCTAACCGTAACCCATACCCTACGCCGTACCCGAACCCCTCCCCGAACCCATACCCTAAGCCGTACACTAACCCTAACCCTAAGCCTAACCCTAACCCTAGGCTACCCTTGACTGCTTCTGCCTCCAATAGATTTCCTAAGCACTAGTGTTTTAAGGAACAGCTTAAAAAGAGAATCCTAATGTGATTTCTTTATAATGGGTGTGTTCCTTATCTTATCCTAGTGTCTAAACTCTTCTCCATGCCTGGACCCCCAAATAATATTCCTTTACGTGCTAAGGGGTATCTAAAGAGTGGGATAGCTTTAATAACTACCCTAACCCTAACGCGTACCCTAACCCTAACCCCTACCCTAACCCTAACACGTACCCTAATCCTAACCCGTACCCTAAACCGAGCCCTAACCCTAACACTAACCCTAACCCTAACCCTAACCCATACCCTACGCCATACCCGAACCCCTCCTCGAACCCGTACCCTCAGCCGTACCCTAACCCTAACCGTAAGCCTAACCCTAACACTAGGCTACCCCTGACTGCTTCTGCCTCCAATAGATTTCCTAAGCACTAGTGTTTTAAGGAACAGCTTAAAAAGAGAATCCTAATGTGATTTCTTTATAATGGGTGTGTTCCTTATCTTATCCTAGTGTCTAAACTCTTCTCCATGGCTGGACCCCCAAATAATATTCCTTTACGTGCTACGGGGTATCTAGAGAGAGGGATAGGTTTAATAACTACCCTAACCCTAACGCGTACGCTAACCCTAACCCCTACCCTAAACCTAACACGTACCCGAATCCTAACCCGTACCCTAAACCGAGCCCTAACCCTAACACTAACCATAACCCTAACCTTAACCCATACCCTACGCCATACCCGAACCCCTCCTCGAACCCGTACCCTAAGCCGTACGCTAGCCCTAACCCTAACCCTAACCCTAACCCTAACCCCTCACCGAACCCGTACCCTAAGCCTTACCCTAACCCTAACCCTAAGCCTAACCCTAACCCTAGGCTACCCTTGACTGCTTCTGCCTCCAATAGATTTCCTAAGCACTAGTGTTTTAAAGACCAGCATAAAAAGAGAATCCTAACGTGATTTCTTTATAATGGGTGTGTTCCTTATCTTATCCTAGTGTCTAAACTCTTCTACATGGCTGGACCCCCAAATAATATTCCTTTACGTGCTAAGGGGTATCTAGAGAGTGGGATAGGTTTATTAACTACCCTAACCCTAACGCGTACCCTAACCCTAACCCCTACCCTAACCCTAACACGTACCCTAATCCTAACCCGTACCGTAAACCGAGCCCTAACCCTAACACTAACCCTAACCCTAACCCTAACCCATACCCTACGCCATACCCGAACCCCTCCCCGAACCCGTACCCTCAGCCGTACCCTAAGCCTAAACCTAAGCCTAACCCTAACCCTAGGCTACCCTTGACTGCTTCTGCCTCCAATAGATTTCCTAAGCACTAGTGTTTTAAGGAACAGCTTAAAAAGAGAATCCTAATGTGATTTCTTTATAATGGGTGTGTTCCTTATCTTATCCTAGTGTCTAAACTCTTTTCCATTGCTGGACCCCCAAATAATATTCCTTTACGTGCTAAGAGATATCTAGAGAGTTGGATAGGTTTATTAACTACCCTAACCCTAACGCGTACCCTAACCCTAACCCCTACCCTACCCGTAACACGTACCCTAATCCTAACCCGTAACCTAAACCGAGCCCTAACCCTAACACTAACCCGAACCCTAACCCTAACCCATACCCTACGCCGTACCCGAACCCCTCCCCGAACCCGTACGCTAAGCCATACCCTAACCCTAACCCTAAGCCTAACCCTAACCCGAGACTACCCTTGACTGCTTCTGCCACCAATAGATTTTCTAAGCACTAGTGTTTTAAGGAACAGTTTAAAAAGAGAATCCTAACGTGATTTCTTTATAATGGGTGTGTTCCTTATCTTATCCTAGTGTCTAAACTCTTCTCCATGGCTGGACCCCCAAATAATATTCCTTTACGTGCTAAGGGGTATCTAGAGAGTGGGATAGGTTTAATAACTACCCTAACCCTAACACGAACCCTATCCCTAACCCCTACCCTAACCCTAACACGTACCCTAATCCTAACCCGTACCCTAAACCGAGCCCTAACTCTAACACTAACCCGAACCCTAACCCTAACCCATACCGTACGCCATACCCGAACCCCTCCTCGAACCCGTACCCTAATCCCTACCCTAACCCTAACCCTAAGTCTAACCCTAACCCTAGGCTACCCCTGACTGCTTTTGCCTCCAATAGATTTCCTAAGCACTAGTGTTTTAAGGAACAGCTTAAAGAGAGAATCCTAACGTGATTTCTTTATAATGGGTGTGTTCATTATCTTATCCTAGTGTCTAAACTCTTCTCTATGGCTGGACCCCCAAATAATATTCCTTTATATGCTAAGGGGTGTCTAGAGAGTGGGATAGGTTTAATAACTACCCTAACCCTAACACGTACCCTAATCCTAACCCATACCCTAAACCGAGCCCTAACCCTAACACTAACCATTACCCTAACACTAACCCATACCCTACGCCGTACCCAAACCCCTCCCCGAACCCGTACCCTAAGCCGTACCCGAACCCGAACCCTAAGCCTAACCCTAACCCTCGGCTACCCTTGACTGCTTCTGCCTCCAATAGATTTCCTAAGCACTAGTGTTTTAAGGAACAGCTTAAAAAGAGAATCCTAACGTGATTTCTTTACAATGGGTGTGTTCCTTATCTTATCCTAGTGTCTAAACTCTTCTGCATGGCTGGACCCCCAAATAATATTCCTTGACGTGCTAAGGGGTATCTAGAGAGTGGGATAGGTTTAATAACTACCCTAACCCTAACGCGTACCCTAACCCTAACCCCTACCCTAACCCTAACACGTACCCTAATCCTAACCCATATCCTAAACCGAGCCCTAACCCTAACACTAACCCGAACCCTAACCCTAAGCCATAACCTACGCCGTACCCGAACCCTCCCCGAACCCGAACTCTAAGCCGTACCCTAACCCTAACCCTAAGCCTAACCCAAACCCTAGGCTACCCTTGACTGCTTTTGCCTCCAATAGATTTTCTAAGCACTAGTGTTTTAAGGAACAGCTTAAAAAGAGAATCCTAATGTGATTTCTTTATAATGGGTGTGTTCCTAATCTTTTCCTAGTGTCTAAACACTTCTCCATGGCTGGACCCCCAAATAATATTCCTTTACGTGCTAAGGGGTATCTAGAGAGTGGGATAGGTTTTTTAACTACCCTAACCCTAACGCGTACCCTAACCCTAACCCCTACCCTAACCCTAACACGTACCCTAATCCTAACCCATACCCTAAACCGAGCCCTAACCCTAACACTAACCATAACCCAAACCCTAACCCATACCCTACGCCATACCCGAACCCCTCCTCGAACCCGTACCCTAAGCCGTACACTAACCCTAACCTTAAGCCTAACCCTAACCCTAGGCTACCCCTGACTGCTTCTGCCTCCAATAGATTTCCTAAGCACTAGTGTTTTAAGGAACAGCTTAAAAAGAGAATCCTAATGTGATTTCTTTATAATGGGTGTGTTCCTTATCTTGTCCTAGTGTCTAAACTCTTCTCCATGGCTGGTCCCCCAAATAATATTCCTTTGCATACTAAGGGGTACCTAGAGAGTGGGATAGGTTTAATAACTACCCTAACCCTAACGCGTACCCTAACCCTAACCCCTACCCTACCCCTAACACGTACCCTAATCCTAACCCGTACCCTAAACCGAGCTCTAACCCTAACACTAACCCTAACCCTAACCCTAACCCATACCCTGCGCCGTACCCGAACACCTCCCCGAACCCGTACCATAAGCCGTACCCTAACCCTAACCCTAACCCTAACCCTAAAGCGAGCCCTAAGCCTAACCCTAACCCAACCGTACGCCATACCCGAACCCCTCCTCGAACCCGTACCCTAAGCCGTACCCTAACCCTAACCCTAAGCCTAACCCTAACCCTAGGCTACCCCTGACTGCTTCTGCCTCCAATAGATTTCCTAAGCACTAGTGTTTTAATGAACAGCTTAAAAAGAGAATCCTAACGTGATTTCTTTATAATGGGTGTGTTCCTTATCTTATCCTAGTGTCTAAACTCTTCTCCATGGCTGGACCCCCAAATAATATTCCTTAACGTGCTAAGGGGTATCTAGAGAGTGGGATAGGTTTAATAACTACCCTAACCCTAACGCGTACCCTAACCCTTACCCCTACCCTAACCCTAACACGTACCCTAATCCTAACCCGTACCCTAAAGCGAGCACTAACCCTAACACTAACCCGAACCCTAACACTAACCCATACCCCACGCCGTACCCGAACCCCTCCCCGAACCCGTACCCTAAGCCGTACCCTAACCCTAACCCTAGGCCTAACCCTAACCCAAGGCTACCCTTGAATGCTTCTGCCTCCAATAGATTTCCTAAGCACTAGTGTTTTAAGGAACAGCTTAAAAAGGGAATCCTAATGTGATTTCTTTATAATGGGTGTGTTCCTTATCTTTTCCTAGTGTCTAAACTCTGCTCCATTGCTGGACCCCCAAATAATATTCCTTTACGTGCTAAGGGGTATCTAGAGAGTGGGATAGGTTTATTAACTACCCTAACCCTAACGCGTACCCTAACCCTAACCCCTACCCTAACCCTAACACGTACCCTAATCCTAACCCGTACCCTAAACCGAGCCCTAACCCTAACACTAACCCTAACCCTAACCCTAACCCATACCCTACGCCATACCCGAACCCCTCCTCGAACCCGTACCCTCAGCCGTACCCTAACCCTAACCGTAAGCCTAACCCTAACACTAGGCTACCCTTGACTGCTTCTGCCTCCAATAGATTTCCTAAGCACTAGTGTTTTAAGGAACAGCTTAAAAAGAGAATCCTAATGTGATTTCTTTATAATGGGTGTGTTCCTTATCTTATCCTAGTGTCTAAACTCTTCTCCATGGCTGGACCCCCAAATAATATTCCTTTACGTGCTACGGGGTATCTAGAGAGAGGGATAGGTTTAATAACTACCCTAACCCTAACGCGTACGCTAACCCTAACCCCTACCCTAAACCTAACATGTACCCTAATCCTAACCCGTACCCTAAACCGAGCCCTAACCCTAACACTAACCCTAACACTATCCCTAACCTATACCCTATGCCGTACCCGAACCCCTCCCCGAACCCGTACCCTAAGCCGTACCCTAAACCTAACCCTAAGCGTAACCCTAACCCTAGGCTACCCTTGAGTGCTTCTGCCTCCAATAGATTTCCTAAGCACTAGTGTTTTAATGAACAGCTTAAAAAGAGAATCCTAACGTGATTTCTTTATAATGGGTGTGTTCCTTATCTTATCCTAGTGTCTAAACTCTTCTCCATGGATGGACCCCTAAATAATATTCCTTTACGAGCTAAGGGGTATCTAGAGAGTGGGATAGGTGTAATAACTACCCTAACCCTAATGCGTTCCCTAACCCTAACCCCTACCCTAACCCTAACACGTACCCTAATCCTAACCCGTACCCTAAACCGAGCCCTAACCCTAACACTAAGCCAAACACTAACCCTAACCCATGCCCTACGCCGTATCCGAACCCCTCCCCGAACCCGTACCCTAAGCTGTACCCTAACCCTAACTCTAAGCCTAACCCAAACCCAAGGCTACCCTTGACTGCTTTTGCCTCCAATAGATTTTCTAAGCACTAGTGTTTTAAGGAACAACTTAAAAAGAGAATCCTAATGTGATTTCTTTATAATGGGTGTGTTCCTAATCTTTTCCTAGTGTCTAAACACTTCTCCATGGCTGGACCCCCAAATAATATTCCTTTACGTGCTAAGGGGTATCTAGAGAGTGGGATAGGTTTTTTAACTACCCTAACCCTAACGCGTACCCTAACCCTAACCCATAACCTAACCCTAACACGTACCCTAATCGTAACCCATACCCTAAACCGAGCCCTAACCCTAACACTAACCATAACCCAAACCCTAACCCATACCCTACGCCATACCCGAACCCCTCCTCGAACCCGTACCCTAACCCTAACTCTAAGCCTAACCCTAACACTAGGCTACCCCTGACTCCTTCTGCCTCCAATAGATTTCCTAAGCACTAGTGTTTTAAGGAACAGCTTAAAAAGAGAATCCTAATGTGATTTCCTTATAATGGGTGTGTTCCTTAACTTATCCTAGTGTCTAAACTCTTCTCCATGGCTGGACCCCCAAATAATATTCCTTTACGTGCTAAGGGGTATCTAGAGAGTGGGATAGGTTTAATAACTACCGTAACCCTAACGCGTACCCTAACCCTAACCCCTACCCTAACCCTAACAGATACCCTAATCCTAACCCGTACCCTAAAGCGAGCCCTAACCCTAACCCTAACCATAAACCCATACCCTACGCCGTACACGAACCCCTCCCCGAACACGTACCCTAAGCCATACCCTAACCCTAAGCCTAACCCTAGGCTACCCTTGACTTCTTCTGACTCCAATAGATTTCCTAAGCACTAGTGTTTTAAGGAACAGCTTAAAAAGAGAATCCTAATGTGATTTCTTTATAATGGGTGTGTTCCTTATCTTATCCTAGTGTCTATACTCTTCTCCATGGTTGGACCCCCAAATAATATTCCTTTACGTGCTAAGGGGTATCTAGAGAGTGGGATAGTTTTAATAACTACCCTAACCCTAACACGTACCCTAACCCTAACCCCTACCCTTAACCTAACACGTACCCTAATCCTAACCCGTACCCTAAACCGAGCCCTAACCTAACACTAACCCTAACCCTAACCCTAACCCATACCCTACGCCATACCCGAACCCCTCCTCGAACCCGTACCCTAAGCTGCACCCTAAACCTAACTCTAAGCCTAACCCTAACCCAAGGCTACCCTTGACTCCTTCTGCCTCCAATAGATTTCCTAAGCACTAGTGTTTTAAGGAACAGCTTAAAAAGAGAATCCTAATGTGATTTCTTTATAATGGGTGTGTTCCTTAACTTATCCTAGTGTCTAAACTCTTCTCCATGGCTGGACCCCCAAATAATATTCCTTTACATGCTAACGGGTATCTAGAGAGTGGGATAGGTTTAATAACTAACCTAACCCTAATGCGTACCCTAACCCTAACGCATACCCTAACCCTAACACGTACCCTAATCCTAACCCGTACCCTAAACCGAGCCCTAACCCTAACACTAACCATAAACCTAACCCTAACCCATACCCTACGCCGTACCCGAACCCATCCTCGAACCCGTACCCTAACCCTAAGCCTAAGCATAACCCTAACCCTAGGCTACCCCTGACTGCTTCTGCCTCCAATAGATTTCCTAAGCACTAGTGTTTTAAGGAACAGCTTAAAACGAGAACCCTAATGTGATTTCTTTATAATGGGTGTGTTCCTTATCTTATCCTAGTGTCTAAACTCTTCTCCATGGCTGAACCCCCAAATAATATTACTTTACATGCTAAGGGGTGTCTAGAGAGTGGGATAGGTTTAATAACTACCCTAACCCTAACGCGTAACCTAACCCTAACCCCTAACCTAACCCTAACACGTACCCTAATCCTAACCCGTACCCTAAACCGAGCCATAACCCTAACAGTAACCCTAACCCTAACCCTAACCCATACCCTACGCCGTACCCGAACCCCTCCTCGAACCCGAACCCTAAGCTGTACCCTAACCCTAACTCTAAGCCTAACCCTAACCCTAGGCTACCCTTGACTGCTTCTGCCTCCAATAGATTTCCTAAGCACTAGTGTTTTAAGGAACAGCTTAAAAAGAGAATCCTAATGTGATTTCTTTATAATGGGTGTGTTCCTTATCTTATCCTAGTGTCTAAACTCTTCTCCATGCCTGGACCCCCAAATAATATTCCTTTACGTGCTAAGGGGTATCTAAAGAGTGGGATAGCTTTAATAACTACCCTAACCCTAACGCGTACCCTAACCCTAACCCCTACCCTAACCCTAACACGTACCCTAATCCTAACCCGTACCCTAAACCGAGCCCTAACCCTAACACTAACCCTAACCCTAACCCTAACCCATACCCTACGCCATACCCGAACCCCTCCTCGAACCCGTACCCTCAGCCGTACCCTAACCCTAACCGTAAGCCTAACCCTAACACTAGGCTACCCCTGACTGCTTCTGCCTCCAATAGATTTCCTAAGCACTAGTGTTTTAAGGAACAGCTTAAAAAGAGAATCCTAATGTGATTTCTTTATAATGGGTGTGTTCCTTATCTTATCCTAGTGTCTAAACTCTTCTCCATGGCTGGACCCCCAAATAATATTCCTTTACGTGCTACGGGGTATCTAGAGAGAGGGATAGGTTTAATAACTACCCTAACCCTAACGCGTACGCTAACCCTAACCCCTACCCTAAACCTAACACGTACCCTAATCCTAACCCGTACCCTAAACCGAGCCCTAACCCTAACACTAACCCTAACCCTATCCCTAACCTATACCCTATGCCGTACCCGAACCCCTCCCCGAACCCGTACCCTAAACCGTACCCTAAACCTAACCCTAAGCGTAACCCTAACCCTAGGCTACCCTTGAGTGCTTCTGCCTCCAATAGATTTCCTAAGCACTAGTGTTTTAATGAACAGCTTAAAAAGAGAATCCTAACGTGATTTCTTTATAATGGGTGTGTTCCTTATCTTATCCTAGTGTCTAAACTCTTCTCCATGGATGGACCCCTAAATAATATTCCTTTACGAGCTAAGGGGTATCTAGAGAGTGGGATAGGTGTAATAACTACCCTAACCCTAACGCGTTCCCTAACCCTAACCCCTACCCTAACCCTAACACGTACCCTAATCCTAACCCGTACCCTAAACCGAGCCCTAACCCTAACACTAAGCCAAACACTAACCCTAACCCATGCCCTACGCCGTATCCGAACCCCTCCCCGAACCCGTACCCTAAGCTGTACCCTAACCCTAACTCTAAGCCTAACCCAAACCCAAGGCTACCCTTGAATGCTTCTGCCTCCAATAGATTTCCTAAGCACTAGTGTTTTAAGGAACAGCTTAAAAAGAGAATCCTAACGTGATTTCTTTACAATGGGTGTGTTCCTTATCTTATCCTAGTGTCTAAACTCTTCTGCATGGCTGGACCCCCAAATAATATTCCTTGACGTGCTAAGGGGTATCTAGAGAGTGGGATAGGTTTAATAACTACCCTAACCCTAACGCGTACCCTAACCCTAACCCCTACCCTAACCCTAACACGTACCCTAATCCTAACCCATATCCTAAACCGAGCCCTAACCCTAACACTAACCCGAACCCTAACCCTAAGCCATAACCTACGCCGTACCCGAACCCTCCCCGAACCCGAACTCTAAGCCGTACCCTAACCCTAACCCTAAGCCTAACCCAAACCCTAGGCTACCCTTGACTGCTTTTGCCTCCAATAGATTTTCTAAGCACTAGTGTTTTAAGGAACAGCTTAAAAAGAGAATCCTAATGTGATTTCTTTATAATGGGTGTGTTCCTAATCTTTTCCTAGTGTCTAAACACTTCTCCATGGCTGGACCCCCAAATAATATTCCTTAACGTGCTAAGGGGTATCTAGAGAGTGGGATAGGTTTAATAACTACCCTAACCCTAACGCGTACGCTAACCCTAACCCCTACCCTAAACCTAACGCGTACCCTAATCCTAACCCGTACCCTAAACCGAGCCCTAACCCTAACACTAACCCTAACCCTATCCCTAACCTATACCCTATGCCGTACCCGAACCCCTCCCCGAACCCGTACCCTAAGCCGTACCCTAAACCTAACCCTAAGCGTAACCCTAACCCTAGGCTACCCTTGAGTGCTTCTGCCTCCAATAGATTTCCTAAGCACTAGTGTTTTAATGAACAGCTTAAAAAGAGAATCCTAACGTGATTTCTTTATAATGGGTGTGTTCCTTATCTTATCCTAGTGTCTAAACTCTTCTCCATGGATGGACCCCTAAATAATATTCCTTTACGAGCTAAGGGGTATCTAGAGAGTGGGATAGGTGTAATAACTACCCTAACCCTAACGCGTTCCCTAACCCTAACCCCTACCCTAACCCTAACACGTACCCTAATCCTAACCCGTACCCTAAAGCGAGACCTAACCCTAACCCTAACCATAAACCCATACCCTACGCCGTACACGAACCCCTCCCCGAACCCGTACCCTAAGCCATACCCTAACCCTAAGCCTAACCCTAGGCTACCCTTGACTTCTTCTGCCTCCAATAGATTTCCTAAGCACTAGTGTTTTAAGGAACAGCTTAAAAAGAGAATCCTAATGTGATTTCTTTATAATGGGTGTGTTCCTTATCTTATCTTAGTGTCTAAACTCTTCTCCATGGCTGGACCCCCAAATAATATTCCTTTACGTGCTAAGGGGTATCTAGAGAGTGGGATAGTTTTAATAACTACCCTAACCCTAACACGTACCCTAACCCTAACCCCTACCCTAAACCTAACACGTACCCTAATCCTAACCCGTACCCTAAACCGAGCCCTAACCTAACACTAACCCTAACCCTAACCGTAACCCATACCCTACGCCGTACCCGAACCCCTCCCCGAACCCATACCCTAAGCCGTACCCTAACCCTAACCCTAAGCCTAACCCTAACCCTAGGCTACCCTTGACTGCTTCTGCCTCCAATAGATTTCCTAAGCACTAGTGTTTTAAGGAACAGCTTAAAAAGAGAATCCTAATGTGATTTCTTTATAATGGGTGTGTTCCTTATCTTATCCTAGTGTCTAAACTCTTCTCCATGCCTGGACCCCCAAATAATATTCCTTTACGTGCTAAGGGGTATCTAAAGAGTGGGATAGCTTTAATAACTACCCTAACCCTAACGCGTACCCTAACCCTAACCCCTACCCTAACCCTAACACGTACCCTAATCTTAACCCGTACCCTAAACCGAGCCCTAACCCTAACACTAACCCTAACCCTAACCCTAACCCATACCCTACGCCATACCCGAACCCCTCCTCGAACCCGTACCCTCAGCCGTACCCTAACCCTAACCGTAAGCCTAACCCTAACACTAGGCTACCCCTGACTGCTTCTGCCTCCAATAGATTTCCTAAGCACTAGTGTTTTAAGGAACAGCTTAAAAAGAGAATCCTAATGTGATTTCTTTATAATGGGTGTGTTCCTTATCTTATCCTAGTGTCTAAACTCTTCTCCATGCCTGGACCCCCAAATAATATTCCTTTACGTGCTAAGGGGTATCTAAAGAGTGGGATAGCTTTAATAACTACCCTAACCCTAACGCGTACCCTAACCCTAACCCCTACCCTAACCCTAACACGTACCCTAATCCTAACCCGTACCCTAAACCGAGCCCTAACCCTAACACTAACCCTAATCCTAACCCTAACCCATACCCTACGCCATACCCGAACCCCTCCTCGAACCCGTACCCTCAGCCGTACCCTAACCCTAACCGTAAGCCTAACCCTAACACTAGGCTACCCCTGACTGCTTCTGCCTCCAATAGATTTCCTAAGCACTAGTGTTTTAAGGAACAGCTTAAAAAGAGAATCCTAATGTGATTTCTTTATAATGGGTGTGTTCCTTATCTTATCCTAGTGTCTAAACTCTTCTCCATGGCTGGACCCCCAAATAATATTCCTTTACGTGCTACGGGGTATCTAGAGAGAGGGATAGGTTTAATAACTACCCTAACCCTAACGCGTACGCTAACCCTAACCCCTACCCTAAACCTAACACGTACCCTAATCCTAACCCGTACCCTAAACCGAGCCCTAACCCTAACACTAACCCTAACCCTATCCCTAACCTATACCCTATGCCGTACCCGAACCCCTCCCCGAACCCGTACCCTAAACCGTACCCTAAACCTAACCCTAAGCGTAACCCTAACCCTAGGCTACCCTTGAGTGCTTCTGCCTCCAATAGATTTCCTAAGCACTAGTGTTTTAATGAACAGCTTAAAAAGAGAATCCTAACGTGATTTCTTTATAATGGGTGTGTTCCTTATCTTATCCTAGTGTCTAAACTCTTCTCCATGGATGGACCCCTAAATAATATTCCTTTACGAGCTAAGGGGTATCTAGAGAGTGGGATAGGTGTAATAACTACCCTAACCCTAACGCGTTCCCTAACCCTAACCCCTACCCTAACCCTAACACGTACCCTAATCCTAACCCGTACCCTAAACCGAGCCCTAACCCTAACACTAAGCCAAACACTAACCCTAACCCATGCCCTACGCCGTATCCGAACCCCTCCCCGAACCCGTACCCTAAGCTGTACCCTAACCCTAACTCTAAGCCTAACCCAAACCCAAGGCTACCCTTGAATGCTTCTGCCTCCAATAGATTTCCTAAGCACTAGTGTTTTAAGGAACAGCTTAAAAAGAGAATCCTAACGTGATTTCTTTACAATGGGTGTGTTCCTTATCTTATCCTAGTGTCTAAACTCTTCTGCATGGCTGGACCCCCAAATAATATTCCTTGACGTGCTAAGGGGTATCTAGAGAGTGGGATAGGTTTAATAACTACCCTAACCCTAACGCGTACCCTAACCCTAACCCCTACCCTAACCCTAACACGTACCCTAATCCTAACCCATATCCTAAACCGAGCCCTAACCCTAACACTAACCCGAACCCTAACCCTAAGCCATAACCTACGCCGTACCCGAACCCTCCCCGAACCCGAACTCTAAGCCGTACCCTAACCCTAACCCTAAGCCTAACCCAAACCCTAGGCTACCCTTGACTGCTTTTGCCTCCAATAGATTTTCTAAGCACTAGTGTTTTAAGGAACAGCTTAAAAAGAGAATCCTAATGTGATTTCTTTATAATGGGTGTGTTCCTAATCTTTTCCTAGTGTCTAAACACTTCTCCATGGCTGGACCCCCAAATAATATTCCTTAACGTGCTAAGGGGTATCTAGAGAGTGGGATAGGTTTAATAACTACCCTAACCCTAACGCGTACGCTAACCCTAACCCCTACCCTAAACCTAACACGTACCCTAATCCTAACCCGTACCCTAAACCGAGCCCTAACCCTAACACTAACCCTAACCCTATCCCTAACCTATACCCTATGCCGTACCCGAACCCCTCCCCGAACCCGTACCCTAAGCCGTACCCTAAACCTAACCCTAAGCGTAACCCTAACCCTAGGCTACCCTTGAGTGCTTCTGCCTCCAATAGATTTCCTAAGCACTAGTGTTTTAATGAACAGCTTAAAAAGAGAATCCTAACGTGATTTCTTTATAATGGGTGTGTTCCTTATCTTATCCTAGTGTCTAAACTCTTCTCCATGGATGGACCCCTAAATAATATTCCTTTACGAGCTAAGGGGTATCTAGAGAGTGGGATAGGTGTAATAACTACCCTAACCCTAACGCGTTCCCTAACCCTAACCCCTACCCTAACCCTAACACGTACCCTAATCCTAACCCGTACCGTAAAGCGAGCCCTAACCCTAATACTAACCCTAACCCTACCATAAACCCATACCCTACGCCGTATACGAACCCCTCCCCGAACCCGTACCCTAAGCCATACCCTAACCCTAAGCCTAACCCTAGGCTACCCTTGACTTCTTCTGCCTCCAATAGATTTCCTAAGCACTAGTGTTTTAAGGAACAGCTTAAAAAGAGAATCCTAATGTGATTTCTTTATAATGGGTGTGTTCCTTATCTTATCCTAGTGTCTAAACTCTTCTCCATGCCTGGACCCCCAAATAATATTCCTTTACGTGCTAAGGGGTATCTAAAGAGTGGGATAGCTTTAATAACTACCCTAACCCTAACGCGTACCCTAACCCTAACCCCTACCCTAACCCTAACACGTACCCTAATCCTAACCCGTACCCTAAACCGAGCCCTAACCCTAACACTAACCCTAATCCTAACCCTAACCCATACCCTACGCCATACCCGAACCCCTCCTCGAACCCGTACCCTCAGCCGTACCCTAACCCTAACCGTAAGCCTAACCCTAACACTAGGCTACCCCTGACTGCTTCTGCCTCCAATAGATTTCCTAAGCACTAGTGTTTTAAGGAACAGCTTAAAAAGAGAATCCTAATGTGATTTCTTTATAATGGGTGTGTTCCTTATCTTATCCTAGTGTCTAAACTCTTCTCCATGGCTGGACCCCCAAATAATATTCCTTTACGTGCTACGGGGTATCTAGAGAGAGGGATAGGTTTAATAACTACCCTAACCCTAACGCGTACGCTAACCCTAACCCCTACCCTAAACCTAACACGTACCCTAATCCTAACCCGTACCCTAAACCGAGCCCTAACCCTAACACTAACCCTAACCCTATCCCTAACCTATACCCTATGCCGTACCCGAACCCCTCCCCGAACCCGTACCCTAAACCGTACCCTAAACCTAACCCTAAGCGTAACCCTAACCCTAGGCTACCCTTGAGTGCTTCTGCCTCCAATAGATTTCCTAAGCACTAGTGTTTTAATGAACAGCTTAAAAAGAGAATCCTAACGTGATTTCTTTATAATGGGTGTGTTCCTTATCTTATCCTAGTGTCTAAACTCTTCTCCATGGATGGACCCCTAAATAATATTCCTTTACGAGCTAAGGGGTATCTAGAGAGTGGGATAGGTGTAATAACTACCCTAACCCTAATGCGTTCCCTAACCCTAACCCCTACCCTAACCCTAACACGTACCCTAATCCTAACCCGTACCCTAAACCGAGCCCTAACCCTAACACTAAGCCAAACACTAACCCTAACCCATGCCCTACGCCGTATCCGAACCCCTCCCCGAACCCGTACCCTAAGCTGTACCCTAACCCTAACTCTAAGCCTAACCCAAACCCAAGGCTACCCTTGACTGCTTTTGCCTCCAATAGATTTTCTAAGCACTAGTGTTTTAAGGAACAACTTAAAAAGAGAATCCTAATGTGATTTCTTTATAATGGGTGTGTTCCTAATCTTTTCCTAGTGTCTAAACACTTCTCCATGGCTGGACCCCCAAATAATATTCCTTTACGTGCTAAGGGGTATCTAGAGAGTGGGATAGGTTTTTTAACTACCCTAACCCTAACGCGTACCCTAACCCTAACCCATAACCTAACCCTAACACGTACCCTAATCGTAACCCATACCCTAAACCGAGCCCTAACCCTAACACTAACCATAACCCAAACCCTAACCCATACCCTACGCCATACCCGAACCCCTCCTCGAACCCGTACCCTAACCCTAACTCTAAGCCTAACCCTAACACTAGGCTACCCCTGACTCCTTCTGCCTCCAATAGATTTCCTAAGCACTAGTGTTTTAAGGAACAGCTTAAAAAGAGAATCCTAATGTGATTTCCTTATAATGGGTGTGTTCCTTAACTTATCCTAGTGTCTAAACTCTTCTCCATGGCTGGACCCCCAAATAATATTCCTTTACGTGCTAAGGGGTATCTAGAGAGTGGGATAGGTTTAATAACTACCGTAACCCTAACGCGTACCCTAACCCTAACCCCTACCCTAACCCTAACAGATACCCTAATCCTAACCCGTACCCTAAAGCGAGCCCTAACCCTAACCCTAACCATAAACCCATACCCTACGCCGTACACGAACCCCTCCCCGAACACGTACCCTAAGCCATACCCTAACCCTAAGCCTAACCCTAGGCTACCCTTGACTTCTTCTGACTCCAATAGATTTCCTAAGCACTAGTGTTTTAAGGAACAGCTTAAAAAGAGAATCCTAATGTGATTTCTTTATAATGGGTGTGTTCCTTATCTTATCCTAGTGTCTATACTCTTCTCCATGGTTGGACCCCCAAATAATATTCCTTTACGTGCTAAGGGGTATCTAGAGAGTGGGATAGTTTTAATAACTACCCTAACCCTAACACGTACCCTAACCCTAACCCCTACCCTTAACCTAACACGTACCCTAATCCTAACCCGTACCCTAAACCGAGCCCTAACCTAACACTAACCCTAACCCTAACCCTAACCCATACCCTACGCCATACCCGAACCCCTCCTCGAACCCGTACCCTAAGCTGCACCCTAAACCTAACTCTAAGCCTAACCCTAACCCAAGGCTACCCTTGACTCCTTCTGCCTCCAATAGATTTCCTAAGCACTAGTGTTTTAAGGAACAGCTTAAAAAGAGAATCCTAATGTGATTTCTTTATAATGGGTGTGTTCCTTAACTTATCCTAGTGTCTAAACTCTTCTCCATGGCTGGACCCCCAAATAATATTCCTTTACATGCTAACGGGTATCTAGAGAGTGGGATAGGTTTAATAACTAACCTAACCCTAATGCGTACCCTAACCCTAACGCATACCCTAACCCTAACACGTACCCTAATCCTAACCCGTACCCTAAACCGAGCCCTAACCCTAACACTAACCATAAACCTAACCCTAACCCATACCCTACGCCGTACCCGAACCCATCCTCGAACCCGTACCCTAACCCTAAGCCTAAGCATAACCCTAACCCTAGGCTACCCCTGACTGCTTCTGCCTCCAATAGATTTCCTAAGCACTAGTGTTTTAAGGAACAGCTTAAAACGAGAACCCTAATGTGATTTCTTTATAATGGGTGTGTTCCTTATCTTATCCTAGTGTCTAAACTCTTCTCCATGGCTGAACCCCCAAATAATATTACTTTACATGCTAAGGGGTGTCTAGAGAGTGGGATAGGTTTAATAACTACCCTAACCCTAACGCGTAACCTAACCCTAACCCCTAACCTAACCCTAACACGTACCCTAATCCTAACCCGTACCCTAAACCGAGCCATAACCCTAACAGTAACCCTAACCCTAACCCTAACCCATACCCTACGCCGTACCCGAACCCCTCCTCGAACCCGAACCCTAAGCTGTACCCTAACCCTAACTCTAAGCCTAACCCTAACCCTAGGCTACCCTTGACTGCTTCTGCCTCCAATAGATTTCCTAAGCACTAGTGTTTTAAGGAACAGCTTAAAAAGAGAATCCTAATGTGATTTCTTTATAATGGGTGTGTTCCTTATCTTATCCTAGTGTCTAAACTCTTCTCCATGCCTGGACCCCCAAATAATATTCCTTTACGTGCTAAGGGGTATCTAAAGAGTGGGATAGCTTTAATAACTACCCTAACCCTAACGCGTACCCTAACCCTAACCCCTACCCTAACCCTAACACGTACCCTAATCCTAACCCGTACCCTAAACCGAGCCCTAACCCTAACACTAACCCTAACCCTAACCCTAACCCATACCCTACGCCATACCCGAACCCCTCCTCGAACCCGTACCCTCAGCCGTACCCTAACCCTAACCGTAAGCCTAACCCTAACACTAGGCTACCCCTGACTGCTTCTGCCTCCAATAGATTTCCTAAGCACTAGTGTTTTAAGGAACAGCTTAAAAAGAGAATCCTAATGTGATTTCTTTATAATGGGTGTGTTCCTTATCTTATCCTAGTGTCTAAACTCTTCTCCATGGCTGGACCCCCAAATAATATTCCTTTACGTGCTACGGGGTATCTAGAGAGAGGGATAGGTTTAATAACTACCCTAACCCTAACGCGTACGCTAACCCTAACCCCTACCCTAAACCTAACACGTACCCTAATCCTAACCCGTACCCTAAACCGAGCCCTAACCCTAACACTAACCCTAACCCTATCCCTAACCTATACCCTATGCCGTACCCGAACCCCTCCCCGAACCCGTACCCTAAACCGTACCCTAAACCTAACCCTAAGCGTAACCCTAACCCTAGGCTACCCTTGAGTGCTTCTGCCTCCAATAGATTTCCTAAGCACTAGTGTTTTAATGAACAGCTTAAAAAGAGAATCCTAACGTGATTTCTTTATAATGGGTGTGTTCCTTATCTTATCCTAGTGTCTAAACTCTTCTCCATGGATGGACCCCTAAATAATATTCCTTTACGAGCTAAGGGGTATCTAGAGAGTGGGATAGGTGTAATAACTACCCTAACCCTAACGCGTTCCCTAACCCTAACCCCTACCCTAACCCTAACACGTACCCTAATCCTAACCCGTACCCTAAACCGAGCCCTAACCCTAACACTAAGCCAAACACTAACCCTAACCCATGCCCTACGCCGTATCCGAACCCCTCCCCGAACCCGTACCCTAAGCTGTACCCTAACCCTAACTCTAAGCCTAACCCAAACCCAAGGCTACCCTTGAATGCTTCTGCCTCCAATAGATTTCCTAAGCACTAGTGTTTTAAGGAACAGCTTAAAAAGAGAATCCTAACGTGATTTCTTTACAATGGGTGTGTTCCTTATCTTATCCTAGTGTCTAAACTCTTCTGCATGGCTGGACCCCCAAATAATATTCCTTGACGTGCTAAGGGGTATCTAGAGAGTGGGATAGGTTTAATAACTACCCTAACCCTAACGCGTACCCTAACCCTAACCCCTACCCTAACCCTAACACGTACCCTAATCCTAACCCATATCCTAAACCGAGCCCTAACCCTAACACTAACCCGAACCCTAACCCTAAGCCATAACCTACGCCGTACCCGAACCCTCCCCGAACCCGAACTCTAAGCCGTACCCTAACCCTAACCCTAAGCCTAACCCAAACCCTAGGCTACCCTTGACTGCTTTTGCCTCCAATAGATTTTCTAAGCACTAGTGTTTTAAGGAACAGCTTAAAAAGAGAATCCTAATGTGATTTCTTTATAATGGGTGTGTTCCTAATCTTTTCCTAGTGTCTAAACACTTCTCCATGGCTGGACCCCCAAATAATATTCCTTAACGTGCTAAGGGGTATCTAGAGAGTGGGATAGGTTTAATAACTACCCTAACCCTAACGCGTACGCTAACCCTAACCCCTACCCTAAACCTAACGCGTACCCTAATCCTAACCCGTACCCTAAACCGAGCCCTAACCCTAACACTAACCCTAACCCTATCCCTAACCTATACCCTATGCCGTACCCGAACCCCTCCCCGAACCCGTACCCTAAGCCGTACCCTAAACCTAACCCTAAGCGTAACCCTAACCCTAGGCTACCCTTGAGTGCTTCTGCCTCCAATAGATTTCCTAAGCACTAGTGTTTTAATGAACAGCTTAAAAAGAGAATCCTAACGTGATTTCTTTATAATGGGTGTGTTCCTTATCTTATCCTAGTGTCTAAACTCTTCTCCATGGATGGACCCCTAAATAATATTCCTTTACGAGCTAAGGGGTATCTAGAGAGTGGGATAGGTGTAATAACTACCCTAACCCTAACGCGTTCCCTAACCCTAACCCCTACCCTAACCCTAACACGTACCCTAATCCTAACCCGTACCCTAAAGCGAGACCTAACCCTAACCCTAACCATAAACCCATACCCTACGCCGTACACGAACCCCTCCCCGAACCCGTACCCTAAGCCATACCCTAACCCTAAGCCTAACCCTAGGCTACCCTTGACTTCTTCTGCCTCCAATAGATTTCCTAAGCACTAGTGTTTTAAGGAACAGCTTAAAAAGAGAATCCTAATGTGATTTCTTTATAATGGGTGTGTTCCTTATCTTATCTTAGTGTCTAAACTCTTCTCCATGGCTGGACCCCCAAATAATATTCCTTTACGTGCTAAGGGGTATCTAGAGAGTGGGATAGTTTTAATAACTACCCTAACCCTAACACGTACCCTAACCCTAACCCCTACCCTAAACCTAACACGTACCCTAATCCTAACCCGTACCCTAAACCGAGCCCTAACCTAACACTAACCCTAACCCTAACCGTAACCCATACCCTACGCCGTACCCGAACCCCTCCCCGAACCCATACCCTAAGCCGTACCCTAACCCTAACCCTAAGCCTAACCCTAACCCTAGGCTACCCTTGACTGCTTCTGCCTCCAATAGATTTCCTAAGCACTAGTGTTTTAAGGAACAGCTTAAAAAGAGAATCCTAATGTGATTTCTTTATAATGGGTGTGTTCCTTATCTTATCCTAGTGTCTAAACTCTTCTCCATGCCTGGACCCCCAAATAATATTCCTTTACGTGCTAAGGGGTATCTAAAGAGTGGGATAGCTTTAATAACTACCCTAACCCTAACGCGTACCCTAACCCTAACCCCTACCCTAACCCTAACACGTACCCTAATCTTAACCCGTACCCTAAACCGAGCCCTAACCCTAACACTAACCCTAACCCTAACCCTAACCCATACCCTACGCCATACCCGAACCCCTCCTCGAACCCGTACCCTCAGCCGTACCCTAACCCTAACCGTAAGCCTAACCCTAACACTAGGCTACCCCTGACTGCTTCTGCCTCCAATAGATTTCCTAAGCACTAGTGTTTTAAGGAACAGCTTAAAAAGAGAATCCTAATGTGATTTCTTTATAATGGGTGTGTTCCTTATCTTATCCTAGTGTCTAAACTCTTCTCCATGCCTGGACCCCCAAATAATATTCCTTTACGTGCTAAGGGGTATCTAAAGAGTGGGATAGCTTTAATAACTACCCTAACCCTAACGCGTACCCTAACCCTAACCCCTACCCTAACCCTAACACGTACCCTAATCCTAACCCGTACCCTAAACCGAGCCCTAACCCTAACACTAACCCTAATCCTAACCCTAACCCATACCCTACGCCATACCCGAACCCCTCCTCGAACCCGTACCCTCAGCCGTACCCTAACCCTAACCGTAAGCCTAACCCTAACACTAGGCTACCCCTGACTGCTTCTGCCTCCAATAGATTTCCTAAGCACTAGTGTTTTAAGGAACAGCTTAAAAAGAGAATCCTAATGTGATTTCTTTATAATGGGTGTGTTCCTTATCTTATCCTAGTGTCTAAACTCTTCTCCATGGCTGGACCCCCAAATAATATTCCTTTACGTGCTACGGGGTATCTAGAGAGAGGGATAGGTTTAATAACTACCCTAACCCTAACGCGTACGCTAACCCTAACCCCTACCCTAAACCTAACACGTACCCTAATCCTAACCCGTACCCTAAACCGAGCCCTAACCCTAACACTAACCCTAACCCTATCCCTAACCTATACCCTATGCCGTACCCGAACCCCTCCCCGAACCCGTACCCTAAACCGTACCCTAAACCTAACCCTAAGCGTAACCCTAACCCTAGGCTACCCTTGAGTGCTTCTGCCTCCAATAGATTTCCTAAGCACTAGTGTTTTAATGAACAGCTTAAAAAGAGAATCCTAACGTGATTTCTTTATAATGGGTGTGTTCCTTATCTTATCCTAGTGTCTAAACTCTTCTCCATGGATGGACCCCTAAATAATATTCCTTTACGAGCTAAGGGGTATCTAGAGAGTGGGATAGGTGTAATAACTACCCTAACCCTAACGCGTTCCCTAACCCTAACCCCTACCCTAACCCTAACACGTACCCTAATCCTAACCCGTACCCTAAACCGAGCCCTAACCCTAACACTAAGCCAAACACTAACCCTAACCCATGCCCTACGCCGTATCCGAACCCCTCCCCGAACCCGTACCCTAAGCTGTACCCTAACCCTAACTCTAAGCCTAACCCAAACCCAAGGCTACCCTTGAATGCTTCTGCCTCCAATAGATTTCCTAAGCACTAGTGTTTTAAGGAACAGCTTAAAAAGAGAATCCTAACGTGATTTCTTTACAATGGGTGTGTTCCTTATCTTATCCTAGTGTCTAAACTCTTCTGCATGGCTGGACCCCCAAATAATATTCCTTGACGTGCTAAGGGGTATCTAGAGAGTGGGATAGGTTTAATAACTACCCTAACCCTAACGCGTACCCTAACCCTAACCCCTACCCTAACCCTAACACGTACCCTAATCCTAACCCATATCCTAAACCGAGCCCTAACCCTAACACTAACCCGAACCCTAACCCTAAGCCATAACCTACGCCGTACCCGAACCCTCCCCGAACCCGAACTCTAAGCCGTACCCTAACCCTAACCCTAAGCCTAACCCAAACCCTAGGCTACCCTTGACTGCTTTTGCCTCCAATAGATTTTCTAAGCACTAGTGTTTTAAGGAACAGCTTAAAAAGAGAATCCTAATGTGATTTCTTTATAATGGGTGTGTTCCTAATCTTTTCCTAGTGTCTAAACACTTCTCCATGGCTGGACCCCCAAATAATATTCCTTAACGTGCTAAGGGGTATCTAGAGAGTGGGATAGGTTTAATAACTACCCTAACCCTAACGCGTACGCTAACCCTAACCCCTACCCTAAACCTAACACGTACCCTAATCCTAACCCGTACCCTAAACCGAGCCCTAACCCTAACACTAACCCTAACCCTATCCCTAACCTATACCCTATGCCGTACCCGAACCCCTCCCCGAACCCGTACCCTAAGCCGTACCCTAAACCTAACCCTAAGCGTAACCCTAACCCTAGGCTACCCTTGAGTGCTTCTGCCTCCAATAGATTTCCTAAGCACTAGTGTTTTAATGAACAGCTTAAAAAGAGAATCCTAACGTGATTTCTTTATAATGGGTGTGTTCCTTATCTTATCCTAGTGTCTAAACTCTTCTCCATGGATGGACCCCTAAATAATATTCCTTTACGAGCTAAGGGGTATCTAGAGAGTGGGATAGGTGTAATAACTACCCTAACCCTAACGCGTTCCCTAACCCTAACCCCTACCCTAACCCTAACACGTACCCTAATCCTAACCCGTACCGTAAAGCGAGCCCTAACCCTAATACTAACCCTAACCCTACCATAAACCCATACCCTACGCCGTACACGAACCCCTCCCCGAACCCGTACCCTAAGCCATACCCTAACCCTAAGCCTAACCCTAGGCTACCCTTGACTTCTTCTGCCTCCAATAGATTTCCTAAGCACTAGTGTTTTAAGGAACAGCTTAAAAAGAGAATCCTAATGTGATTTCTTTATAATGGGTGTGTTCCTTATCTTATCCTAGTGTCTAAACTCTTCTCCATGCCTGGACCCCCAAATAATATTCCTTTACGTGCTAAGGGGTATCTAAAGAGTGGGATAGCTTTAATAACTACCCTAACCCTAACGCGTACCCTAACCCTAACCCCTACCCTAACCCTAACACGTACCCTAATCCTAACCCGTACCCTAAACCGAGCCCTAACCCTAACACTAACCCTAATCCTAACCCTAACCCATACCCTACGCCATACCCGAACCCCTCCTCGAACCCGTACCCTCAGCCGTACCCTAACCCTAACCGTAAGCCTAACCCTAACACTAGGCTACCCCTGACTGCTTCTGCCTCCAATAGATTTCCTAAGCACTAGTGTTTTAAGGAACAGCTTAAAAAGAGAATCCTAATGTGATTTCTTTATAATGGGTGTGTTCCTTATCTTATCCTAGTGTCTAAACTCTTCTCCATGGCTGGACCCCCAAATAATATTCCTTTACGTGCTACGGGGTATCTAGAGAGAGGGATAGGTTTAATAACTACCCTAACCCTAACGCGTACGCTAACCCTAACCCCTACCCTAAACCTAACACGTACCCGAATCCTAACCCGTACCCGAAACCGAGCCCTAACCTAACACTAACCCTAACCCTAACCCTAACCCATACCCTACGCCATACCCGAACCCCTCCTCGAACCCGTACCCTAAGCTGCACCCTAAACCTAACTCTAAGCCTAACCCTAACCCAAGGCTACCCTTGACTCCTTCTGCCTCCAATAGATTTCCTAAGCACTAGTGTTTTAAGGAACAGCTTAAAAAGAGAATCCTAATGTGATTTCTTTATAATGGGTGTGTTCCTTAACTTATCCTAGTGTCTAAACTCTTCTCCATGGCTGGACCCCCAAATAATATTCCTTTACGTGCTAACGGGTATCTAGAGAGTGGGATAGGTTTACTAACTACCCTAACCCTAATGCGTACCCTAACCCTAACCCCTACCCTAACCCTAACACGTACCCTAATCCTAACCCGTACCCTAAACCGAGCCCTAACCCTAACACTAACCCTAACCCTAACCCATACCCTACGCCGTACCCGAACCCCTACCCGAACCCGTACCCTAAGCTGTACCCTAACCCTAACCCTAAGCCTAACCCTAACCCTAGGCTACCCTTGACTGCTTCTGCCTCCAATAGATTTCCTAAGCACTAGTGTTTTAAGGAACAGCTGAAAAAGAGAATCCTAATGTGATTTCTTTATAATGGGTGTGTTCCTTATTTTATCCTAGTGTCTAAACTCTTCTCCATGGCTGGACCCCCAAATAATATTCCTTTACGTGCTAAGGGGTATCTAGAGAGTGGGATAGGTTTAATAACTACCCTAACCCTAACGCGTACCCTAACCCTAACCCCTATCCTAACCCTAACACGTACCCTAATCCTAACCCGTACCCTAAACCGAGCCCTAACCCTAACACTAACCCTAACCCTAACCCTAACCCATACCCTACGCCGTACCCGAACCCCTCCCCGAACCCGTACCCTAAGCCGTACCCTAAGTCTAACCCTATGCCTAACCCTAACCCTAGGCTACCCTTGACTGCTTCTGCCTCCAATAGATTTCCTAAGCACTAGTGTTTTAAGGAACAGCTTAAAAAGAGAATCCTAATGTGATTTCTTTATAATGGGTGTGTTCCTTATCTTATCCTAGTGTCTAAACTCTTCTCCATGGCTGGACCCCCAGATAATATTCCTTTACGTGCTAAGGGGTATCTAGAGAGTGGGATAGGTTTAATAACTACCCTAACGCTAAAGCGTACCCTAACCCTAACCCCTACCCTGACCCTAACACGTACCCTAATCCTAACCCGTACCCTAAACCGAGCCCTAACCCTAACACTAACCCTAACCCTAACCGTAAACCATGCCCTACGCCGTACACGAACCCCTCCCCGAACCGTACCCTAAGCCGTACCCTAACCCTAACTCTCACCCTAACCCTAACCCTAAGCTACCCTTGACTGCTTCTGCCTCCAATAGATTTCCTAAGCACTAGTGTTTTAAGGAACAGCTTAAAAAGAGAATCCTAATGTGATTTCTTTATAATGGGTGTGTTCCTTATCTTATCCTAGTGTCTAAACTCTTCTCCATGGCTGGACCCCCAAATAATATTCCTTTACGTGCTAAGGGGTATCTAGAGAGTGGGGTAGGTTTAATAACTACCCTAACCCTAACACGTACCCTAACCCTAACCCCTACCCTATCCCTAACACGTACCCTATTCCTAACCCGTACCCTAAACCGAGCCCTAACCCTAACACTAACCCTAACCCATACCCTACACCATACCCGAACCCGTACCCGAACCCGTACCGTACGCTGTACCCTAACCCTAAGCCTAATCCTAACCCTAACACATACACTACGCCCTACCCGAACCCCTACCCGAACCCGTACCCTAAGCCGTACCCTAACCCTAACCCTAACCCTAAGCTACCCTTGACTGCTTTTGCCTCCAATAGATATCCTAAGCACTAGTGTTTTAAGGAACAGCTTAAAAAGAGAATCCTAATGTGATTACTTTATAATGGGTGTGTTCCTTATCTTATCCTAGTGTCTAAAGTCTTCTCCATGGCTGGACCCCCAAATAATATTCCTTTACGTGCTATGGGGTATCTAGAGAGTGGGATAGGTTTAATAACTACCCTAACCCTAACGCGTACCCTAACCCTAACCCCTACCCTAACCCTAACACGTACACTAATCCTAACCCATACCCTAAACTGAGCCCTATCCCTAACCCTAACCCATACCCTACGCCATACCGGAACACGTACCCGAACCCGTCCCCTAAGCCGTACCCTAACCCTAACCCTAACCCTATCCCTAACCCTAAGCTACCCTTGTTTGCTTCTGCCTCTATTAGATTTCCTAAGCACTAGTGTTTTAAGGAACAGGTTAAAAAAAGAATCCTAATGTGATTTCTTTATAATGGGTGTGTATTCCTTATCTTCTCCTAGTGTCTAAACTCTTCTCCATGGCTGGACCCCCTAATAATATTCCTTTACGTGCTAAGGGGCATCTAGGCAGTGGGATAGGTTTAATAACTACTCTAAAGCTAACGCGTACCCTAACCATAACCCCTACCCTAACCCTAACACGTACCCTAATCCTAACCCGTACCCTAAACCAAGCCCTAACCCTAACCCCAACCCTAACCGTAACCCTAACCCATACCCTATGCCATACCCCAACCCCTACCCGAACCCATACCCTAAGCCGTACCCTAATCCTAACCCTAACCCTTACCCTAACCCTAAGCTACCCTTGACTGCTTTTGCCTCCAATAGATTTCCTAAGCACTAGTGTTTTAAGGAACAGCTTAAAAAGAGAATCCTAATGTGATTTCTTTATAATGGGTGTGTTCCTTATCTTATCCTAGTGTCTAAACTCTTCTCCATGGCTGGACCCCCAGATAATATTCCTTTACGTGCTAAGGGGTATCTAGAGAGTGGGATAGGTTTAATAACTACCCTAACGCTAAAGCGTACCCTAACCCTAACCCCTACCCTGACCCTAACAGGTACCCTAATCCTAACCCGTACCCTAAACCGAGCCCTAACCCTAACACTAACCCTAACCCTAACCGTAAACCATGCCCTACGCCGTACACGAACCCCTCCCCGAACCGTACCCTAAGCCGTACCCTAACCCTAACTCTCACCCTAACCCTAACCCTAAGCTACCCTTGACTGCTTCTGCCTCCAATAGATTTCCTAAGCACTAGTGTTTTAAGGAACAGCTTAAAAAGAGAATCCTAATGTGATTTCTTTATAATGGGTGTGTTCCTTATCTTATCCTAGTGTCTAAACTCTTCTCCATGGCTGGACCCCCAAATAATATTCCTTTACGTGCTAAGGGGTATCCAGAGAGTGGGGTAGGTTTAATAACTACCCTAACCCTAACACGTACCCTAACCCTAACCCCTACCCTATCCCTAACACGTACCCTATTCCTAACCCGTACCCTAAACCGAGCCCTCACCCTAACACTAACCCTAACCCTAACCCTAAACCATACTGTACACTGTACCCGAACCCGTACCCTAAGCTGTACCCTAACCGTAACCCTAACCCTATCCCTAAGCCATACCCTAACCCTAACCCTAAGCTACCCTTGCCTGCTTCTGCCTCCAATAGATTACCTAAGCACTAGTGTTTTTAGGAACAGGTTAAAAAGAGAATCCTAATGTGATTTCTTTATAATGGGTGTGTTCCTCATCTTTTCCTAGTGTCTAAACTCTTCTCCATGGCTGGACCCCAAATAATATTCCTTTACGTGCTAAGTGGTATCTAGCGAGTGGGATCAGTTTAGTAAATACCCTAACCCTAATGCGTACCCTAACCCTAACCCGTACCCTAACCCTTAGCTACCCTTGACTGCTTCTCCCTCCAATAGATTTCCTAAGCACTAGTGTTTTAAGGAACAGGTTAAAAAGTATGTATTAAGGTATGTAAAATATATGTATAAAAGTATTAAAATATGAAAAATATGTATATATGTATGTATATATATATATGTATGAATCACTTTGCTGTACAGCAGAAATTAACACAATATTGTAAGTCAACTATACTTCAGTATCAATTAGTTTGAAGGCACTTTTATAAATTAGGCCTTATTTCTCTTTTCCTTTCATCCTGGGAAAAATGTATAACAGAAACTTACCTGGATTACTCCAGGATGAATTCATATCACACAGAACTTTAATTGTTGAACAAACCATTAATACCAGTTACACCATGGGATGTCCTGATCCAATATGAAGTTTGTAAACCTTGTATCAAGCCTGCAGAATGCACTAAATTTGGAAATTCAAACTGCAATGAAGCCAACTATCCCATGACTTCTCCACAACTAGTTATACAACATCCATTGGAATCCATATACAATCAAATGAATGTAGACAGAAACAACTATAGCCTTCCTTTTTTTCCTTTTAGATGAAGACGGTATTTAAGGTGATGTCTTGGGCCGTTTCAGGGTGTTACTCAATTTCCTGGGTATCTCCCATGCACACAGGAGGTACACATGTTAGTTAACTTGTTTGTGCAACTATATGAAGGTAGTTAATACCACAAAACTGTATGCGTAAAAAGAATTAAATGTTAAGGTCATGTTTTGTATTTTTAATGACAATGAAAAAAAGTGTAGTGCTGATATTTGTTACAAAAATGAACATTAAAAACATTCTTAGTGAAAAAAAGCCATACAGAAAAGGCAACCTAGATCCCATGCTCATCTTGTCTGCTTCATATCCATCAAGGCTGTCCAAATGAGGGGGAAACTCAGTAATGGTTCCAGAAAAAGAAAACTGGATCAGGATGGAAAAAGACATTTTCATACAGTTGGGACAGCAGGTGAAAGTTGAAGTGGGGCTGAGTATTAAATTATAATGTAGACATCAGGATTTCCTCATTTAGGGGTTATGTGCTGGTTCCTTGGGCAAAACACACTGAGCATTTTGTGCGAGGTGGCAAATGTGAGTACTTTTGGCCATTACTGAAACTTTTCTGTACATTTTAAACTACTGGTAAGTAAATTACTTTTCTAGACAACCGTGTCAGCATCATGCCAGAAAATCAGACAAGACAGACATCAAATTTTGTTATAGAGGCCAAGACTTACCCAGACCAAGTTCAACCAAATTTGTGATATTTATTTCCCTTGTAGGAGTCCACATGGTATTAAGAGGCACCGTGGGAAGAGTATATTAGTAGCTACCATGTCTTGGGTCTTGTGGATTACCTAGGGTGCAGTAGAAACTGTGAGATTTTAGTATTACAATTTTTCACATTACTTCAAAAAATATGTTAAAAAATAAATTCAGTGAAGTTGCAAAATATGGAATCAATATACACAAATCAGTTTTGTTTCTATACACTAATAATGAACACCAACAAGAAAAATTAAGAAAACAATCCCATTTTCAATTCCATCAAAAAGAACAAACTATTTAGGAATAAATTTAACCAAGGGCATGAAATACCTATACTCAGAAAACTATAAAACACTGATAAAGAAATTGAAGACACAATAGAAAACAATATTCCATGCTCATGCATCAGAAAAACTACAATTATTAAAATGTTTATTCTATCCAAAGCCATCAACAAACAGTGCCAGGAAAACTAGACACCAGACCCCAAAGAACGACACTGGTCACCATCTACACTGCATATAAAACTAACTAAAAGTGCACAGTATTCCACATTAAACCCTTTCTCTCCTGAGTCCCCTGAAGAAGCACCCCACCCACCCAGCAGTCAGCTGCACAGGAAGATTCTCCACACTTGCTCGTTTTTTCCTCTTGTGGAGTCTCCTCACCAGTGGTTCCTGAGAAAACTCAGCTGCTGTCAGTGTGGACAATGCCTCATGGTCCAGAAGCCTAAGCCCTGACAGGAGACAAAGCTCCTGTCTGCTTGTCACAGAGCAAAGTCTGTGGGCAGGGTGCACCTGTGCCCCCAGGGTCAGACAGGTGGGTTCGGCGCCCCCTGTGGGACGTCAGAGAAGTGCCGGGAGTGCCGCACTCACAAACCCAGAGGCCTCATCCAGAAGGCAGTTCTGCTGTATATACTAAGTTTGGAAATCCAAACTGAAATGGAGCCAAGTATCTCACTGTATCTTCTCAAAAGATGGTTAAGGAGCAATTAATTACAAACCATATGTAATGAAATGAATTTAGACACAAACTTTACAACTTAAACCAAAATTCACTCAAAATTGCCCATAGACAAATTTAAATTACCAAACTATAAAAAATCCTAGAAAAAAAAAGATAATCTACATGACTTTGGGTCTGGTGACCTTATTCAGAAAACCAGAAGACAAACCACAAACTGCAAGAAACTATTTCCAAAGCACATATCTGATAAAGGATTTGTACTCAAATTATGCCAACGCCATTAAAATTTGGTAAAGATTGAAACACACACCTGGCCCAAGAAGATAAACAGGCAGTAAATAAGCATACAAGAATATACTCAAGATGCTGGTGGAATGCATGTACAACCAACTTTGGAAGACAGTTTGGCAATTTTTTCCAAATCTAAAAAGTCTCACCTTAGGATCCAAGAAGTGTACCTCTTGTATTTAGACAACTGCTTTAAAAAACTGTGTTCAAACCCAAACTAGCATCAAGTAATGTACAGCAGCTCTATTCATAATGGCTAAAAACTTAAAGATATCAGGATGTCCTTCTGTAGGTGAATTCATAAGCAAATTAGGGCACATACATGTCAAGGAGAGCCGAATACACCACCCCAAAATATGCCCATTTGACAAAAGGATTATTTTGGACTGATTAATAAGAAAGAGCAGACCCAGGAGAATCTTTCAAAGCCAAGTAGAAAATGCCCTTTTATGAGGTAAATTTACATTTATTAAGGATATCTCCATTTGTAAGGGTTTGTCCCTCTCTGGACCAGGAATTGAATGATGACTAAATATCAAGAAAAGCTTGTTGGGACTTCCCTGCTGGTCCAGTGGCTAAGGCTCCATGCTCCCAATGCAGGGGGCCAGGGTTCAACTCCTGGTCATGGAACTAGATCCTGCATGCTGCAACTAAGAGACCACATGCCGCAACTAAAGATTCCACAGGCCGCAACTAAGACCTGGCACAGCCAAATAAATAAATGTTTTTTATAAAAAAAACCTTGTCAATGAAACAGGCCTGGATGTAAATCTGTGTAACAACCATACCCTTGTTTACTGTGCTTTGCCTAATAACCTCCTTTAAATGGCTTCTTCCGTTCCCTAACATCTTTCTTTTGTTCTCAGCAGAAGATAGCATTTAAGGTAACGGCTTGGGCCAATTCAGGGAGTGACTCAGTTTTCCTAGGTATCTTTCAAGTATACAGGAGGTATGCATGGTATATATTAAACTTCTGATTGTTTTCTCTAGTTCCTCTCTTTTTCATTACAAGGGAGATCTCAATAAAGAACATAGAAGGGTAGAGGGAAAATTATTTTTCCTCTAATATACATGCAATGCAATAGTATTCAGAGATATAAAGGAATGGACCATCAACCCGTGCAAAAAAAAAAAATAGATACATCTAACTTACATTGCTAAGTGAAAGAATCCAGTCTGAAGTGCTACACACTGTATGGCCTCATTTATATGACATTCTAGAAAAGGCAAAACTGACATGGTAAACAATGTATAGAATATGTGGTTGAAATAGTCCATAAGATACTTTAGTGGTGAATACCTGTCACTATGCATTTGTCTATACCCACAGATTTTTACAACCCAACAAGTAAATTACAATCTATTCAAACTTAGCTGCTTAGGATATGGGAGTGTCAAAGACTGGAATACAGAATGTAACAAAGAATCTGATTCAGAAATGTATGAAAAAACTCACTGTTGGTAGTGGGACAAATGGGTTGACCTAAGTTAACTTTGGAAATGTACAGAATCTGTAGGCCAAAGACAAAATGTGTCATACATACACAGTGGACTCTATGTTCTTTCCATGAGTGGTAGTAGCTAATACTACTGAAACTACTATATCAGTAATTGAATGGAACAAGCACTGAATTTAATAAATGACAAATGGTGGAAGCCAGGTTTCTTACCACTGGAGTGGGATGTTACAGTCAAACAAAGGGAGAAGGTTACAATATCCATGTCATAACAGATCCGGTTGGAGATATCAGTATAAACTCTCTTTAGCCTGCACATAGTTCCACATGGAAATCTTTATAATTATGTGTGTATGCATAGGCTGGGATACTTGCATATATTTCCATGCACTGTCAGCTGAGCATATTTAGCTCCCACATGTACGTTTTTAATACCATTCTCTAATAAAAGGAACAAGGGCTCTTTGAAGAAAGGGCTGATACTAGGACTGAGACAGTAAATATATGAAGCAGGATAATCTTAAAATATCAGAAAGTAAAGAAGTACCAAAAATTTTAAAAACCCACAAAAGAGAAATTATGTAAAATGAAAACAGGAGCAAATGGAAAAAGCTCTCAACAGCCAAAGCAAGAATTAACTAAGCAGTCTTATAATGTAGCACTGCATTATAACCAAAAGTTTACAATAATTATTCACGTGCCCAAACTGGTAAAAATAAATTACATAGTTTTTGATGAACGGTGTTAAAAAGAAATCTCCTATGCAGAAAGCTTCTAAACAATTTATATAGCCACTCAGCTATCCATCAAGGATGTGAAGCTAACCCCTCTCTCCTCAAGTGTGGGTTCTGCATTATGACTTCCTCCTAAATAAGACACACAGGATGGACATGGGAAAAAATTAACTTCACTGTGGGAACACTTGACAAACACTACCTCAGCTAGGTGACCAAAGTTGAGAATATAAGTGAGAAGTTCCCTTGAGAGACTGTCCTCTTGACATACAGTGAAGAGGAAGCACTTCATGTCTGTGATCTGCTTTTTCAAAGCTAAGTCTAACCACAACAAAAACACCAAGCAAATCCCAGTGCCCGGCAGTCTATAAAATACCTGACCAGTCCTCCTCCACACTGTCAAGGTCATGGAAACAAGGAGAGTCTGAGCAACTGTCAAAGCCCAGAAGAGACTAAATAGATATGATGACCCCATGTCCTTTGAGATCCTGGAACAAGGAAAGGTATAACAAAGGGAACATGAATAGGGACTTCGGTTAATAATAGAGTATCAATATTTGTTCATTATTTGTCATGATTCTGTAGAAAATTAGACAGGAAAAATTAAACGTCAAATAAGAGAAACCTACTGTAACAAACTGGAAATCTAGAAGAAACGGGTGATTTCTTTGTAAAAACACATTACCAACATGAACACTAAATTAAGGAAATTACAAAAAGACCAATTAATCACTGAGGAACCTCTTCCCCATACTGGTTATCCTATTACTGTTCCAGGGTTTCCCTCTCCCGGGACAGGGAAGGAACAGGGGCAGAGCTGTTTGGCAGCTCCACTAATATCTGCTCCCACCCAGAATTTTCATCTCCCCCAGCCATGCCTACCCAGTGAGGACACCTGAGGAAGGATCAGGGATTATTGATTCAGATGTATCAACTACGAATTTTTCTTTTCCCAACGACTGGACACACTTACTGAAGTAAAATAAGTTAGTATTTATTGTAAGGGTAGAAATAAATTAATACTTGCAAGTGGCAAGTTAAAGAATGGTTTTGGACCTGGTAGGTCCAGTGGCTCACACTATCTCAGTGTGACCTTGCTTCTCTCCAAAACTTTGTCCTGCTCAGTGCCTTTGGGGGATCCCATTCACAGGCACAGGCTCTCTCATTGCCCTTGGGCCAACAGCAATTCTAGGCTGACAACCACTCACCATCCATTTTCCAAGAAAGAGTTTCTCCTTTTCTTGGGTTCCAAGAAAGTCATGGTTTTAAATGCCTTTGATCTGGCTTGGGTTGCATTCTCATCCTTGACCCATCACCAGAAGATGGAAAATGGGACTGACTAGATGTGGGTTGTAAACCCATCTTCAAGCTGGGTGGAACATGGGGTCATCCTTCTGCAACTGTTTGGACTGGAAGCAGGTGAGATGTAATTCCCAAAGGAAAACTGAGGCACTTGGGCCTGAGAACAGATGCTGGCTGGCAGAAAGCAA
The DNA here is from genome assembly GCF_965194805.1 of Balaenoptera borealis. Lineage (NCBI taxonomy): Eukaryota > Metazoa > Chordata > Mammalia > Artiodactyla > Balaenopteridae > Balaenoptera > Balaenoptera borealis. The sequence continues at coordinate 440,060 of NW_028123579.1, forward strand.
CAGATTCTAAGTCAATGACAGCTCACTGCACAGCACAGAATCTGACACAAAAGGAAGAAAGGGGTTCAACTCAGGGTCAGGGGCTGCAGCTACTCATCCAGTGCTCTTACTGTCCTCCCAAGACTGCAAGAAGTTCTTTCACTTGCTGACAAGTCAGGATCATTGGTGGTGGTAAACTCAAGTCTCTTTCCTTGGGCATCAGGTCCTCACATCTCAGAGGTGGGCCCAAAACAGCCCATGTGCCCTCAGAAGACACACAGACCTCATTCCTGCCCCTGAGAGGTGGGAGCCCTTGAGTTATGCCATCTCCCTGGCCATATTAATTGCCCATCCCTGAAAAACAATACTGCTCATTTTCCAGTTTCTTCTCTCTCATTTACTAAGTGAAGAAACCAAATGCTAGGGTGGTAAGGAAACTCTTGTGCAATGAAGTAATGGGAGGCTCAAGAATTATTCCATGCCATGGAACCCATAATTGGCAGGCTTTCCAGAGGCCACATGGATGCATATGGCTCTCCAAGACAATTCAGTCTCAGTGTGAACCTCCCATTGTGAGGTCCAGGTGCTCCCATATCTTTGATTCTTAATGAATATGAATGTCAAAAGTTTCTAACGACTGAAAGGACAAAGGATTGCAGGGCTATGGTCTCCTGTATGGTTGTTGTGTCAGGGACACATTCCAATGTTTAGAGGATTATTACTTCTCTTGGCAGCCTATGAGGCTGTGAGGGGGAGACCTTTTTCTCAACCACATGGATGTTGGTAGTTGAAACTTCTCAAAGGAATGTCTACACTGCCTAGGTAGCTGTTGAATTGCCCGGCATCACGGTCAGCTCTGTAACTATACATGAGGGCCTGGCAGTGCCCAGGCTGGACTGAGCTAGAGGACCACAGATGCCTGCCTGGATAGTCAGAGGTCAAGGGCTGTCCTGCCTGAGACCTGATCATCTATTCATGCCCACTCAGATGGGACAAAGGATGCCTCCAGTGTCAGGAGGGCCCCACCAGCCCTTAAGAAGGCAACATCTGGGGGCTGGCAGGTCACTGCACCCAGTCCTGTATAAATCCACACATGTCCACTGAGTGCCCTGCTGTCTGGGCTGTGCTGGAAACTGGGGCTGCCCAGGCAGAGTAGGGTCAGCATCACCCTTCCCAGGTAGGAGGGCAGAAGGAAACCATGCATGACTTCTGACACCCTCCCCAATCCTTGACAGAGGTTGAGTTGGGTAAGAAACAGTCCGAGACAAGAACAGACATTTCATTCTTCTCTCAGAGCCCAGGACTGAGGGAAGGGAGGCCAGAAAAACAGTTATTGACCTCAGCTCCCTGACTCCTGTCTGACCCTGGGCAAGTCCTATCCATTCTGAAGGCTTCAGAGAGAGGGAGAGGGGAGGGCAATGAGGGCCAATTGTGCTTAAACATAACTCTAACCTTTACCCTAAGAACCCTAACTTCTAACCTTAACCCCCTAACAACCCTAGCCCCAGACCCCTAGACCCTCGCCCCTGACCCCTAAACTCTAATCCCCGACCCTGACCCTTTAACCACAACCCTCTACCATGACTCTCCAACAATGACCCATAACCCTAAACCATGGCCCCTGAACCCTCACACTGACTCAACCCAAGACCTAAAGCCTGGCCTAGTGGGTGCCAAGGGATGACTGTATGAACTCTCAAATAAACCAAGGAATTAAATCTTCTTGACCATGAATTTAACAATGGTTTCTTAGATTTGACAGTAAAGCATAAGAAATGAAAGGAAAAAATAGACAAATTGGATTTCCTCAAAATTACAAACCTTTGTGCATCAAAAGAGGCTATTCAGAAAGTAAAAAGACGGCCCACAGAATGGAAGACAATATTGGCACGTTGTATATCTGATAAGACTCTTTACCTAGAATATACCCAGGACTTTTACAACTCATCAACAAAAAGACAAACAATAAAATTTTTGAAACAGACAAATGGCTTGCATGGACTGCTCTTCAGGCAAGACATACAAATGGTCAACAAGGAAATGAAAAGATGTCAAACATCAGTAGTCATGATGAAAATGCAAATTAAAGCCACGATGTGATGCCCCTTCACACACACTAGAATAAAAATAAATTTTTTAATATATAAATAAAAATAACAAATGTTGGCAACAATGTAGAGAAATTAGAACCCTTAAAAGTTACTTGTGGAGATGTACAATGGTGCAGTCTATATGTACAAAACTTTAGCATTTACTCAAAAATATAAAATATAATTACCATGTGGTTCAACAACTCCACTCCTAGACATATTCCCAAAAAATTGAAAACAGGTGTTCAAACAAAAACTTGTTCACCAATTATTCATAGCAGCACTGTTCACAGTAGCCCAAGGTAGAAAAGATTTAAATGTCCATCAGCAGGTAAACAGATAAGCAAAATAAGGTAGACACATAAGCTGCATTATTCTGTCATATAAAGGAATAAAGTAAAATTATACAGCCACTGTGGAAAACTGTATGGTGGCTCCTCAAAAACATGGAAAATGTATGATCCCTTGATTCCACTCCAGAGTGTGCACCCAAAATATTAGAAAGCAAGGACTGGAACAGATATCTGTACCCCATATTCATAGCAACATTATTCACAATAGCCAAAAGGTGGAAGCAACACAACACATCCTTCAACAGATGAATGGATAAGTACAGTGTAGTATATACACAATGGAATATGACTCAACCTTTAAAACTAAGGTAATTCTCACACATGCTACAATGTGATGAACCTTGAAGTTATTATGCTAAGTGAAACAAGCCAGACACAGAAAGGACAAACGTTCTATGATTCCACTAGTATGAGGTATCCAGATAAGTCAAATTCAAAGACAAAGTAGAATAAGGTTGCCAGAGGTTGAGGTGAGTTAGTGTTTAATGACTATGGTTTCACATGGGGAAAATAAAGTTCTGGAGATGGATGGTGAGGATATTTTTTAGAACAATGTGAATGTAGTTAACGCCATAGCACTGTACACTTAAAAATGGTTTAAATGGGTCTTCCCTGGTGGCACAGTGGTTAAGAATCCGCCTGCCAATGCAGGGGACACGGGTTCAAGCGCTGGTCCTGGAAGATCCCGCATGCCGCGGAGCAACTAAGCCCGTGCGCCACAACTACTGAGCCTGCGCTCTAGAGCCCGTGCTCCGCAAGAGAAGCCACCGCAATGAGAAGCCTGCACACAGCAACTAAGAGTAGCCCCCGCTCGCCGCAACTAGAGAAAGCCTGCACACAGCAACAAACACCCGACACAGCCAAAAAATAAAATAAAATAAATTTTTTAAAAAAGCTTTAAAAAATGGTTTAAGTGGTAAATGTTATGTGTTTTCAATCACAATGGAAAAATGAATGAAATAATGATCAATGTTACAATGTGGATAAACATTGAAAACATCCTAAGTGAAAGAAGCCATACAGAAAAACCACCCAGATCATGCTCATCTTGTACACTTTAAATCCAGCAAGGTTTCTAAAGTGAGGAAAAGCCCCAGTGATGGTTCCAAGAAAAGAAAACTGGATTCGAATGGAAAAATACGTTTCCACAAAGCTGGGGCAGCTGGTGAAAGTTGAAGCAGGTCTGGGGATAGGATTATAATGTGGAAACCATAATTATTCCCCATTTTGGGGTTATGTGCTGGTTCCCTGGGAGAGTGGCCCTCCCACTCTCACAGGGTAAAACAAACTGGTGTATTTTGTGAATGTGGAAAACTTGATACTGCTATTTGAAGTTTTCTATACACTTGAAATTTACTAGGAAATAAAGTGCTTATCAAACAACCATGTCGTACCACGCCAGAAATACAGACATCAAACTTTGTTATAGAGGCCAAGCTCTACCCAGATCCAGCTCACCCACAGTGGTGATGTCAATCACCCTTGTAGGAGGCCACATACTACAAGAGGCACCGTGGGAAGATTATATTGGGAGACACTATGTCTTGGGTGCTGTGGATGACCTAGATGTAGTTGAAACAGTGGGATTTCTGAATTCTAGTTTTCCACATTCAATCAACAAAAAACTGTTACAACTAAAAAATGAATTCAGTAAAGCTGCAGGATACAAAAGAAAGAAAAATCAATGCACAAAAATCATTTGTGATTCTATACACTGATAATGAACCATCAGAAAAAGAATTTAAAAAAAATCCCACTTACAATTGCATCCAAAAAGATAACTAGGAGTAAATTTAACCAAGGACGTGAAGGACCTGCACAATGAAAACTGGAAGACACTGATAAAGGAAACTGAACAGACAAAAATAAATGGAAAGATACCCCGTGCTCATGGGTAAAAAGAATAGTGTGAAAATATGCATTCTAAGGTGGGACTTCCCTGGCCATCCAGGGGTTGGGACTCTGCGCTCCCACTGCAGGGGGCGCAGGTTCGATCCCTGGTTGGGGAACTAAGATCCCGCATCCTGCATGCCACATGGTGTGGCCCAAAATTTTTAATTTTAAAAAATATGCATTCTAGCCAAATTAATGTACACATTCAACACAATCCCTACCCAAAGTCCAAAGACACTTTCCATAGAAACAGAGCAAACAATCTTAAGATGTGTGTGGAACCACAAAGGACCCAGAAGAGCGAAAGCCACCCTGAGGAAGGAAAATGGGCTGGAGGCATCTCGCTCTCTGACTTCACACTTCATTACGAAGCTACATTCCCCAAAAAGTGTGGAATTGGCACAAAAACAGGCGCACAGACCAAAGGAACAGAGCAGAGAGCCCAGGAACCAACCTACAGGTATGTGATCAGTTAATTCACAAGCAAGGAGCCAAGAACATACATCAGGGAAAGGACAGTCCCCTCAATGAACGGTGCTGGGAAAACCGGACGCCACTCGCCAAAGAACAACACTGCACTCTGTCTACACCACACACAAAAGCGGCCAAAAACCCAGTTTTCCACATCAAGCCCTTCCTCTCCTGGGTCCTCTGGAGACAGACACCCTCAGCGGTCAGCAACGCACAGGAACCTTCTCCCCACATTTCCTCACATTTTCCCTCAGCGGCGTCACCTCCCGGCAGGTCCTGAGGAGACCAGACTCCTCTCAGCATGAACTGGACCCCACAGTGTCCCAAAGCTGAAGCCTCAGGGGGTCCTGAGGAGACTCGGCTTCTGTTAGTGTGGACTCGACCCCAGCTTGTCCTGAAGCCCGGCCGTCAGCGTGGATGCAACCCGCGTGTCCCAGAAGCCAAAGCCCCAGCGGGTCCTGAGGAGACAGGGCTCCTCTAAGCATGAACGTGAACAGCATGATCTGAACAGACATCCCGCCATAAAAGGATATACAGATGGTAAAAATCATACAGAAACAAGCTCAACATCATATACCATTAGGGAATTACAAATTAAAATCATGAGATATCACAGCATACCTATTTAGCACTGCTAAACTCCAAAAATATGAAAATACCAATTGTTAGAGGGTGAGGAACAAAAGGAGCTCTCCTTCATAGCTGGGGGGATGCATGTGCAGCCACTTTGTAAGACAATTTGGCAGTTTTTTCCAAAACTAAACAAGTCTCACGTTGGGATCCAACAATCATGCTTCCAGTATTCAGGCAACTGCTTTGAAAATCTATGTCCAAATGCAAACAAGGATGCAATTATGCACAGCAGCACTTTCATAATGGCTAAAAACTTGAAGAAATCAGGATATCCTTCAAAAGATGAATGTATAAGCAAATTGGGGTACATCCATGTCAAGGTGAGTAGAATATGCCACCCCAAAATATGTCTCTCTGGCATAAGGATTATTGGTCTGCTTTAAAAAAAAAAGGGGGGGGGCTTCCCTGGAGCCTCAGTGGTTAAGAGTCTGCCTGCCAATGCAGGGGACACGGGTTCGAGCCCTGGTTCGGGAAGATCCCACATGCCACAGAGCAACTAAGCCCGTGCTCCACAACTACTGAGCCTGCATTCTAGAGCCCACGAGCCACAACTATTGACCCCGTGTGCCACAACTACTGAAGCCTGCACACCTAGAGCCTGTGCTCTGCGAGAAGAAAAGCCACAATGAGAAGCCCATGCACTGCAAAGAAAAGTAGCCCCTGCTCGCCACAACCAGAGAAAAGCCTGCATGCAGCAACGAAGACCCAATGCAACCAAAAATAAAATAATATATCCAATAAAAATATCTCAGAAAACTGAGATTGCTGTTTTATGAAAGACATTTACAATACAGAAGTCTCCATTTATAAGGGTATGTCCCTCTTTGCACCAAAAATGGAAGGATAATTAAATCTTAAGTAACTCTTTTCAATGGAGAAGTCCTGACTTAAATGTGCAAACAATCATACCCTTGTTTACTGTGCTTTGCATGATAACCTGCCATAAGTGGTCTTCCCCCCTTCCCCAGCATATTTCTTCTGTTTTTAGCTGAAGAGGTATTTAAGGGGATGGTTTTGGTCATTTCAGGGAGTGACTCAGTTTTCCTTGTTATCCCCCCTGTATTCAGAAGGTATACATGTAATTAAACTTCTGCTTTTCTCCTGGTAACCTGTCTTTTATTTCAGGGGCAGGGGGGCCTCAACCAAGAACCTAGGAAAGTAGAGGGGAAATTGTCTTTCCGCCCATACACGTGCAGTGGACTACTACTCAGCAGGAAGGAATGCACCATCAGCCTATGGAAAGACATGGATAAATCCTCAGTATATACTGCTACGTGAAAGCATCCAGGCTGAGGAGGCTGCACACAGTATGACCCCATTGGTGACACTCTGGGAAAGGCAAAGCTACACAGATGATAAGCAGATCATGCGGTGGGGGGTGTGAAGCGTTCCATGTGACACTCTAGGATGGATACCTGTCACTGTGCATTTGTCTAAGCCCACAGATGTGTGTAGCCCAAGGGGCCAATCGTAATCTATTCAAATTTAGTTATTTAGGATGTAGGAGTGTTGCAGGATGGAATACATTATGTGAGAGAGTCTAACTGTATTAGAAATATATGGAAACAACTCACCGTAGGGGATGGGATCAAAGGTGCTGACCTAAGTTACCTTTGGAAATGAATGGAATCTGTAGATTAAAGGCAAAATGGACCCTATATAAACAGTGGGCTTTATTTTACGAAGTTCTTTCCAGGGTGTAGTAGCTAACAATTCTGAAACCTCTGCACGTGTAACCTGGAAAGGAGCAATGCATACATAAACGGCAGATGGTGGGAGTCAGGCTCCTTGCTGTGGGAGTGGGAAGTTACAGATAAGCAAGGGGAGAGCCTCTGCCCTCGTAATGCTGGATCTGGGCTTCCTGGGCGGATGTTGACTGGCCGGGGAAACACACAGATCTTCACGCTGGGAAGACCCTGCAGACACAGGAACTTCACGCCCCATCTTTCCACCCATACCTGCTGGAAACACTCAGCCCTCCATAATCAGTCAACTGCAGCATTTAAGACAGTCTCGCCCCCAGGCAGATAAAGGAGCATGAGGGTCTTGCTTACGCCTAAGCTGTCCCAGAATCCAGGCCCTGGGGGTGGAGCCAGGTTGGGGGTGCCTGGGCCTCTGACCAGCAGGTGAGAGGAAGGAGGAAGACCAGTCCTGAGGACAGAGGTTCCCTCAAGTCTGTGAGCCCAGGAGCCCCGATGGGATTCATTCCCACTGAGGACATGGGCGGGGCCTGCAGTGGTTCTGTGCTCCCCCTGGGCCCCTTTGATGAAGCCATGGCAGCACTGGGCCCAGACATCTACTGGCAGTGTCTCAAACTCTGACACAGTGGTTTTACAAAGGAACAAGAGAATGGAGCTGAGCCCCTGACGGCCACTCCTTTCTGGCTCTGAGTTGCTTCCAACTGGACGGCAGTCACCTGCACATAGTCTGCTGTGACCTACCTGCCCCCTTTGGCCTTTCCTCTCCCTCCCTGCGATGATGCCCATGACATTTCCAGCCTCGACCCCTCTCGCAGGCCAGACTCCTCTGTCCAGTCACTGCACCCCCATCTCACCTTGGGGGCTAACAGGCCCCTCAGAGGACTGGGATCCTGCAGCTCCCCACACCCAGGAGCAGCCCCACCTTCCCAGGTTGCCGAGCCCAGGCACCGGGTGTAACCGAGCAGGACCCTACGGGGCCTTCCCAGTACAGACCCCTCCCCGACATCCTCTGCTGTAGCTCCGCTCTGAAGTACCTGGATAACAGTATCTGATGCACGCTTCCTGAGTTGTTTTACAGATGCTGAAACCACCACCAAACGGAAGAAATTAACTACCTGATGATCTTGAACAGGTAGCCCCAGAACTTCTGGTGCCTAAGAATTTATAATGTTAACCGCCTGTTACCTCACCATCAACCGGAGAATTGTGCACCAGCTGATCGCATACCCTGCGACCCCCCTCCTTCACTTGGCCTTTAAAATTCCTTTGCTGAAATCCTTCAGGGAGTTTGGGGTTTTAGAGCACAGGCCACCTGGCCTCCTTGTATTGGCACTCTTACAATTAAAGCTGCACTTCCCTTCACCACACCCGGTGTCAGTAGACTGGCTTTACTGCACTCGGGCAAGCGGCCCCAAGTTTCGTTCGGTAACACTGGGGTCTCCCAGGCTCCCACTCTCCTTGTGTCCCACTGACTGTCATCTGCTCCTCCAGAGTCTTGCTGCAGCAAAAATAGAAATGAAGTTTTCCCTCCCCTGAGAACAAGGAAAACAAAGGGAACAGCGAACAGGCTAGAGAAGAAACATAACCTGGCCTGAAAGAGTTCATCACTCCTTGTTTTACTTTGTCACTAATTTGTAGTAACTAGATGTGTACTTTACAAAGCTAATCTCACTCCCTGACACTATGTAATTTACCTCTGGCACCCATTACCCCTAACTCTGTGTGAGTTACATCCCCTGCCTCTCACTCCCTAACCTTATTATGTCCAGCACTTACATTCTATACGCCCTTCATAACAAGTCACCCCCTATAGTTTTTGCATTTCAGAAACAAGGTCACCGGTCGATAAACCAGAAGCAAACGGATGCAATTACCAGACTGCCAGACCCCAATTACCGGGCAGCCTGATGCCAACTATGACTGTTTTGAAATAATGCAAAGGAAAGGAGGAATGCAAGACCTTCACTACTTCGATCCTCATCCTATACCCCGGACCGCGAGAGCCCCACGTATAAAATCTTCCCTGATTCTCAAGGAGGGGTGCCCAGTTCTTGAGGCGCTAGCCGGCTGTGTCTTCCCTGTTGTCTGGCAGAAGAATAAAGCCATCTCTCTCTTCCTCCAAAATCCCTGTCTCCGTATTTCTGTTTGGCCTCGGTGCACAGGGAAGCCGAGATTTCGACAGCAGTCTGTGGCCAGTTCCCACACTAATTCACCTCTACGCCCACAGTCCTGGCCCAAGCCCGATCCTGTGCCTGGTTCCTCCACCAGGCCGTGACAAAACTCCCTGCCCGCACGGTGCACCTCACATCCCACCCCAACGTGGTCTTTCTGAAGCATAAACGAGACTGTGACTCTCCCCCACCTGTAATCCCCCCAAAGTTTCCCCACTTTCGCTAGGGTATCTGCTGGGAGAGACATCTGCCAAGGCCCTGAAAGTCCCCGGCATCCCCACGAGGCTGCTGGCTCCTGGGTTCCCTGACAATGAGCACCTCAGCCGGCCAGGCGACACGGCAGGAAACCCCAGAACTGCTCACCTCACGAGGGGACTGGCACGGCCACGGCCTGATCAGAGAGAGCAGAGAAGGGCTCCCCAGCTGGGACACAGACTCTGCACGAGTGGCCTCTCCCTGAGCCACTACATCACCTCGTGTGACTTGAGGGAAGGAAGGACCGAGGCACACTTGGCTCCTAAGGAGGATGGGATAGGCTCAGCCACGTCCCCCCAAATTCACATGCTGAATCCCTAACCCCCAGGACCCCAGGATGTGGCTGTATTTGGAGATGGGATTTTTAAAGAGGCGATCAAGGTAAAAATGAGGTCACTAGGGTGGATCTTAATCCAATAGGATTGGTGTCCTACAAGAAGAGATTAGGACACAGATAGGCACAGGGGGAGACCACGTGAGGACCTGGGGAGAAGACGGCTGTCTAAGCACCAAGGAGAGAGGCCTCAGGAGAAGCCAGCCTGCACACACCTTGATCTCAGACAGCATCCAGGACTGGGAGATAGGTCTGTTATTCAAGCGGCCCAGTCTGTGGTATTTGTTACGGCGGTCCTGAGCCGACTCACACGCAGGGTAACTCAGGGCTCAGACTGGACAGAGCCCACTCTCCATCCCCCTGTACGGGAGTTACAGGATCCTCAGGAACTGAGGAGGGGGTCCCTGAGGAGAGGCACAAGATAGAAGGTGCTAGGCATTAACATGACTGCATTCATGTTAAACGTGCCTGAAGTCCATTCACACGAGATGATTTTGTCCTGTATGTACATCGGCACCTTCGGTCTGAACTGCAGATCTTTAGCTTCACCACCTCCACTGAGAGCATTAGCTTCACCTACTGTGGACCATCTCCTATAGGATTTCCAGAACCACAAAGCATCGAACCTTCACAGGACCCAGAGTCTGTGCACTAGCGTCTGGGCGACCCTCACAGCAGGGCCGCGCAGCTACCCATCAGGACCCATTTCCCTTTTTCCTGTTCACAGCTACCCTGCACCTCCCAGCCTTCCCACCCCTTACAGCTAGGGTGTAGTGTCTCGTGTTACCAAGGGGAACGGGTGGAGATGGTGAGGGCCTAGACCAGCCTGCATGCTAGGACGGAGGGCGTGATGCCCACGTGGTCACCCCACCCTGCTGGTTGGAGCCCTCACCTGGAAGCAGGGAGGAGAAACAAGGGGGACAGAGCCTGGGACCTGACACCCACCTGCCCTGGACTGTCACAAGAAGGGGAAAGAGACAGCTTGAGCTTCAGCCCAGTTTTGGGAGACACTTTGTCCAGCAACAAACTTGTGCCTTAAAAGCCAAGGTGCTTTACAAACCCCTCCCCAGCTGTCACAGAAAGTCAGGCTTAATCTCATCACACTTTTCTCAAACCCCAGCTCACGCTGAGACCACCTCTCAGGTGATGGTGCTTCAGAGCAGCCCCTTTACAAGATCTCTGGAGTTCAGCTCTCCCAGCCCTGCCTTCAGTTTAAGGGAGAAGTTTCCTTGACAAACCTGCTCAGTTTCCTTGACAACCAAGCTTCGCAATCTCCCAAACTCTTCTCCTTCAAACATTCCTATTCTAGGCTTGATGAGCCTAAAGTGACTAGTGCTGTCATCATGTGTCAGAGAGTGACTCCTCCAAGCCCGTAGTTACTGGTTACATGATGCTACTGATGACGAAATCCCAAAAGAGCCAGCTTTGCAAGGTAACCACTTCTGGACTCGGCACTGGGTCCCTTTCCACGGACAGAGTGGAGCGGCTGTTTCCACGGGCCCCGTGGTGGAAGAGCTCACCTAATGCAGCCAGGACTTCATCCCTTCCAGGTGATTCCAGGGTCCTCATTCTCCCCAGACCCCCACCCACATGGCTGCTGTCTGTGCCAGTCTATACGGGACCTTGGTAATCTCCTAAAATGAGGGTTATTTTATACACAGGTAATGGGTTGAATGCTGGCCCCAAAAGATGTGTCCCCCGAGAACACGTGAACAGGACCATATCTGGGAAAAGGGTCTTTGTATATGTAGTTAAGGATCTCAAGGTGAGGTCATCTTGGGTTAGGGTGGCCCTCAATCCAACTGAGAGAGTCCTTATGAGAGACAAAAGAGGAGAGGCACAGACACAGAGGAGAAGCCACGTGAAGACAGAGGCAGAGACGGGAGGGATGCAGCCACGAGCCTGGGGACGCCTGGAGCCCCCGGAAGCTGGAAAAGGCAGGAAGAACCCTATCCTGGAGCCTTTGGAGAGACTTCCGTCCTGCAACACCCTGATCTCAGATGTCTGGTCTCCACGACTGGGGGAGGATGAATTCCTGTTGTTTTAAACCATCCAGCTTGTGGTCATTTGTTACAGAAGCCACAGAACAGTCACACAGACCCTGCTCTGTAGGATCCTGGAAGTGCGGGTCTCATTAAAGGCCAAAACAAAGGCTGGATCGCAGAGCCCTGAGAGTCAGCATTGGGACCCAGAAATCCTAAAGCAGTGGCTGGACACCAGAACGCTGAGGGGTCAGTTGGAAGCCCATCCCTAAGGGTGCCGGCTGCACATGGCCTCCCCAGGTTTTTACGCCTGTACATGCGTAAAATAAGTATTTCCATCCTGATTCAGGACCTCTGATATCACCGTTCACGTTGCTAATTAAGAACCCACTGGTCATACAGAGGAAAACCCTATCAGGACACTTGCTCCAGTGGTAAACAATTCTGAAGTTGGTCACAGCTGGGGAACTGTCTCCCATGCAGCCAGCAGCCCCCACACAAGAAGCGTCCTCATTGCAAAGCTGGGGGACCATGAAGAGGCGTTTGTGAGTAAATGTGAGCTGAGCCCCAGGCCAGCTGCTGCTGAACTTTTCCCACCCTTCCCAGGTAAAACACCGGAATGTGTGCAAGGACTTGAAAGCCTAGAGGAAGGGGCTTGGAGTCACACCAGCGACAACACGCAGGCCGACTTGGTGCCTGCAGGCCAGCCAGGATGGTCCTGGCCCCGGGCGCTCTTCTGGAAGCGTTCCATCTCCCTGCCTGAGGTACCCCTTCTGTCCCGGCCCCCACTGCTCTTTTCCTTCCTCACCTCTGCCAGGGGAGAAATTCCAGCAGCAGGTATGGGTGACACATCCTCTTCTTTAGCAGGTGGCAGCCCGGCAACTCCTGCAGAAAGTCCAGCAGAGCCCCAGTCACACCGGGCCACTCATAGAGCCGTGGGCCCTACTCCCTCCCACCAGCCCAACCCCGAGACTGCTGACGGGGCAGAGAGTATGGCGTCAGGCCAGCTGCGGGGGCTCTTGCTGCCTGGAGGGGTGTTTATATTGACCTCAACACAGGCACACCTGGGGAGGGCTGGCCGGCCGGGTCAGGCTGCCCAGGTCAGCCAATCCTCGCCCCTCAGGGGCTCAGAGTTGCAGAAAATGGGCCTTGCTGCACCGGCCAGATCCAAGGAACAGGTGTAGGGTCCCGAGAGTCAGGATAGATAAGGGGCGGCAGCCCTGGCTTGTTTTCGAATCATTTTATCTGGTCCATGAGTGGGAGACAACTTCAAGAAGACCCTCTGCTAATGAGAGGAACCCAGGAGTCAGGGAGAGGAGGGGTGGTGGGTGGAGACAGAGGCCTGGTGCCGGGCTGCAGTGGAAGCCCCTGGAAGACCAGGCAGAGGGAGGCCGCACAGAGAGAAGCCTAGGGTCACAGACCTGCCGGAGCTGCTGTTTGTTAGTTCAGGTCCTGCTCTGAGGTGCTCTGTGTCAGCTCTGAGTGACAGGTGAGCTGGGGGTGCTCTGCAATGAGGGCCACGTGCACAGTTCCTGTGTGCCCAGCCCTGCCGGGGTACCTGCCCAGGGGAGCTCCATATCCTGGGAGGGGCCTGACCACGAGAGCCCCGTGGGCTGCTGGGTACCTGCCCAGGTGAGCTCCATATCCTGGAAGGGGCCTGACTACGAGAGCCCCGTGGGCTGCTGGGTGCCTGCTCAGGTGAGCTCCATATTCTGGGAGGGGCCTGACCACGAGAGCCCCGTGGGCTGCTGGGTACCTGCTCAGGTGAGCTCCATATCCTGGAAGGGGCCTGACTACGAGAGCCCTGTGGGCTGCTGGGTACCTGCTCAGGTGAGCTCCATATCCTGGAAGGGGCCTGACTACGAGAGCCCCATGGGCTGCTGGGTACCTGCCCAGGGGAGCTCCATATCCAGGGAGGGGCCTGACCACGAGAGCCCTGTGGGCTGCTGGGTACCTGCCCAGGTGAGCTCCATATCCTGGGAGGGGCCTGACCATGAGGGCCCCATGGGCTGCTGGGTACCTGCCCAGGTGAGCTCCATATCCAGGGAGGGGCCTGACCATGAGAGCCCCGTGGGCTGCTGGGTACCTGCCCAGGTGAGCTCCATATCCTGGGAGGGGCCTGACCATGAGAGCCCCGTGGGCTGCTGGGTACCTGCTCAGGTGAGCTCCATATCCTGGGAAGGGCCTGACCATGAGAGCCCCAGGTGCTGGGAGGGGGGGCGTGTGTATAAGCGTCCTCTCTGTGCAGCTGGCACAGAGTTGCTTAGCAACTTCCCTGTGGGCGGTGCTGGGATGAAATGAGAACAGGGAGATGCCACTGACCCCCTGAACCCGTCCATCTAGAGTGATGAGGTGAGTAGCCGGGTACTGGCCACTGTGCTGCATGAGGGAGGCCCCACGGGTACCTCTTGTGTCTTCCACCTGACACCATGGAGGTCTCCCCAGGACAGAGCAGACAGCCTGCCTGGGGCAGGTGGGAGCTCCTGGTGACCCTGCAGGGGACATGAGAGGGACGGACCAGGCAGGAGGGAGTGGGAGCCCAGGCAGAGCCATGGGGCTCGGGGCCGAGGGGGCTTTTCTGGGTCTGAGCTGGGGAGACGTGCAGGTGGTGAGTGTGGTCCAGGAAAGCTGCCGTAATGATGTGAGGCTGAACCTGCTTCAGAGTGACAAGCCTTCCGGGTGATCCCAGAACAGGATAGTGAGATGGATCCTGTTAGAAGAAGGTAAGTGAATCCCCCCAAGAGGAGGCTCTGTGAGCTGGTCCCGGGAGGGGGGCGAAGGGAACAGGTGTGGAAGCTGTGGGGAGTGGGCAGTCCCCCTGGGCGGGCGGCGGGTGCAGACCCCACTCCGTGGTCCCACAGCTTGCTTCCGGCTGGATTACTTGGCCTCTCGGAGCCTCAGCTTCCTGGTCTGCTCGTGGGGTGATGGTAGCGTGGACTGACTAGTAATTTGCTCAGAACAGGGTAGAAAGGGGTCTAGTGGAAATTCTACGGAACACCGTCCGTATGGGAATCGCAGGTCCTGTTTCCCGCAGGTCTGTCTTCAGGATCAGGAAAGCAAATCCGAGCAGACTTGCAGCAGAGCCTGGGGATGGGCTCCGTTCGGTGGGTCCCCCGGTTTCCTGAATCTCGGAAGGAGCAGCTCCAGCGGGCAGTGGCAGTTTCATCCCACACCTGGAAGCGTCCAGACCTCAAGGCCCAGCAGCCCCTGAGCCCTGTGTCTGGACCCCCAGGAGGCAGACGGGACAGGCCGGCCTCCTCCTCGGCCCTCTTCCTGCCCAGAACATTCGAGGTCCAGGCCGTCATTAGGGAGAAGCAGGGATGGGGGTGTCCCATGTGGGAAGAGAACACGGAGCAGCTTGTGTACATGGACGTCCACACCAGGAATGTGGGTCGGTGTGACGTGGGCACTGGGAGGGGCAGACGGTGGGCTGAGGAAGCAGGGCGGGGCCGGGGGTCCCGAGGAGGGGGTGCAACAAGCTTTGCCTGTGCCGGGCCTCAGACTCCACGGGGCTTCCCTCCCCTGGTCACTGGGGAGAAGGAGCCGAGCAGCGTTGGTGGGGTGACCACTCGCGTCCCCAGGCCCTGCCAGCATCAGACCTTCAGGCTCGGGGTCGGGGAGCCTGAGGAGCGCAGGTCCAGCCGTGCCCGCCAGGGAGGCCTGGAGGGGTCGGGCGGGAAGCACTGGTGTGGTCATCCCCTGTGTGGAAGCTTCCGAGCCAGTGTCCAGTAGGAGCTCTCACCTCACACGTGGGTTTCACGTCCACAGCTCAGATCACCTTCTAGCCGCTTGGTTTGTTTTCTAGACACAAAGTCCTAATATCTCCTATGTCCCCTGCCCGTGAAAAGGCATGTCTGATCTGGCACCAGGTGCAGCCTCTGGTCCCTCCTGACTGGAGGCCCAGCAGCCAGTGTCACCGCGTCATGACTGTCAGGGGGTGTCAGGCGTGGGGGGACGAGAGCACACGGTCCAGGCCCACGAGGGGCCGTGCCGTCCACGGAGCCGGTGCTGTGGCTGTACGTGTTCCCTCCCCCCACCCCCGGGCAGAGACCACCGTCCCCTTACAGACTGTTACCAAGTGAAGTCACATGGACCCTGCTCGGGTCCGAGCCTGGCGAGGCGCTCTGCCTCAGCGGGGAAGGTCTCCTTTTTCCATGTGGGTTCAAGTAGGCAAATAACAAAACCAAAGCTGAGACCACCACAGCACAGACTCTGTTCAGTGGCCAAAGAATGGAGAAGCGGGAACTAAGTTCACAGACCAACTTCTCGGCCTCCTGGAGAGAGTGGTTTAATTTGAAAGAGTAAAGACAAAGGGAGGAGGAGTGCGGCTAATGATGGGGATGAAGAGGCCTTCCGGGGAAGGGGCGGGGCTTTTCCCAAGCGAGTGGGGTACCACCTCCTTTCACCCAGTTTTGGTCCTTCATGTCCAGTCATGGCCACCGGTAGGCGTGTCACTTAATATGCTGATATAGTCAATTCAACCTGTGAGGAGACTCAGGGTCTGTTGGAGGTCACATTCGTTGCCATCTTGGTCCCAGCTGGTTCCATCTGTTTGTTTGTAGTTTCCTTTCTTATCTCTGGACCCCTTAACTTAAATACTTAGGTGAACTCTGCTGAAGTTGGGGGGTGGAGGACAGCCCTGTGAAAGGTGGGTCCACGGGTTCTGAGCAGGGCCTGGAGCAGCTCTGACAACAAGAGGAGGAGGCTGAGACGGGCGGTCATTCTGACGCCCGCACTGGGGCCTGTGGTCGGCATGTGGAGGTGGTCAGCTGGGGCACGTGTCAGGGAATGTTCTCGGTGTTTACACAGAAGATGTGAACGTGGGCCCAGATGCAGAGCTGCCTGCAAATGCTGCTACAGAAACCCCTGATTCTTTCCTGAGAAAACTGGTGGGGGGCATTCAAGCAACAGGGCAAACAGCTTGCTCTGGACGTTCTTGTGGGGAAGTGGGGACTTAGCAACAGGGGCTCAGCCCGCATAACCCCAGAAGCCCTCCCAGGACAGCCCCAGAACCGCTTCTGGAATGGCAAGGAGAAGTGGGTCTTCCACCTACTAGACGTGGAGGAAAGGGCTGGGGTCTGCAGGGCCGCCCTCACCTTCAGGGACTGGCTGGGAGGCTCACAGGACCCAGCACATGCTTGTGGCTTGTGTGCTCACAGCTGAGATGGGTCACAGCACACAGTAGGGATGCACGGGAGGGAGGGCCCCTGCTCCAGTCACCTCATGACCCTTCATGCCCACTCCTTCCCTCGAGGGTCTCTAGGGTGTCTCTTCCCCCAGCGACGAAGGCCAGAACCATGACAGTTACCCGCACCCCCATCCCCCCAGGGAAGCTCACTAGAGGCTTGGAACCTGGCTCGGGGCTGGTCACGTGGTGTTGTCTGCCCTCACCCTCCAAAATGCCAGTGCCCAGAAGGGGAGCCAGGGCTCAGCATGAACCAAATGGTTTGTGCAAACAGCACGGGCGCAGGGGGCTGCCCCTAACGGGAGGCGGGAGGGTTTAGATCAGGGCAGGGAGCTGCTCACCAGCTGCATTAGCTTCCCAGGGCAGCTGTGACAAATGACCACAAACGGAGGCTCAGAGCAACAGAAACCTGTCCTCTCTCAGTCCTGGAGGCCAGACGTCTGAGGTCAAGGTGTCCCAGGGCCGTGCTCCCTCCGGAGGCTCCAGGGGAGGGTCCTGCCTGCCTCTTCCAGCTTCTGGGGGCTCCAGACATCCCTGGGCTTGTGGCCGCATCCATCCCATCTCTACCTCCATCTTCACATGGTGTCTCCTGTGTGTCTGTGTCTCTCCGCTTGTCCCTTAGAAGGACACTGTCCCTGATTTAGGGCCACCCTGATCCAGGATGACCTCATCTTCAGATTCGTAACTAATTTATATCTGAAAAGACCTTACTTCCAAATGAGGTTCCATTCTCAGATTCTGGGGGGCATGACGTGGACATAACTTCTGGGGGGCCCCCATTCAACCCACTATAGCACCCAGTTCCCAGATGCCAGCCGACCTTCCTCAGGACAGCATCAGGCTGGTGATGTTCTGTCTTTCTGCACGGAGTTGCCTCTTGTTTCTGGTGGTAACAGTGAGGTTGGATGGGGGGCGCTGCGGCTGACCTCCCGGTCATTCCAGGGACCACGCTGACGTGTCCTTCCCGGGAGGGTGCAAGCATGGCCAGGGCTCCCTGTGAACACTCCACACTGACCGCTCGGTGGTCAGACACCTGCATGGGCTGGACCAGTCCCCGGACCTCTGCACCTTCTACCACATCCACAGCCTGGTGGACTCTGTGCGGGCCTGTGACCAGGAGGTGGGGACCGGCAGGATGGGTGGGAGCCCTCCTGCCTGCCCTGTGGCCTCCAGCCCACCACAGACCCTCCGGTCCTGCCATGGACACCCCCATCGCATTAACCCCCAAGAGGGCTTCTGGGAGGGGTGAGAATTCGACCATGAAGAAGACAGGGCAGGCCCTAACTGCAGCAGGTGAAGGCAAGGACTGGGGTTGCTTGGCTATTTGTCCCCCAAAAACCCAGGATGTGGGCTCTGACTTCAGGGGTCCACCTCTACCTGGGCTCACCTGGGGGATCGCTGCAGGGAGAGCGTGTCCTTGGGTGATTTTCCAACTCTCCCCACATCAGCCTCACCCTCTGGGCCCCCCTGGCCCCATTAATAGTCTTTAAATAGTGTCTCACCCAACAGGCCTGCGTGGGAGATTTAATATTGTGTGGGAGTCCAGCGCCCAGCGCCCATGTGTCCTGGGTGTCTCGGGAGGGGAGGAGCCTCGCTCTCACGTTCCTGCCCCAGTGCACCTGGGGTCGTGGGCAGCAGACCCAGGCTTTGTTCCGGCAGAAGCTCCCTTCCTGTGAACAAGTCTTCCCCCACTCCCATTATCCTCCCTGGAGGCTCAGGAGGCCACAGCATCGGGGCACCTCCAGCACCAGGACCCCACCCTAGGGAATTTCTCAAGAGCAGAGACCAGGCCTGGGGGCGGAGGGGAGGAGGGAGCCGGCCTCTTCAGGATCCCCGGGGCTAGGATGCCTCCTACCCAGGAGGGCCTTGGATTCAGTTAAACTTCCACCCAAGGTCTCCTACCCTCCCCTGGTAGAGGGGCCCTTCAGATTCCAGGGCCCCAAGATCCTCCCCACAGACTTTTGACCCACCTGCAGAATCGGGGACCCAGAGACCCCCTCCCCGGCTTCTTTTTTCTTGGAGGCTCCCAGAATTCCCTGAGGATGTTATACTCAGGGTTTATTATGCTGAAGGATGCAAGTTAAAATCAGCAAGGATGGGGGGATGAGCAGGGTCCAGCTTCCTTGGCTGTGGCAGCCCAGGGAAGCCCACGTGAGTCCTGAAGTGCAGGGTTTATTGGGGTCTGTCACGTCAATGTGGGGACCACTATGTGCCTGACCTTGGCCTCCAGCCCCCAGGGGCGACTCAGGAAGCCCCACCGTGTATCACGCCGTCAGCACAGACCAGCCTGGAGCGAGGCCCATGGAGCACGGACACTCCCGTCAGACTCAAGGTGACCTCCTAGAGCCAGGACAGAGGCCCGGCCTCTCTGTGGGCAGGTGAACCCACACCACACAGGCCCTGGTACAGTGTCCTTTCCGTGTGGTCAGCATGGGTGCACGCGGCTCAGCAAGTGTCTGTGTGTCTCAGCCTGTAACCACAGACCACACTGTCCTGCTCTGCTCCCAAGAGCGAGGCCAATGGAGGGACAATGTGGGTGGGAACAAAGCCGGGTCATGGTCAGGCTGGGTGAGAAAGGGTCCGAGGAGCGAGAACCCGGCTGCCCTTGCCTGGTGAGCCGAGAGCTGACGGCCGCCCTGTGGGCAGCCCCTCTCCCCACATCCCGAGGTAAGGCTGCCTTTCCTGCCCCCTGGGGCAGGGTCATGCCTGTGTATACAGCAGGACGCACAGCAGTGCACGCAGCAGGCCTGATGCCTGCCCTTGGCATGTAGTCGGGGGCTTGGTGAGGGTGGAACATCCCGACAGGACGTGGGCCGACCCCGGTGAGGATGTAGGGGTGAAGTGTTTGGGAGCCTCTGGAGGGAACCCTCACCTGTCTGCACAGGTGGATTGAGGATACAGACCAAGGGTGGGCAGGCGGGGAGCCCAGTCCTGGGTCATCCCTGAGGCTGGAGGAGGGGTGTGGAGCGGGGGGTGATGGCGGTGGGGAGGAGGGACTGATCACAGGACAGTGAGGAGACAGAGGATCCGAGGCAGCGGGGAAGGTGAAGACTGTGCCTGATGGGAGGACGAAGAGACCAGCAGGCGGCGCTGTAGGCGCGGGTAGCAGGCCTGCTCCCTGCAGGGCGGCGCCTAGCCCCGCACCGCTGGAAACCACGGGATGTCCAGACAGAACCCCAGAGGATGGGGGGCCATATGGGCAGGAAGAGTTTGGAAAAGTCACCTTATCTCCACATGTCCTGGGGGAGGGTTCCCTGCTCCAGCCTCTTTCCTTAGAGTTTCCCCACCTGGGGAAGTCAGCACACTCAATAGCTGGTTGTTCAAGGCTTGGAATTTGTCGGGAGGATGAAAGGGAAAAGGGGGGAAGGAATGAGAAATAAGCTCTACGTATTTGGACAGCACATGACACTCTAATTTTCAATCAGGAAGAGGAATTTCCCAAAGGCTCAGGCTGCCCCTGTAACCAGAATGGGGCTTGAAGCAATCCTGCCACTTTGTGGCCGGTTCCAGAAAGAAGTTGAAGACACTTGCTCAGGGGCACTGCAATCCACAACACCTGCAAACTTGTAAGTGACAACTATCGTCGAAAAATGTCTTGGGGTAAGTAACTGAAAAGAACATGAAAACAAGGCAGAATTGCAGGAACCGGATTGCAAGAGGTAGATTGGACTTGCCGTTAAAGCACATGAAAGCTGCTCAATATTGCCTGTGATTCAGTTGGCCAAAAAGGGTGTACAGGTTGAAACCCATACGACCTTTGTGGCCAAGCAAATATGCAGGAAACACAAATCAACACGACAAAGATGTAGCACTTTGCCCCAGTCAGAATGGCCAACCTCACAAAGTGTAAAAACAACAAATGGAGGAGAGGATGTGGAGAAAATGGAACCCTGCTACGCTGATGGTGGGAATGTCAATTGCTAACAGCCACGCTGGAGAAGGGTATGATGTTTCCTAAAAATTCTAAAAAATAGAGCTACAGGGACTTCCTGGTGGTGCAGACGTTAAGTATCCAACTGCCAAGGCAGAGGACACGGGGTTGAGCCCTAGTCCAGAAAGATAACACATGCCACGGAGCAACTAAGCCAATGCATGACAACTACTGAGCCTGTGCTCTAGAGCCCGTGAGCCACAACTACTGAAGCCTGGTGCCTAAAGCCAGTGCTCTGCAAGAAGAGAAGCCACGGCAATGAGAAGCCCACGCACTTCAACGAAGAGTAGCCCCAACTTCCTGCAACTAGAGAAACCCCACATGAAATAACGAAGATCCAACACAGGAAAAATTACTTACTTACTTAATTAAAAAACAATAGAGTTACAGAGCATACGGCACTACCACTCCTGGGGATATATTTCGAGATAACCATAAATCGATAGGACACAGGAACTTTAACTATTACTGCAGCACTTTTGCAGGATCCTCGACTTGGAAACAATATAAATGTCCTTGGAAAGAAAAAATGGATAAAGACAATATGGTACTTATTTACAATGGAATAGTACTCAGCCATGAAACCAATGAAATAAGGCCAGTTGCAGCAACTCGAGTGGACTTAGATAAGATCATTCTAAGTGACAAAAGTCAGACACAAAAACACACATGGCACAAGATACTATTTATAGGTGGAATATAAAAATGGTTACACATGAACTAAATTACAAAACAGAAACAGGGTCACACATTTACAAAACACACTTATGGCTGATAAAGTGGAAAGGTGGGGTGGGGTGAGATTTAAACCAGAGGGTTGAAATTAAAACAGATACCGTTCCAAAGACCAAATAGGTAATTGACAAAATCTACTCAATAGCTCAAGAAGTGGACTCAGCACATTCTAGTCACCAGAAAAGAATATATACGACGTGTAAGAAAGTTAAAAGAATTTACGAATGTCTCTCTGTAAGTGAAACAAGTGGATGTGCAGGAGAAAGAAAGACAGCATTGAAAATCACCTTTACCAAATGATAAAAATAAATTTTAAAAAAGACAAAAAAAAGACACTGAAAGAAAATGTTACAAAATTCGTTCAAGGGATGTGATGCAACCTGGATTGACCATATCTAGACCCACAGCTGGATGAGACATAAGGGTGGACACTCTCGGGGCTGAGAGGTTTGGTGAGGTTGGGGGAGCAAACGCAGAGCCTTTAAAGTAATACTGCCTGTTACCCATCCCATGGGTCCCAAATCTCCAGGTTCAAGGGCATCTTCCTACCTCGAAAACATGCATGAGAAACCCAGAAGGTGGTACACCGTGTGATCGGGAAAGGTTTCTAAAACGCACCTCATTTCTCATCTCCTTGTGCTCGGGTTCGCCATTCCAGCCGCTTTACTAGCAATCTCCCTCCTTGGAGAATCAGCACCTTTAACCTCCCGTTCCGTACAGCTTGCAATTTGTCCTGAGGATGAACGGGAAGAGGGGGAGCCAATGAGAGAGTAGCTCTAGGTGTTGGGACAGGCACAGGTCACTCTATTTTCCCATCAGGAAGAAGAATTAACCACAGGCTCAGCCTGCCGCCCGGAAGCAGAAGAGGGCCTGAGGCAATCCTGCGCTTTTGCGGCCAGCTCCCAAAAAAGCGAGTTGAAAAATGGAGCTCAGGGGCACTGCAATTCACAAACCTGCAGAGTTATAAATGATAACTCTCGTCCACAAATATATTGAGGGAAGGCAACGAAGAGGATTTGAAAGCAAGGCAGAATTGCAGGAAACAGATTTCAGGAGGTCGATTCGAATCGCCTTTAAAGCACATGAAAAGCGGCAAAACGTCGACAATGATGCCCTTGGCCAAAAAGGGCGTATGCGTTTTTTCCTGAATATATTCAGGAAAAAACGCATACGCCCTTTTTGGCCAACCAAGCAACCTGGAAAGGCAAATCAGCGCTACAAAGAAGTCTCGCTTCCCATCGGTCAAAAGGGCCATGCGGAAAAAAGTGTCAAAACCAGAAATGCAGGACAGGCCATGGAGAAATGGGAGCCTTGCTACGCTGATGGGCGGGATGTAAATTGCCAACAGCCACTCTGGAGAAGTGTACGGTGTGTCCTGAAACATCGAAAAAACACAGCTTAGAGCGCATAGGGCACTTCCACTCATGGGCATATAAATTGGGAAAACTAAAAATCAGCAAGACACAGGCACCCCAAAGTTTAGGGCTGCTCTGTTGACAAGAACCTCCACTTCATGACACCTCAAATATCCCAGGAAAGAGAAAAATGGATAAAGAAGTGGTGGTCCTTATGTACAATGGAATATCACTCAGCCATGAAATCAATGTCATAAGGCTAGTAGCAGCATGATGAGTGGCTTTAGCTACGACGATTCTAAGTGAAATAAGTCACACAGAAAAAGACACTTATCATAACCTATCACTTATAGAGGGAATGTAAAAACCGCTACACTTGGACTGAATTACAAAACAGAACAGAGTCACACGTTTACCAAACACACTATGGCTGCTTAACGGGAAAGGTGGGGTGGGGTGATGCATAAAACAAGGGTTTCAAATGAGCTCAGATACCGTTCCATAAACCCAATATGTAATAGAAAGACCTACTCCTTGCTCAGTGAACTGGACTCAACACCCCCTATTCACCGCACAAGAATATATCTGACTAGTAAGAATCTTAAAACCTATGTATTGATATCTCTCTGGAAGTGAGTCAAGTGGGTGTAAAGCGGCATAAACACAGCCGTGAAAAGCGGCTAAACCCCATTATAAAAATAAATTACTTTTAAAAACCCGTGAAACAAAGACAGTGAAAGATAGAGAAATTCTTACAAAATTCGTTCAGGGGCTGTGATGCAACCTGGATTGACCATATCTAGACCCACAGCTGGATGAGACATAAGGGTGGACACTCTCGAGGCTGAGAGGTTTGGTGAGGTTGGGGGAGCAAGCGCAGAGCCTTTAAAGTAATACTGCCTGTTACCCATCCCATGGGTCCCAAATCTCCAGGTTCAAGGGCATCTTCCTACCTCGAAAACATGCATGAGAAACCCAGAAGGTGGTACACCGTGTGATCGGGAAAGGTTTCTAAAACGCACCTCATTTCTCATCTCCTTGTGCTCGGGTTCGCCATTCCAGCCGCTTTACTGGCAATCTCCCTCCTTGGAGAATCAGCACCTTTAAGCTGCCGTTCCGTACAGCTTGCAATTTGTCCTGAGGATGAACGGGAAGAGGGGGAGCCAATGAGAGAGTAGCTCTAGGTGTTGGGACAGGCACAGGTCACTCTATTTTCCCATCAGGAAGAAGAATTAACCACAGGCTCAGCCTGCCGCCCGGAAGCAGAAGAGGGCCTGAGGCAATCCTGCGCTTTTGCGGCCAGCTCCCAAAAAAGCGAGTTGAAAAATGGAGCTCAGGGGCACTGCAATTCACAAACCTGCAGAGTTATAAATGATAACTCTCGTCCACAAATATATTGAGGGAAGGCAACGAAGAGGATCTGAAAGCAAGGCAGAATTGCAGGAAACAGATTTCAGGAGGTCGATTCGAATCGCCTTTAAAGCACATGAAAAGCGGCAAAACGTCGACAATGATGCCCTTGGCCAAAAAGGGCGTATGCGTTTTTTCCTGAATATATTCAGGAAAAAACGCATACGCCCTTTTTGGCCAACCAAGCAACCTGGAAAGGCAAATCAGCGCTACAAAGAAGTCTCGCTTCCCATCGGTCAAAAGGGCCATGCGGAAAAAAGTGTCAAAACCAGAAATGCAGGACAGGCCATGGAGAAATGGGAGCCTTGCTACGCTGATGGGCGGGATGTAAATTGCCAACAGCCACTCTTGAGAAGTGTACGGTGTGTCCTGAAACATCGAAAAAACACAGCTTAGAGCGCATAGGGCACTTCCACTCATGGGCATATAAATTGGGAAAACTAAAAATCAGCAAGACACAGGCACCCCAAAGTTTAGGGCTGCTCTGTTGACAAGAACCTCCACTTCATGACACCTCAAATATCCCAGGAAAGAGAAAAATGGATAAAGAAGTGGTGGTCCTTATGTACAATGGAATATCACTCAGCCATGAAATCAATGTCATAAGGCTAGTAGCAGCATGATTAGTGGCTTTAGCTACGATGATTCTAAGTTAAATAAGTCACACAGAAAAAGACACTTATCATAAGCTATCACTTATAGAGGGAATGTAAAAACCGCTACACTTGAACTGAATTACAAAACAGAACAGAGTCACACGTTTACAAAACACACTATGGCTGCTTAACGGGAAAGGTGGGGTGGGGTGATGCATAAAACAAGGGTTTCAAATGAGCTCAGATACCGTTCCATAAACCCAATATGTAATAGAAAGACCTACTCCTTGCTCAGTGAACTGGACTCAACACCCCCTATTCACCGCACAAGAATATATCTGATTAGTAAGAATCTTAAAACCTATGTATTGATATCTCTCTGGAAGTGAGTCAAGTGGGTGTAAAGCGGCAGAAACACAGCCGTGAAAAGAAGCTAAACCCCATTATAAAAATGAATTACTTTTAAAAACCCGTGAAACAAAGACACTGAAAGAGAGAGAAATTCTTACAAAATTCGTTCAGGGGCTGTGATGCAACCTGGATTGACCATATCTAGACCCACAGCTGGATCAGACATAAGGGTGGACACTCTCGGGACTGAGAGGTTTGGTGAGGTTGGGGGAGCAAGCGCAGAGCCTTTAAAGTAATACTGCCTGTTACCCATCCCATGGGTCCCAAATCTCCAGGTTCAAGGGCATCTTCCTACCTCGAAAACATGCATGAGAAACCCAGAAGGTGGTACACCGTGTGATCGGGAAAGGTTTCTAAAACGCACCTCATTTCTCATCTCCTTGTGCTCGGGTTCGCCATTCCAGCCGCTTTACTAGCAATCTCCCTCCTTGGAGAATCAGCACCTTTAACCTCCCGTTCCGTACAGCTTGCAATTTGTCCTGAGGATGAACGGGAAGAGGGGGAGCCAATGAGAGACTAGCTCTAGGTGTTGGGACAGGCACAGGTCACTCTATTTTCCCATCAGGAAGAAGAATTAACCACAGGCTCAGCCTGCCGCCCGGAAGCAGAAGAGGGCCTGAGGCAATCCTGCGCTTTTGCGGCCAGCTCCCAAAAAAGCGAGTTGAAAAATGGAGCTCAGGGGCACTGCAATTCACAAACCTGCAGAGTTATAAATGATAACTCTCGTCCACAAATATATTGAGGGAAGGCAACGAAGAGGATCTGAAAGCAAGGCAGAATTGCAGGAAACAGATTTCAGGAGGTCGATTCGAATCGCCTTTAAAGCACATGAAAAGCGGCAAAACGTCGACAATGATGCCCTTGGCCAAAAAGGGCGTATGCGTTTTTTCCTGAATATATTCAGGAAAAAACGCATACGCCCTTTTTGGCCAACCAAGCAACCTGGAAAGGCAAATCAGCGCTACAAACAAGTCTCGCTTCCCATCGGTCAAAAGGGCCATGCGGAAAAAAGTGTCAAAACCAGAAATGCAGAACAGGCCATGGAGAAATGGGAGCCTTGCTACGCTGATGGGCGGGATGTAAATTGCCAACAGCCACTCTGGAGAAGGGTACGGTGTGTCCTGAAACATCGAAAAAACACAGCTTAGAGCGCATAGGGCACTTCCACTCATGGGCGTATAAATTGGGAAAACTAAAAATCAGCAAGACACAGGCACCCCAAAGTTTAGGGCTGCTCTGTCGACAAGAACCTCCACTTCACGACACCTCAAATATCCCAGGAAAGAGAAAAATGGATAAAGAAGTGGTGGTCCTTATGTACAATGGAATATCACTCAGCCATGAAATCAATGTCATAAGGCTAGTAGCAGCATGATGAGTGGCTTTAGCTACGACGATTCTAAGTGAAATAAGTCACACAGAAAAAGACACTTATCATAAGCTATCACTTATAGAGGGAATGTAAAAACCGCTACACTTGAACTGAATTACAAAACAGAACAGAGTCACACGTTTACAAAACACACTATGGCTGCTTAACGGGAAAGGTGGGGTGGGGTGATGCATAAAACAAGGGTTTCAAATGAGCTCAGATACCGTTCCATAAACCCAATATGTAATAGAAAGAACTACTCCTTGCTCAGTGAACTGGACTCCACACCCCCTATTCACCGCACAAGAATATATCTGACTAGTAAGAATCTTAAAACCTATGTATTGATATCTCTCTGGAAGTGAGTCAAGTGGGTGTAAAGCGGCAGAAACACAGCCGTGAAAAGCAGCTAAACCCCATTATAAAAATAAATTACTTTTAAAAACCCGTGAAACAAAGACAGTGAAAGAGAGAGAAATTCTTACAAAATTCGTTCAGGGGCTGTGATGCAACTTGGATTGAACATATCTAGACCCACAGCTGGATCAGACATAAGGGTGGACACTCTCGGGGCTGAGAGGTTTGGTGAGGTTGGGGGAGCAAACGCAGAGCCTTTAAAGTAATACTGCCTGTTACCCATCCCATGGGTCCCAAATCTCCAGGTTCAAGGGCATCTTCCTACCTCGAAAACATGCATGAGAAACCCAGAAGGTGGTACACCGTGTGATCGGGAAAGGTTTCTAAAACGCACCTCATTTCTCATCTCCTTGTGCTCGGGTTCGCCATTCCAGCCGCTTTACTAGCAATCTCCCTCCTTGGAGAATCAGCACCTTTAACCTCCCGTTCCGTACAGCTTGCAATTTGTCCTGAGGATGAACGGGAAGAGGGGGAGCCAATGAGAGACTAGCTCTAGGTGTTGGGACAGGCACAGGTCACTCTATTTTCCCATCAGGAAGAAGAATTAACCACAGGCTCAGCCTGCCGCCCGGAAGCAGAAGAGGGCCTGAGGCAATCCTGCGCTTTTGCGGCCAGCTCCCAAAAAAGCGAGTTGAAAAATGGAGCTCAGGGGCACTGCAATTCACAAACCTGCAGAGTTATAAATGATAACTCTCGTCCACAAATATATTGAGGGAAGGCAACGAAGAGGATCTGAAAGCAAGGCAGAATTGCAGGAAACAGATTTCAGGAGGTCGATTCGAATCGCCTTTAAAGCACATGAAAAGCGGCAAAACGTCGACAATGATGCCCTTGGCCAAAAAGGGCGTATGCGTTTTTTCCTGAATATATTCAGGAAAAAACGCATACGCCCTTTTTGGCCAACCAAGCAACCTGGAAAGGCAAATCAGCGCTACAAACAAGTCTCGCTTCCCATCGGTCAAAAGGGCCATGCGGAAAAAAGTGTCAAAACCAGAAATGCAGAACAGGCCATGGAGAAATGGGAGCCTTGCTACGCTGATGGGCGGGATGTAAATTGCCAACAGCCACTCTGGAGAAGGGTACGGTGTGTCCTGAAACATCGAAAAAACACAGCTTAGAGCGCATAGGGCACTTCCACTCATGGGCGTATAAATTGGGAAAACTAAAAATCAGCAAGACACAGGCACCCCAAAGTTTAGGGCTGCTCTGTCGACAAGAACCTCCACTTCACGACACCTCAAATATCCCAGGAAAGAGAAAAATGGATAAAGAAGTGGTGGTCCTTATGTACAATGGAATATCACTCAGCCATGAAATCAATGTCATAAGGCTAGTAGCAGCATGATGAGTGGCTTTAGCTACGACGATTCTAAGTGAAATAAGTCACACAGAAAAAGACACTTATCATAAGCTATCACTTATAGAGGGAATGTAAAAACCGCTACACTTGAACTGAATTACAAAACAGAACAGAGTCACACGTTTACAAAACACACTATGGCTGCTTAACGGGAAAGGTGGGGTGGGGTGATGCATAAAACAAGGGTTTCAAATGAGCTCAGATACCGTTCCATAAACCCAATATGTAATAGAAAGAACTACTCCTTGCTCAGTGAACTGGACTCCACACCCCCTATTCACCGCACAAGAATATATCTGACTAGTAAGAATCTTAAAACCTATGTATTGATATCTCTCTGGAAGTGAGTCAAGTGGGTGTAAAGCGGCAGAAACACAGCCGTGAAAAGCAGCTAAACCCCATTATAAAAATAAATTACTTTTAAAAACCCGTGAAACAAAGACAGTGAAAGAGAGAGAAATTCTTACAAAATTCGTTCAGGGGCTGTGATGCAACCTGGATTGAACATATCTAGACCCACAGCTGGATGAGACATAAGGGTGGACACTCTCGGGGCTGAGAGGTTTGGTGAGGTTGGGGGAGCAAACGCAGAGCCTTTAAAGTAATACTGCCTGTTACCCATCCCATGGGTCCCAAATCTCCAGGTTCAAGGGCATCTTCCTACCTCGAAAACATGCATGAGAAACCCAGAAGGTGGTACACCGTGTGATCGGGAAAGGTTTCTAAAACGCACCTCATTTCTCATCTCCTTGTGCTCGGGTTCGCCATTCAACCCGCTTTACTAGCAATCTCCCTCCTTGGAGAATCAGCACCTTTAACCTCCCGT
This sequence comes from Balaenoptera borealis, assembly GCF_965194805.1. Classification (NCBI taxonomy): domain Eukaryota; kingdom Metazoa; phylum Chordata; class Mammalia; order Artiodactyla; family Balaenopteridae; genus Balaenoptera; species Balaenoptera borealis. The sequence continues at coordinate 469,519 of NW_028123579.1, forward strand.
TCCGTACAGCTTGCAATTTGTCCTGAGGATGAACGGGAAGAGGGGGAGCCAATGAGAGACTAGCTCTAGGTGTTGGGACAGGCACAGGTCACTCTATTTTCCCATCAGGAAGAAGAATTAACCACAGGCTCAGCCTGCCGCCCGGAAGCAGAAGAGGGCCTGAGGCAATCCTGCGCTTTTGCGGCCAGCTCCCAAAAAAGCGAGTTGAAAAATGGAGCTCAGGGGCACTGCAATTCACAAACCTGCAGAGTTATAAATGATAACTCTCGTCCACAAATATATTGAGGGCAGGCAACGAAGAGGATTTGAAAGCAAGGCAGAATTGCAGGAAACAGATTTCAGGAGGTCGATTCGAATCGCCTTTAAAGCACATGAAAAGCGGCAAAACGTCGACAATGATGCCCTTGGCCAAAAAGGGCGTATGCGTTTTTTCCTGAATATATTCAGGAAAAAACACATACGCCCTTTTTGGCCAACCAAGCAACCTGGAAAGGCAAATCAGCGCTACAAAGAAGTCTCGCTTCCCATCGGTCAAAAGGGCCATGCGGAAAAAAGTGTCAAAACCAGAAATGCAGAACAGGCCATGGAGAAATGGGAGCCTTGCTACGCTGATGGGCGGGATGTAAATTGCCAACAGCCACTCTGGAGAAGGGGACGGTGTGTCCTGAAACATCGAAAAAACACAGCTTAGAGCGCATAGGGCACTTCCACTCATGGGCGTATAAATTGGGAAAACTAAAAATCAGCAAGACACAGGCACCCCAAAGTTTAGGGCTGCTCTGTCGACAAGAAC